>NW_005370105.1:1461183-1461750 GCF_000412655.1 Myotis brandtii | reverse complement strand
CCACATCCCCCCCCCTGCACCATGATCTCGGAGGCAGAGGACAGACACACAGGCTTCAGCTGCGGCCGGCCTTGAGTGAGGGCTCAGCGGCTGGAACCTGGCTATTCCTGCACCTCCTCGCGCCCCTGCAGTCACATCACGTTGGAATTCAGCCGTTTCGTCGACAAGTCCAGTTGCCGTGGAAATCCTCACCCTCCTCACCTGGTGCGCACCCACTTCCCGCCGGAGTGAAACTCAAAGTCTAGGACGAACACAAGTAAACGCTCCTAACGGGCATGTTCCTACGCTCAGGTAAGAGACGGATGAAACACACGCCAGGAAAGGCCCCGGCCAAGCACCCTCTCCCGAACGTACATTTCCGCGATCTCTTTGCACAGCAGTTTGAACGAACACGAACATTTTTTTTTTAAATTAGAGAATAAGTAAATTATATTTTCAAAACTAAAACCAGCCACTCACCACCCCTGCCGCCCGCTCCAGCGAAGGTCCAGGACCGGAGAACCCCATGCACCGCCCAACCCCCTCCTGGCAACCCTTCAGCGCCCAGCGCCTCTGCGACGTGCTCAC
>NW_005370105.1:1459591-1460347 GCF_000412655.1 Myotis brandtii | reverse complement strand
CGCGGCCCGGGCCGGAAGTCGGCGAGTTCCCGGGCGTGTGTCGGTGTCTGTGTCTCGTATCGGCGCGCGGCCCGGGACGGTCGCGGGGGATTCCCGTCCGTAGGCGTCACCACTGTCACCACCATCACCCACGGAGCCGCTTCCAGAGCGCGGGAGACCCGGCCCTTCGCCGGGCATTGAAGATGTTGCCCCTGTCCATCAAGGACGATGAATACAAACCACCCAAGTTCAATCTGTTGGGCAAGATCTCAGGCTGGTTTAGGTGCGGGGTGCCCTGTGTGCGGGGGAGTGGGGACAAGGCCCAGGCCGAAGGGTGGCCCGAGGTGCAGGGAAGGGGGCGCTAGGGACACCCTCACTTGGGCACTGGGAGGGTCTGGAGAGGGGCCCCGGCGTCCGGGTCCCGGCCCTGCTTGGACTCGCGCGCTCTTGCCCACTTTGTCGTGCCCAGGTCGATCCTGTCGGACAAGACGTCTCGGAACCTGTTCTTCTTCCTGTGCCTGAACCTCTCTTTCGCTTTTGTTGAACTCCTCTACGGCATCTGGAGCAACTGGTAACCGGAGGGGGAAGGGTTGGGGCGGAAGCCGGGGCGGCGGAGACTGGGCTCTGTTTGCTGAATGCCACGTAGCTAGTCGCCGGGAGGGCCAGGTCCTGCCGCCGCCGCTGCCCCTGCAGCCCAGTTGCGGTCTCTTGTCCACACCTGCCTGGCGTGGCTGCGTTTCTTAGCACCGGGGCCCACGCGTGCAGCAGTTCTTACAA
>NW_005370105.1:1449939-1459546 GCF_000412655.1 Myotis brandtii | reverse complement strand
CCTCACCTGGGCAGATGGAGAGAGTCTGCCCACATCCCTTAGTGTCTTTGTCCACTTTCTTGGAATTGGGAGAAACCCGCTTCCTGCCTCCCGGGGGAGTGTCCTTGCCTGTCTGGGGGGGTGGGGGGGGGAGTGGCCCTTGGATTTCATCCTTAAGATTCCGAGAGGGATACCCAAGATGTTCTACTTACTTTGTTGTTAGATCTTGGAATGGGGAAGAGGTTTACACGGGGGACATCTGGACAGACGCCTGTCATCTCTTCCATTCACCTCTCTCTTTAATTTTGTGCTGAAACTGTCTCAGGATTTCCCTCTGGTCTTGCCTGCAGTCGGGAAGCCCACAGGGTTTTCTAAAAGCTTACACCTCATGGTATTTGGTGGTACCTTTGTGGTTGTTTGTTCGTTTTTTTAACTGCTTTGGGAAGAGGTAGATCCCGTGGAACTCTGGAAGTGAAATACTGCTATCTAGTTGTTTGCTGTTGAATAACTTCAGGGTCTTAGAAAATTGTTCAACCAACAATACGGTCATCACACTTCTGGGTGTACTGATTGGTCTGTACGTCTCATATCCATTGGAGAATCTGATGAAAGCCAACACGCAGTCTTTTATACAAGACTTCAGCGTGGTCTTGGGTCCCTCGACATAGCTCTTGGACCCCCGATTAAGAACCTGTGCCATCTATGCTTTGTGTTCTGTTCATTAAGTAGACTTAGTCTCTGCTCACTAAGGTCCATTTTCACAGACAGTTGCTGTCCTTGAGCTTTATCACTGTGGAAATTGAGCAATGACATTAGATAATATCACCAGTTTTGGTGACATGTATACTTTTATATGAAAAGTGGACTACTTTTCAGTGCAAACGTGAATGCAGTTTTGTCAGTAATACTCAGCAAATGATGAAGGTTATTGTTGAGTGACCACTTGGATATTAACTGCATATCGAAACATGGTCACATCTCAGTGTACATCATAACCATGTTGAGTCCGCTAGGAATCAGATATATGTGCCCTGTAATATTAACCCCCTTCAATGTATTGTACATGTTAAAAGCGCTGTATAGTTGACCCTTGAACAACATGGGTTTGAACTATGCAGATCCACTTACATACAGGTGGTTTTCAACCAATATGTGCAGTACTGTAAATGTATGTTCCCTTATGATGTCTTTGCTCCAGCTTACTTTATGGAAATAACCCAGTATATAATACATATAACACATGTGTTAACTGACTATTTATGTTACTGGTAGGCTTCCGGTGAATAGTAGGCTATTAGTAGTTAAACTTTTGGAAGTCAAAGTTAAATGCATTTTTTACTGCACAGGAGGTGGGTGTCCCTAACCTCCCTGTTATTCAAGGGTCAACTGTATTGTCTTCTATTGGAATAATCATAATTTATTATAAATATACAATATTTATGTCCTTTATTCTTCCTACATTATGCCATATTGTGGCATATGTGCTGACTGTATCAAGACTATCTTGGTTTATATATGTAGAGTTTTGCCATAGTTACTTTCTATTACAACACATTATATTTTACTGTGGCCTACCATTGCATAAATTGCTATGTGAAATGTCTTGTTCAGTGGATTCATATTGGAAGTGCCTAGACTGCCTCTTTCATGGAGTGTCATTTTAGATAGTAATTCTTTTGGTCTGTAGAGAGCTATTGGGGAAATTATGAAAACCTTGGATTTCCAAGCTGTTGTCGAAAGTCACCTGTACATAAGGAAAACGTGAGTGGTACGTGACTTGTTCTTCTGTGGCTTGCTCTCCTGACCTAAGGCTCTCTTCTCAGATTGTCCATATATGTTCTAGATTTGGAGTCTAGCACTGACCCAGTGTCTGTTATACCTAGCTCAGGTAGCCGGTATTCCTCTTCCTGTTCACCGTCACATCCACAACCACCTGCTCCCCACGATTAACTTTTATCAGTGCGCTGGGAGTACAAATGTGTTCCCATGAAAGCGTTGGCAGATTTAGAAAATGCGTGGGCCTTTTCGTAATCTGGCTTTCTATGTCTTCTTTAGATACCACAATTTTTAGTTCCCTTTGTTGACGGATCAACAGTTTCTTTATGTGACTGGATTATCTCTGTTTCTGAAGGTTCCACGAGAATTTTAAGTTCCTAGAGTAAAATTCTCATGGGAACTTTGTCATTGTAATGTCTGTTCATTTTCATTCTGGAATAAGTAAATCTCAAGATGTTGTGAACATGAAATGTCAAGAAATTTTTTCTGTTTGGAAGAAAGATGAATAAAATATACTCACTCTTCGCAAGTAAAGGTTCTTAGAAGCAGTTGATCTTGTTGCAGCATTCTGGTTCTTGTTCAGAACCTTCATTTTAAAGTGAAAACTTAATTAGAGTTGGTGTATATTTTTGAGGATGAGACTGTATCCTCAGTGGAAGAATAGATAACCTCTTTATTTTCCCCACATTAAGTGCCCATTGCCTTTCAACTTGCCACTAGAATGTAAACTGTATTAAAGGAGGGATCTTCTGTCTAATTCGGGCACCTTACACATGGTACATAGGATGCCTGATACATATTTGCTGAGTGAAAGAATGAAGGAATAATGAATGTATGGAATTAATTTACCTGTACTGTTCTTCCCCCCTCTCCTTTTCTTCTTTATCATATTTCATTGTTGTCTTTCTGGAAGATTCCTTCCTGATGAGCAGAGCTGACACTTAGGTTTTTAGAGAAGGATGCCTCCTGTTTGGTTACTATTCTAATACGCCACCATGTTTGTTCTTTTCCAGCTTAGGGCTGATTTCCGACTCTTTTCACATGTTTTTCGATAGCACTGCCATTTTGGCTGGGTTGGCAGCGTCTGTTATTTCGAAATGGAGAGATAATGATGCTTTCTCTTATGGGTAAGACTTTTTAAAATCCTTTTTGTTGACATGTAAGAAACACAGAAAAACACACAAATCTCAAGCTCAAAGAATTTTCCTTTTTGTTGACATGTAAGAAACACAGAAAAACACAAATCTCGAGCTCACTCATCGAACACACTTAGGGAACTTGAACCCTTGAATCTCTTTCGTCTCCTCCTGGTTCCTTCCCACAGGCGACCACCGTCCTGACTACATGGGGTAGTGGCGCCTGGTTCTGAACACTGTATCCCTGTCATCTACAATATTTACTTCTTTCAGGGTTTGTTTGTTTTTTTTTTTGCATCTAAGTTTTTTTGCTTAGGGGTAGGGCATCTTGATTTTACCCAAAATTTGTAGGTGAGATTGTTACTAGGTAAGGGAATTTCTCAACACTTACCCTAGTTTTTTGAAGCAGATGAAAAAGTAAAAGTTGTAGCCTATGCAAATGATCCTGTTGCTTTGTTTTTAGGAGGGCATTTTGCTGTTGATTTATTTAAAATCATTCTTTTCCAGTATGGTTTCATGTTACATATCCTCTTCAGCTCCGCTTTTATGTACAGTCCTTCCCCTCTGGCTGAGTTTGGAGACTGACTCAAATATTCGGAGGGTGTTTTCACACGGGAGGGTCACGCCCCCAAGCCTGGGGCCCTGAGGGGCAGAGCTGGCTTTTCGCATCTCTGCTGGAAGCCGCGGTGGTCCCATTATCTGATGGACTCTGCCTGCATGGGGTTTTTTTCTTAGCTTATAGGACATTCTGCAGGGTAATTACATCCATGTGTCAGAGGCGGTGAGAACCAGTATCCTCTTCCTCTCTCCTGCCCGCTTTCTCTCTGCCCCCTCTGCCTGCTTCCTCTCTCACTCCTTCCTGTCCTTCCCACCCCCCACCTTCACAGTCTCCCCTTTCTTCACTGTCTTTCTGGCCCCTGGGCCTGTGTTCGCTCATTCCTTCTCCCCTCACATCCTTTTCTTCCTCTTCTCTACTGCTCTCTCCTCCCCTTTGCTGTGTCTCTCAGCTCTTTCCTTGTGCTCCCTCTTCCTCTCCCTCAGTCTCCTCTCCAGTCCCTTTTGCTCTGGCTTTCACAGTCTGTCCTTCCTTCTTTCACTGATTCCCTTGCCTTGCAGGTGCAGGACCTCCATCCTCTCCCTCCCCTGCTCCATCCACCCTCCTCCAGCATGCTCTGACTCCTGCTTCCTTACCACCTCCTCCTTCTGCCCAGCTTTGCCTTTGCTCTGGAGCAAGCATCCTCTGCTTCTTGCACATCCTCTGTTCTCTTCAGATGCTTGAGGGCCACTGCTGTGTTCCTCCAGTGATAGAAAGATGAGGAAGATGTAGCACCTGCCTTGGGGAACCTGGGGTCTGATGGGGGAGCAATTCTGTAAAAATAGTAACTGCACATTTGACAGGTGCTGAAGGATGAGGTCTAGGACAGAACTTGCTGATTCGGGGTATCACCAAAGCATTAGGTTCCTTGTAAACTTATAAAAAGCGAGAGAAGAAACACTAATCAGACTGTTGTTATAGTAGGAGCAAGAGATCCGCTATAGCCAGAGCCCAAAGAGGCTGCATGCTCAGAGAGAACATGTGCTCTGGCGCCATAAAATCTTAAGTCCACTTTGGATCATTAAAGAAAGCTACAGAAAGCGGTATTCTTGATGCTCCTATTATATGGTTTAAGGACCAGAGTGATTAACTGCTGTGAGCGCCCTTTGAAAAATGTTTGAACAAGTAAAGCTGCCAAGTTCAAGTTGTTCCTAACGACTTTAAGCCAGAGATGCCTCTTGGTAAAGAAACCCTTTCCCTGCCGCCTCCCACGGGCAAGAGGCAGGAGGCGTCAGAAGTCCGTGGGGAAGGGGCAGAATTTTAAAAACTAGTTCAATTAGAATCACGTGAAGCTAGAATTGATTCTAAAAATAGGTCAACGTTTGTGCTACATTTCTTAATCTTAGAAAAAGAGTGATAGGAATAGAAATCTCAAGTGGTTTCAGGGATACTTGAGAAATAATTTTAGTTTCCTTCAGATCAAAGCTCCACTTTCCAAAGATTTGAAAGCTGAACAGCACAAAGCAGAAGGCCTAAGGCGAGAAGGAATTAATAAGTCACAAAACCCCCCTTTTCAGGCTCTTCTCCTTTTTCTCTTTGGATTCTTCTTTGCCTATTTAGTCCTGCTCTTCCTGCTCCAGCAACAACTTGAGGTTCACATTTCTGGGGACGGTCTTTCTATACCTCCTTACTCCAAGGTCTTCTGATTGCTGTGAGGAAATCCATGTATTTTCTGCTATTCAACATAATTCATAATATTTAAATTCGTGTTCTTGTTTTTATAATATATGTACAATAAAACATACTGCACTATAAATACTGGGACTTTGCTGGCCACTTATAACCGTATAAAGTGGTTTAGCGTCATCGAACATGCGTAAATTTACTGGTTGATCTGTAAGAAATGACTTAATAACTCGGTTGTTTACTTTGCTCTTTAGGTATGTCAGAGCGGAAGTGCTGGCTGGCTTTGTCAATGGGCTGTTTTTGATCTTCACTGCCTTTTTTATTTTCTCAGAAGGAGTTGAGGTATAGTAGATAATGATTAGAGCCAGTAAATTATATATGCAAGGAAGATGTTTATTCACTAAACACACATGTAACAGAGCTGTTTTTCACACGATTATTAAGCATTGAGGACGGCCTCGGGTTACAGGAGGAGCTTACACAATAGTTGAGAAAAATTAAGTAGATGTGCAGCTACTCGAAATGGAGAGCAAATAATCTGCTTTGCAGCTGTGAGTGAAGTGTTGACCCTGGAAAGTACAGGCGCAGCACAGGCGGGGCCTGCAGGAGAGTTCTTAAGAGAACCCGAGTTCTGCCGGGGGCCCTTCGCACTCGGTGCCTGAACACAAGGAGAAGATTTAAAGGGGAGTGAACTTGAAATGAGCGGCAACGCTTTAAAATGCCACAGAGGATGGGCTTCAGGCCAAATGGTCATGCTTTCCAATACTTGTTTTTAAAAACAGCGATTGTTACCTTTCCTACAGTGTGAATACTGGTTTTATTCCGATATACGGCTTTGGCAGATATTTTTGGAGGGATTTTTCATTCTGGAAAGAACTGAACATTTTTTAAAGTGGCTTTTTGCTTCCACCCGTTGACCCCTCGGAAGTCACCCCGATGAACCTTGTCTTGTGTTTTCCAGAGAGCGCTGGCGCCGCCCGACGTGCACCACGAGCGACTGCTGCTGGTCTCCGTCCTCGGGTTCGTGGTGAACCTGGTGGGGATATTCGTGTTCCAGCACGGAGGCCACGGGCACTCGCACGGCTCTGGTATGGCGGCCAGGCCCTTTGTTTCTTCACTTCCTGTTGCTGTCACAGTGACTCACTTTTCAAAACTGATCATTTTCCAAGTCAAACTTGGACTTTTAATAACAAAAGTAATGTGAATAGGCTCTTAGTAATGACTTCCACGTCTCCGTGCCCCTCACTAGACAGTAGCACCTGCTCCGTTACACGTGCTCCGATTTGGGGGTGGGTCCTTCCAGACGTGTGTAGCTCATCTGTTGATTATGACACCATTTATATAACACAGACAGACAAACATCAAAACCACAAAACAACTCTAGTTACTAAAAAATTATAGTGTATGTGGGTTTGAAATTTACTATAATCTGCCCTTCAGATCCTCCATTCGCATGTCTCGGCCCCCCTTCTCTCGTGAACAGCCATACAGAACTCCAGAGAGTGGGTTCCCTGGTTTCAGGTCTCGTAGGGGAAGTCCTGTCTCTGGATTTTCCAGGTTTTTTGGAGAGTGACTCAATTTTTTTTTTTTTATCACCTTGTCAAGTCTTATGAAAAATCTTGTTGGAATTTTGACCAGAAATTCATTGTCTGCGTTTGTGAAAAATGGACACAACTCAGATTAAATTTCATGTTCATATGAAATTCCATGTCTTAGGCATTTTAACAGAAATATTTTTCATTGGGTTCATTTTTGGGTAGTTGAAAGTTTTTATCCCCGTGAAGAATGGTAACTATCGTTCCTGCTTGTCTCATTGCATAGTCAGGACCTCTAGCACAGTGTTGATGAGAAATACTTCTAGCTTGTTTCCTTGCGCCAGCCTGCATAATCACCTGGGTAGCTTTTTACAAAACGCTGATGCCAGTTTTAACCTCAATGTTTGCGTGAGTACCTCGGGAGGAAGCGGCCCCGTATGCCTGACCCTGTGCACTCAGCGGGACTGAGCAGCGGGCGTGGCGGAGGAGCACTGCGGAGTGAAGGGCACTCAGAGCTGCTCCCGGGGCTGGTGGCCGGGCTTCGTTTCTGATCACACTGCGTTTCCTGTGTCTATTGTATGTTAATGTTTTCCCCCCTTCAGTTAATTTAAAATTAGTAACTGCATGAGTAGATTTGCTGGTGAGGACTCATCCTTAAATTTTGGAGTTAAATGTATCCATTTAAGACTACGTTTAGGTCTGATCCGTTTTGAGTCCATTTTTGTGTGTGGTGTGAGGTATGGGTCCAGTACTTTCTTATATGTAGGTAACCGGTTGTCTCAGCGCCATCTAAAAAGGTGATTTTCCCCCACTGAATTGTCTTGTCATTTTTGCCAGCAATCAGTTGACCATAAATGTGAGAGTTTGTTTCTGGACTTTCAGTTCTGCTTCACTGATCTACTGTAATTCTGGAGTTGGGTTTAAAATCGCAATATGTGATTTTTCTACTTTATTCTTTTTTTTAAGGATTGTTTTGGCTATTCCGGATCCCTTGTTGAATTTCCATATAAATTTTAGGATCTGTTTGTCAATCTCTGCTTTATTTCCTTCCTGTACTGTGTGGTAGGAACTCAGTGTTATTCTAATGAATCAATAACACTTTACAAGTAAATGTTTATGAACTTGCGCCTGGTTTTAGAGCTAGTTCTTTTGCTGATGTCAGTGTTACTGTAACCATTAACGAACATATTTTCACACGCCTTTTGTTCTAACGCTATTCGTAGGCCATGAACACAGCCATTCCCTCTTTAACGGTGCTCTGGACCAGGCCCACGGCCACGGGGACCATTGCCACAGTCCGGAACTGAAACACGGTGCTGCGCACAGCCACGACCACGCGCACAGCCACGACCACGGACACTTCCACTCCCACGGTGAGTGCAGCCTGCGGCCTCCCTCACGCAGACCTGCACAGAGGCCTCTTCCTGGGGAAAGGGTCTGTTACAGTGTCGCAGTCGGCTTCCTTTCCAGCGCACCAGCCTGGTTCCCACGCCAGTTCTTTTTTAGCGTGTGGTGAAACTGGCGTGGGATCAGGCAGTAGATAGGGCTTTTTTTCAGTGAGTGTATTATGATAAAAAGCCACTATTTTAAATGAGTGTCCGTGAATGAGGAACAATTGCATTTCAGCAAATGAAAAGCATGATTTTTTAAAAATAAGTTCTTATTGATTTTAGAGAGAGAAGAAGGGAGAGGGATAGAGAGAAACATTGATAAGAGAGAGACATCAATAGGCTGCCTCCTGCATGCCCCCTATGGGGATTGAGCCCACAACTCAGGCATATGCCTTGACCGAGGATCGAACCCTGATCTCTTGATTTACAGGTTGATGCTCAACCACTGAGCCACCCCAGCCAGACAGAAGCATGATTTTTTAAAAGTATGACAAGTCCTTTTGTGCTATATATAGGCTTATAAAAATACAATTGGAGTTTTCAATTCTTCACATTTTCATTGTAATTTTGATAGATATTTACCTCATTGTGCTCTTAGGAATCTTTGTATGCTGACTTACATTGCATTGGGTACTAAGTTATAAGGTATTTAGCAACTTAGTATTTTATTTAAAAATTCTATTTGAAATAGTTTATTCATGAAAATTTTGAGTATAGACTAATAGCTGCTTAAGGGGTACAATTTGATTGATCTTTAAATAAATTATATGCTTAAATATTTTGTGTACTTGCCATATTGGCAGAATTCTAAAGCTTTAGATTTGAAAATATGACAGGGGCCTTGGAGACTGAGTTTGTAACTGTGACACTGGTATGCTTTAAAACCTTGCTTTTCTAAGTTTTGTGCTCACATGCATCCCAAAATAATTTTGAAAAACTGTGTATCCTTCATAGTTGGGATGATTTCTTTAAAAACTCCTCGTGACATCAGGTCATGAGGAGATCATGGCAGCTGGTGACTAGGAATGCCAGGCTTTCGAGACAAGGAGTCTGACTCCAGAATCTGCTCTTGACTATCCTTGTGCCTTCCGTATTGAAGAGCCCATCTGGGGACACAGTAGCAATGCAGCCTGGATCCCATTTTGCCCTGAAGAGACAGCCCGGCTTCGCTGGGAAGCGCTGGGAGCTTCCTATTTATTGGGATCCTGCACGTGAGTCGAGCCAGCGGCTTATTGTTTTAACTGCTCGCATCTCAGTGATATAAACAGTAAAGGCTCAGCTCTGTGTTGGGTCGACGGGGTAGGCGCTCTGTCCCTCATGGCAATTCCAGGATCCAGGCTCTTTCCCTCAGTGGGATTCTTAACCCTGAGAATGAGGCAGAAGGTCACGTGGGACATGCTGACGAGCCCGGACGTGCTTTCGTCTATTTCTTTGTTCACTACCGAGTGACACACACCTTCTAACTCAAGGCAGCCGGAAGTGGTTAGTTGTTGGCCAGCGCGAAGGAGAAAGGGGTTTGGTAAGCAGCCAGCCGTGCTCTGTACCCAGAAGGACTTTGAGAGAGAGCAC
>NW_005370105.1:1418057-1449922 GCF_000412655.1 Myotis brandtii | reverse complement strand
GGGGGGGGGGGGGGGGGGGGGGGGGGGGGGGGTCATGTTGTTCCTGTTGCTCTGCTGTCAGTGCAGCAGAGACACCTCTCCGAATAGCTGTCAGAATGACTGTCTCTACCTGGGCCGACAGCCTGTAGACAAATCTGGTGCCTGGATGAGGCACTGAGAACAGGTACACTGTTGACTGTCCGCAGGATTGGCAGGTGGCTACATATTTTGTCCCCACACAGCAAAATGACAGTGTTTTTCTCTATTACTGTATTAAGTTTTAAACGTAATTTTGTAGGTCTGGCGTGGCTGTATAGTCATGCATCCTTCGCGATACATTTGAATGAAAGGTACTCTGAATCGCAAACATTGCATCAGGAACTGAAGACATGTTCTAAAATAATGTAACTTACCTCTCTGCAGATGGTCCCTCCTTCAAACAGACAGCAGGACCCAGCAGACAGATTCTACAAGGTATGGCAAGGCACTTGTCCATTTCTGTTCCACGAAGCTGGCTTCATAGTTTTCCTTTAACATAGTATTTGTGTTTAAAACGTTAGCCTTCCTAGTCAATTTTCTTATATGTCAGTTTATGGATAAATAACACTTATTAGCCTATGACAGGTTTTAGCATCAATTTTCTTCCTTTTCAACTTTATAATGTACTAAAAGACATTCTTTTATTTTAATTGTCAGTTGGCTATTTTCTCAGATGTAATAAGGAGAATAAAATATTCAGAAACGATACTGCATAAGTATAAATGCTACCCATCCCAATGACTATAGTAACATCATAGTAGTATATTTACCTTTGCAGGATTATTAAATAATTTTTCCAAGAATAATATTCCATATGTATTTATGTTGTGGAAAATTTAGTGCTACAAATGCAATGCATCCAAACCCAAAGATGTTCAGTGGCCATAGTGAACCCCAATGTAAACTGTGGCTTTTGGGTGACAATGATGTGTGGACGATGTTTCATCAGTTGTAACAAATGTACACCCTGGTAGGGATGTTGACGATGAGGAGGCTGTGCATGTGTGGGGGCAGACGGTGTAAAAATCTCATTAATTTTCCTGTGAACCTAAAACTTCTCTCAAAAATAAAGTCTATTATATTTTTAAAAAATGTAATGCAGAGTGAGACCTCAGTTATATCCACAGGCATCAAAAATGATACCTAAACAGGAGCTTACTATCATGTTAAACAGTGTATTCCCAAATTTGACGAGCCAGAGAAGATCCGTCTTGCCTGTTCCTGTTTGGGGATGGGAACCAATCTTTGGTCGGAATTTCCACTTAGACTTCATTGTCCAGTTTTCTGAGTCCCAGCTGCCCATCTTTCTGCCTTTATGAACTTGACTTCGGCCTGACCTTCTCAGTACTTTGTGATCCGGTCCCGCTACACCTACTTATCTCCCCTGCTTCCGAGGCAGCTCTCGCTTTTGACATTTCCCTGTAAATCTGCTCCTCTATACTGAGGAGGTTATTTCAGGCACTTCAACGTGTCTTCCAGTCCCCAGTTTCCCATTTGCAAAATGTACAGAATTGTCTTAAAACAGCCTTTGCTGAAATAGCTTGTAATGATGCATAGGGAGTGCGTCTGTATCCAATGCTGTCAACGAGCCTGGATAATGAGAGTTCATTTTTAGTTGAGAAATCATCACTGTGTGAGGGAGGTTAGATTTGCCTTCCTAATTATCTTCTATACAGCTGTTGTGAACATTAGTTTATATTCTCTAAGTGCCCACCAATTTCTGGTGGCTGCGGCAGCCCAGCAGATGGCTGAGGACAGGGATGACCGCCTGCTACTACACCCTTTCCGTACAGATGCTCCCACGTGGAGAACTGATGAGCTGAACTTGTCAGCTTCTTGCCGCATTTCATATTGCTAAGAAAACCAGTGGTCAGGTCAGCAAATGAGATGCAGCCAGGACTTCCCAAAGGAAAATAAAAAACAAACAGTTCTTTTCTTTTTCTTCTGATGTTTAGAGCTGTGTTCAATTCTGATCCCACCGAAACACTGATTAAAAAATAATAAAGATTTAAAAATCACACATGTCACTTAAGAGTTTTGAAGCGTAGGGCCCCTCAATCCACTTTGCTGTGTATCTTTCTCCAGTTAATTTTAAAGCTTAAGGTGATCCCAACACTTATTATTCTTTGCTATTGAAATACCCTAGGGAAATGAAATATATTTTCCTATAAGGGTGCCTCTAACATATTTTTGTGATAGAAAAAAGCCATTGTTTTCTTTTTTTTTCCTAAAGAATTGTTACAAAGGTTAAAAAAAAAAGAGCCATTGTTTTTTTGAAGAATTGTTATAAAGGTCAATACCCTATCCCAGCGATTTGCAAGAATTTTTAAAACATGCAATTCCTGACTATTTAGTCAGGGGCACTGACCTCTTTTTCTTTAAGTGGTTGAATAAAAAAATGACAATAGTCATCTGATGTGAATGCCCTGTTTTGAACCATAAATATACAGGTTATACAATAGAGTTGCATCTTATTAGTTATATTGCATAATTGCATATTAAGGTTGCATCTGGTAGGTTAATTCTTGGTACCAGAAATCCTAATATACAAGTATAGGTACCTGACTTTTTAAAAAGTTACTTTGGAGCTAAAAAGGGTAGGTAGTTATTATTACTATTTGTGTGTGAGTCATTAAAAATTATATCTATTGTCAGATTGGCAAAAAAATGTATTTTTTTGGTGTGCTACAGAATTTTAGTAATTGGTTTATGTGTGCCATGAGATGAAAAAGGTTGAAAATTGTTACCCTATACAATGAAAAAGTAATAGGTACTGAGGAATGGATTACATTTGCTATAATACTTGATATAAAATTCCACGGTGGCAGATGAATTGAAATGTATTTTCCCAGAGTGCATTAGGATTTGATTGGACTGGTTAGTAGTCCATTTTTATTTATTTATTTTTAAAAAATATATTTTATTGATTTTTTACAGAGAGGAAGGGAGAGGGATAGAGAGTTAGAAACATCGATGAGAGAGAAACATCGATCAGCCGCCTCCTGCACACTCCCCACTGGGGATGTGCCCGCAACCAAGGTACATGCCCTTGACCGGATTCGAACCTGGGACCCTTGAGTCCGCAGGCCGACGCTCTATCCACTGAGCCAAACCGGCCAGGGCTAATAGTCCATTTTTAAATTATTAGGAAGTGTTTTCAAGTTTAAGCAAATGTATATTTTACATCTAAAAAATTGTCAGTGAATAAAAAACAAGAAAAATAAGTATTTCTAAGGTAGACCATGCTTTTTACACGTTAGATCAGGGGTGGGCAAACTTTTTGACTCGAGGGCCACAATGGGTTCTTAAACTGGACCAGAGGGCCGGAACAAAAGCATGGATGGAGTGTTTGTGTGAACTAATATAAATTCAAAGTAAACATTATTACATAAAAGGGTACGGTCTTTTTTTTTTTAGTTTTATTCATTTCAAACGGGCCGGATCCGGCCCGCGGGCCATAGTTTGCCCACGGCTGTGTTAGATATTTCTTTTCAGCTAAAGTAGTTGATGCTGTTGAAGAATGTTCTATTTTTAGCAAGGTCTCGTTGAAGTTGTATAGGGCAGCGATTTTCAACCTTTTTCATCTCATGGCACACATAAACCAATTACTAAAATTCCGTGGCACACAAAAAAATGTATTTTAAGAGACATTTTAAGAAATGGTGTTTTGCCATACAGTACATTTTATCTATTAAAGATCTAAATGTTGAATAATCTGCTGGTTAAATACTTAGTTAAACTTGCTTCTTGACATTTTAAAATGGTTTTTCCATCGTGTCAATTCTTAAATGTTAATATTATATCTAGGTTCTTAGACCGTTAGAATCCTACTAATTTAATATTTAATTATTAAAAGTTCAAATATATTTACATCCAATTTAAAATATTAAAATTCCTACTTTTATATCAAGTTCGAGCTCTGTAACTTGAGGTAACAAAGTCTTCAGGATAATTAATAAGTTTGTCAGGTTTAATAGTTAAGGTCTGTAATTCGTCTCAGATGGTAATTTTAGTGACCAGCAGGGGGCTCTCTGTGTCCATGATCCGTAAGTTTTAGCGATGTTTTCTTGACAGGTTCTGCCAATGACGTTTTTTTCTAAATTGTTAACTTCTGGGCTCTTTTAACCAGAAATGAATGTGCACAAATGATTTTTAGAATCCATGCCTTGCTCCGCTTCCTCCTTATGGTACTCTGCATCAGGTGTAGTGAGCCTTGCTGATTGAAACAGAAAAGAGTATTCCAGTCCCCAAGGTTCTATTACTTCATTACTAACAGTTAATCCACAGCCTTGCCATTTTCAAATTAGTACGTAGGACTTAATATGGGAAATAAGATCGTTTCAAGAAATGTTTGCGTTGCCAGTTGCTCAGCTGTGTTTGTGTTTTGATCCCGATGATCTGTGTGTAGGTGTGTTCCTGCACATTCTAGCAGACACGCTGGGGAGCATCGGGGTGATCGCGTCCGCCATCCTGATGCAGAACTTTGGTCTGATGATTGCAGACCCTATTTGCTCCATCCTCATAGCCATGCTCATCGTCGTGAGGTAGGTGTCGGTGTGTTGCTTTGGAAGTCATTACGTTGACAAAGAAACTTGACGAAGTGTAGAAAAGGGTAAGGGAAAAAGCACCTCTCATTCCACCAGCCAGAACTGTGTGATAATGTTGTGGGTGTCACTTCAGCTTTTCTCTTTTACGCTAAGCCTCTGTTTTGTGGTGTTATTTTTTTTGTTTTGTTTTGTTTTGTTTGTATTATGTGTAAAATTATATTCTGAGTAAGAAAACTTTTTTTAGCTTTTTCTGATTATAAACTTATAGTCAATATAGAAAACTTGGAAAGGGATGAGAAGTATAAAGAAAAATCAGTCGGGAGGACAACACCTGGAGGTGACATTTCCACGGTTAACAGTATTTCTTTAGTCATTTTTAGGCTTTTTTTTTTTTTTTTTTTTTACTTTATTGAATCTCTGCTTTCTGTGCTGATTGTTGAGCTTGGCCAGCATTAGCGTATACCCAGCTTCCGGGTGAGAGGTAGTACAGCTGTTTTTTTAAGTCCATAGAGTTTTGGGGTGATTAGTTAGCTAGCAAGGTCTTAATTCAATGACAATAAATGATAACAATGTACAGAGCAACGCATAAGGATGGTTCATTATTATTATTTTTAATATGTTTATTTTTAGAGAGGGAGGAGGGGAGAGGATAGATAGAAATATCAGTGATGAGAGAGAATCATTGGTTGGCTGCCTTCTGCACGCCCCCTACTGGGAATCAAGCCCACAACCCGGGCATGTGCCCTGACTGGGAATTGAACCGGCAACCTCTTGGTGCATGGGATGACGCTCAACTAACTGAGCCACTCCAGCCAGGCAAGAGTGATTCATTATTGTAAAGCACATATTTCTCTTTACATAGATGAGGGGGGAAATATATATAGCTTGTGTATAGTACTGTAGTGTGTGTGTTTGTGTGTGTGTGTATATATATGTATATATGTATATATATGTGTGTGTGTGTGTGTATATATATGTGTGTGTACATACATACATATACATATATATTCAACCCTGAATGCTATGTGGGTCTCTCCAGGTATAATTATAAAATTATGCTCTTCCTTAATGTCTTCAAGGCAAACCAACATTTCTGACTTGACCTTAAAAAGACATCATTTTTTTTAAATGGAGGGCAATAAAAAACCTTTAGCTTCAAAGTGCAAAATAAAGACATTCCAATTATCTACTTTTCTGTTAAGAAAGCAAACTTAATTTATGTAAATGTTCACATGATAATGAAATATTTGCAAGATCACTCTGAGATGTTTTTCAAATTGGTCTAAAGACTTTGCCTGATTAGCCAAAGCCAATTTTAGGAAATAAATGAAAACCCTTTACAGCCACAACAAAATAGAGCATAAAGAAGTCATTTCCCCTTACCCTTAATTTTTATATATATTTGCAATTCATCAAGAGCAAAAGAACTAATGGGACTTTATACATTCTCTGCATATAAATGTTCCTCAGTGGAGAGCCTGCCATGGAAATGGATGTCTCCCTTCCAGGCTGCCTGCCCAATGTCCCATTTTCACTTGAGCAGCGAAAGTGATTGCTTAGAAAAAGACAGTTCTTCTCCCCACATTTCCTAGCGCAGGCAAATGGTGATAGATGTTTCTGGGTAAGACTGGGTGGTGCTGTGATGAATTTCGTTTCCCAGGAAAAGCAGCAGATTGAGTATGACAATGAGAGTGCAGTTGTTATCTTCCGAAATGGACGCTTCTCGCAAGAGGCTTCAGAATGGCTTTGCTCCTTTTTCCCATCAGCAGCTGAATTGGAATGGAGAGTAGATTCGTGACTTAGATGCAGACCTTTGAACAGTCAGTAGTAACTGAATTTCTCTTTAAAGCGATGCCCTTTGCCCAGATCTGTGGCTTGATTTCTGAGTTACTTAAATAAAAGGGGTACCTATGCATGATGGGAAAAAACACACAAACAGGATGCAGAAATGAGCTGGTACTGGGTGGTATTTCCAAAGCCTTGCTGAAATGGTTTAAATTAGTTTTCTGTAGCTCACCAGGTACCATCTCACGCTGCTTTGTGCCTCTTAACTGTAATCATTTGTTAATACAAAGAAAAGGTGCAAAACTTTTCAATCTTTTCCTTCTTGTCATATTGAAGACACAAATAGCTCAACTTTTAGAGGCAAACTAGGGCAATAGGCTTTAGAAATGACAGATAATGGTCATAAGAGAGGTACGGGATGGAAAGCCTGTGTACTAGTGAAACCAAATTATGAATTTGAAATTCTAAATCATAGGTGATCATCCATGTTCATGAAGATAGGATTTGGACCAGATACTGGTTTTGATAAATCTTGTTGATTCTGTGGTCAAATAGGTAATTACTCAAAGCCGATATTAAGTAAACGTAAGCATTTTTTTTAACATGTAAAAAGCTACCATATCATTTATGAGAAATTGTGGAGATACACTTTTTTTAAAGAAATGGCTTTGGGTGGTGTCTGAAAGCTTCCTTTGTGGTTTGCCTTTCAAGTGGGTATCATTTGAGAACTGTACTTTTCGGAACTAAGATAGAGTTTCTCAGGATTTTAACTTGGTGCTTGTATGTGTATCCACAGTGGGAACATTTTCGCCTAGTAATTGTATTTTTTAATCATATATAAAACCATGAGAGAACATTTGTAAGTACTGATTCATCTAACACCCTTTCTCAGACATCATTCTGGGAATGCCCTAATACAGCGGTTGCCAACCTTTTGGACCTCACGGACCGCCAGTGGTCCACAGACCAGTGGTTGGCGACCACTGCCCTAATACGTTACAGCATCCATGTGTGTGTGACTGTTAGCTTCTCACCTACACCTCTAGGAAGTACTGATCATGCACTGTTCTTGGGGGAACTGAGAAATGTCACTCAGGTCATTCCTTGTGTTCGGTGGTTCAGATGAAGCGCCCTAGGGAAGCAAGGCTGGCACATGGAGTGTTCTCCCCGATCGACTACATGTCAGGTCACAAAAGAAGACCTAACAGCGATTCCAACATCTTCTTAAGGTCATGTAAGGTTCCTGGCAAGCAGTCCTGGAAACATTCGAAAGCACAGAGCCCATGCAGTAGTGTGTTAGTGATCATTAGCCAATAACATGAGAGATGCCCAAACTGGCAGGTGCAGACACCAACCATCCATTAGACTTTGCAGTACCACCGACAGACACCAGGTGGAACCCTAGGACTGATTTCCTGCCGCTGCAGAAGGCCTAGTATTGCAGACAAGAACTCCTGAGTAGAAGCCATCAACCTTTCCAATAGGAGTCACCATGCACCTGCCAGACAGGACACAGAGGTCTCAGGATCTCCCGCCAGGCTACGGAGAGACAGACCTCCCGTAAGAAGCCAGACCACAAAGTCTGGAGTCGTGGCTGATTCTTCAGATACTGAAACCCAAACAAAAAAATAAGAGATACAAAGAAACGGCCAACTATGGCACATTTAAAGGAAACGATTCAGTCTCCAGAAGCAAACCTACAAAAAGGAGACATATCAATAGCCGGATACAGAATTCAAAATTACCATCAGAAGGGTGCCCAGTTGATGGAAAGAAAGCACAGACACGAAACAAAAGCAGAAAAACGGTACATGAACAAAATGAGAATATCAGCCGAGGGAGAGAACCTATTGAGGAGAGCCCAGCAGACATTCTGGAACTGAAGGATGATAATAACTGGATTGATTTCCCCGGAGGGACGCAACAGCAGATTTGACCAGGCAGAAGGAAGAAGCAGTGAACTCAGATATAGAACTTAAAAAATGACTGAGGCAGAGGAGGAAATCAGTCAGTCAGTCACATAGAGGGTCAGCAAGGAAAGCGACTTGAACAGCACTGAGGCCCATGCGTAGCAGCCAGATACAAACCACTCCACCCCACCACAGCAGAGCACGCATTCTCACACCCACGCGGAGTGTTCCCCCCGATAGCTACATGTCAGGTCACAAAAGAAGACCTGACAGTGATTCCAGCATTGCCTTACGGTCACTTAAGGCCGCCGTGAGGATCAAGTTAGAAAAATGTATGAAAGCACTTTAGGAATTATTAAGTGTTGTCTAAACAAAGACGCTGCTAATTGTTTACAACTTGGCATTATTTACTAATGCTTTCGGTTTAAAGATCAGATGCGTGACATGTTACAGCTGAGTTCCAGAAGTTTCAGGAAAAGGCGACCTTTTTGTGGCTGTGGCTCCAAGTTGAGGGTATTTTAGGGCGTCTTCTTCCATTACTGATACAGTAGGTCCTCTCGAGATGCACTGGTAAGCCATTGGCCTGGAAAGTTAGTATAATTGTAAGGTAAGCCACTGGCCTTGTGGTTTGGGGTTATCTGTTCTATGTTAGGCTTAGGAAATTCTGGGTTAATAGTCATTGTCTATTACCACGGAATACTTGTATTTATGCAAAAGTGACAGCATCTCACAGCCCGCCACAGGACCACACGGCTAAGTGGAGGGTACATTACAATTTTGGGTCAGTTTTTTTTGGCTTTTTGTCCACTAAACATTTTGGGGTATGTGACATACACCAGGCCTTCACATGTGTGCGTTCTTCTAAGAAGTACAACTATCTTTGTCTGTGTGTGTCTATTATAAGAACCACTGATAACGTGCAGGAGGACTTGGCTCAGAAGCCAGATAAAGGAGCTGAAGTGGGAATTATGTTTCAGTCGTTACTATTAGGTATTTATTCTCAGGTCTAAGCAGTTTCAGTTCCTATTGTTACACATGATCATCACCGGGCGGGTGTTCTTCAGAAGTTTCCTGCCGGAGACCCTCCTGTTGGAAGGGGAGGCTCTTCCACAAAAGCCACTTTTGAAGTAAGAACTGAATGTATTTCATTGGCAAAATTACTAGCCACAGAGAATAATGACTAACGTGCTTATTTAGTCTGCTAGGATTTCCGCTGTCACATTTAAATTTACACTTAAGATCGTATGATTATAAATTTGATTTGCCTTCAGCTTTTGAAGAATAAAGTCATTACCCTGTTTTACTGGTAAACTCAGAGCAAATGATTCATTCCTTTCTGTGTCGGCTAGGAAGGCGGCATTGCATTGTTAAAGCTGGAATCGAGTAGTCAACCAGAAGCGAACCTCTAATTGTTTCCAAATGCTTACTTTTGGGGTTTGGGGCAGCTCTGAGCCTGAGCTCAGTCAGGAATTTGCTACGCTTGTCGTTTTCCCCATATCTATCCTTTCATTATGGCTAGATACACTCATGCTCAAGTCTGCTTTACCAGGCCCCTTCACAATAGTTAATCAGAAAAATATGGACCCAAACTCCTGAGCTAAACACAATTTTAAAGGCAAAGCTAGAGTTTCTACAGGTTTCTTTTACATAGTTATGGCCTTTGAAATTATTATAGAAATTGACCTTGGTTCTGAATGGCATTTCCCCATGTGATGTAGCAAGCTCCCTTTTCTCCCACCGCGGCTTCGCGACCTAGTTACAGCTCCTGCAGCAGAAATTCTTCCATGACTCTAACATTCTCATTGGAGAAAAAGGACTGGTGCGTCCATGCGCTTTGACGACCTGCTTGCTGCTGTGGCATGTAAGCATTTCATTAAAATTCTGTCTAAACAGGCCACCGTTCCAGATGTTCTCAGGCAGCAAAATCACAACACCTGGACAGACCCTTACTAAAAGGACACTCTCCCCGTGTAATTCCTTACATTGTGACGGTCATGGTCTCCACCGACATCTCCAGGCATCAGCAGATCCTTGGGGTACAGATTGGAGAACCAGCTATCAAGTAGCTGAAGTTAAGCGGGATAGGGAGAACCCCCGCTTATTTCTTCTCGAGTGGTTCTAGGGGCTGTGTTGGTGCGTCGTTCTCTGAGAAGGACAGTGCGGAGGGAGGAAGACGGGGATTGTCAGTGAGGGTGAGAGCAGCCGCCAGGAGCCTTTTGCTGAGAATGAGGATGGAGAGGGAAGGAGGGCGTCACCTGGTTGACTTGCAGTCACTGCATGCTTTTCTTGGCCTTTTTCTACACCGGGGGGTCCTCGCCTGTGGTGACAGCGCAGTGGATGGGGCAGCCACCTCGCTCGGGTCAGAGGGTGGAGGGGCTGCGGAACCCTCATCCCCGCTTCCAGCTGCCCGCTTCCCTCCAACCTCCGTAGGAGCAGAGGACATTCCCTACAGTTTGGAGGACAGTTTGGGATCAGGAAAGATGCCCTAAAAGGGGTGACACTTGAGGTTCTAAAGAAGGAATAGAAATCAGGTTAGAGGGCCCTTTAGGGACATTCTAGGCCAGTGATGGCGAACCTATGACACGCGTGTCAGAAGTGACACGTGAACTCATTTTTTTGGTTGATTTTTCTTTGTTAAATGGCATTTAAATATATAAAATAAATATCAAAAATATAAATCTTTGTTTTACTATGGTTGCAAAAATCAAAAAATTTCTATATGTGACACGGCACCAGAGTTAAGTTAGGGTTTTTCAAAATGCTGACATGCCAAGCTCAAAAGGTTCGCCATCACTGTTAGGCAGAGGTTATGCCAAAGCATGAAAGGAAGAACCAGTGGAAAGTGAAGTACAAGTAGGTTTACGTTCAGAGCTTAAGCTGTGAGGCAGGGGTGATAGGAGGTGAAGCTAGAGGCCCGGATCCAGAAACCTGCCCCGTAGAGGAGCTGGCGCTTCCCCGGCAGCCGGGAGCTTGGGACAGGTTTCTCATGGGGAAGGGAGAGGCTCAGACTCTGGCTTTGGGTAGATGGTCTGGCAGCTTTGTAAAGAGCGCGTGTATCCATTACCCATGGACGCATAACACGCTACACAGAAGCCTAGGCGCCGCAGTAACATGCTCTCTCCGGTTGGCCTTGGTTCAGGAGCCCGGGCGTGGCTCGCGGGCTCTCCCAAAGCCGTGACCTGGGAGTCAGCCAGGCCACCTGGGGAGAACCCACTCCAGGTCACTCCGTGGTGGTTGGCAGTATTGAGTGGGGTTGGGCTTCTGCACTGAGGGTCTCAGTCCTCTCCAGGGGCATCCTCCGCCCCTGGCCCTGGGCCACCCCTGGGACAGCTCCCCACTTGGCAGCTGGGAGCCAGCACCTGAAAGCCGGCGAGGAGGGCGAAGGAGTCGGAAGCCAGAGCCTTTTCACCTGCCTTAGGAGTGACATCTCATCACTGTTGCCATCTCTGTCATGAGCAGCACGTCCTCGGCTGGTCCAGCCGCTCTCCAGGGAGGGTGCACCTGAGGACACACCGCGAGGCAGCGTCCTGGGGTCCGTCACAGTGGACCCCAGAGCGGACCGGAGGCAGGGGACCACTGAGGAGGCAGTGGGAGTAATCGGCGAAGAGAGATCAGTGTAGACACTGACCGAAGGAGGGGAGGGGAGGAGCCAGGAACGATTCGGACGCCTTGTCCTTCCCTCAAAGGTTCCGATTCACTGTCAGATGAAAACAGGTCCGACTCTAAGGTGGATCTGACTCAAAACCCCGGCTTCAGAGCCGCCCTCCCACACACTGTTCATGGTTGGCCACGTTTAACCCTCAGCATGGAGCGCAGCAAGTCCCGATCCCGGCGAGGACCGCGCCCGCCACGGAGGCGCTGGTTAACCAGAGCTGTGCTTGGGTTCAGGCCTCTATTGCTTCAGCCTGCGGTGGGGAAGGTGCGGCCCGCGGGCTGAATCAGTCCCGTGAAATCACCCCTGCCAAGGCATTAGGGGTGAGTCCATTAAATGTTTGATCAATTTTTAAGATGATAACTTTGTATGGCTCTCGAATGATGTTATAAATATCCAAATGGCCCTTGGCAGGAAAAAGGTTCCCCTCCCCAGGTTTAAATAATGAAAGAAGACACATATAATCGGGTTGGAGAAATAGTAACAACTGGACTAGTATGCCCGTATCCGTGTTTTGTATTTTCCTTAACAGCACTACTGAGCATGTGTGGACTATTGATAAAGGCGCTTCGTGGGTTGCCTTGGAAGACTGAAGTCTGTTTAAATAACAGTGGGCTGACTGCTGGTTTAGATCTCGGATGCACTACTTGTTCGGTCGTGCAAGTTTCGTGGCTAAGACATTGACACGTTAATTAGCGCTTTACTTTTACTTTAGATAATAGCTTATTGATCACATGAACACCTGGAACAAAGGCTAGATTCCTCTTCCTCATATTTCTCGGATAAACCTGACCACGTCCCACTCCGGGGGGCGGGGAGGGTACTCGACGCTCTTCCAGGACAGGCCATCAGAACGCGGCTTTAATCACCTGCGTCCTTCTCCCCAGTGTCATCCCTCTCCTGCGGGAGTCGGTGGGCGTGCTGATGCAGCGGACGCCGCCGCAGCTGGAGGGCGCCCTGCCGCAGTGCTACCAGCGGGTGAGTCTCGGCCGCCGGCCCCAGGCCTTGCTGCTGCCACACGTTAGGCCTTTAAGGGTTGAAAAATGGTGTTGCAGAAGTCGTGTGGGGGGAACGAGTGTGTTTGAGGAAGAGAAAGGCCACGTGCTGAGGCTTGGTGAAGAGAAGGTGGCGGGAAGTTTGGAGAGGGGCAGGGGACAGGGCAGGCCCAGGTTTGGGTCTAGCTGAGAGGTTAGATTTAGCTGATGAAATGGGAGCATCAGACGCTTTAGGCTGGAAGAGTGTCGTCCCAGGCACCAAGGTTGTGGGTTCGATCCCTAGTCAGGGCACATATAGGAATCAACCAACGAGCAAGCGCATCAATAAGTGGGACAACACATCGGTGTTTCTCTCTCTCTCTCTCTCTAACTAATCAATTAAAAAGAAAAAAAGAAACACTGGCTCCAGTTCACTGACCTTTCCAAACGACTAGTTTTTCCATCTTGTGAGTTCTCTCTTTTTGACTCTCTGGATCATTGATTTCGGCCTTGTATTTCCTTCTTATTTCTTTGAGTTTACTTTGTTGTTGTTTCCCTAGTTTCTTAGCTCACTTGTGTTCCTGTTTGTTCTCTGACTGATGTATTTGAACACATAAATTTATTCCAGGAACTCTCAGCCGTGCCCAACAGATTTTAGCATGTGTTCATTCCTGTTTCCCAAACACCTGCCTGTCACGGTGCCGGGCACACAATGAGTCCCAGGTTTTCATGGATTCAAACACCCCCCTTGTTTGCTAGCGGGGAGAATCTGTGCGAACTGACATGCTGCGTAGGAATCACCGTGGAAGGAGCCCCTGCACCTGAGGGTGTTAATCCCTGCCTTTCTGTTGCAGGTGCAGCACTTACAAGGAGTCTACAGTTTACAAGAACAGCACTTCTGGACCTTATGTTCTGACGTGTACGTCGGGACCTTGAAGTTAGTAGTAGCACCTGACGCTGACACCAGGTGGATTTTAAGCCAAACACATAATATTTTTACTCAGGTATGACTTTTTCACTAGCTCCTTTTAAGGGTCTTAGAATTTATTGTATCTACCGTTTTGAAAATATTTACTATTTAACATTAAATATATATATATATTTATATGCTACACTATGAAATAAGCATAGATGTATTTTTTTTTTTTCCAATCAGAGTCAAATTGGGAGAACCTTATTTTAGTTAATACTCATCATTATACTGATTTGTGTTCCTTTAAGAAAAAGTGGATTCCCCTTTGCTGTATGCTCCTTTAAGACGTGCGAGATGCTGTGTGAAGCCAGGAATTCTTAATAGCATTTGGGATAAGAAAAATGCCTTGTCCGTGGTTTCAGCTAAAAGCAGCCTCTGCCAGCGTTTTTATTTGACGGGAGGTCTGTGTCGTTCAGTAGCGTAACATGCTGTGGAGTTTCTCTTCTCACTGTTTGGGAGCACAAAGCAGCCAGTGCAGTGGCAGCGTGGTTATTTTAGTGAACGCTGGTGCCGCTGTGAGCCACAGTGACTGACAACCCGCGTGAGGGCGACCACTGTGATTCTGGATGTCCTGGGAGATTAAGACTTTATGTCAAGAACATCCCTGGGGAGAGCGAGAACACACAAAGTCTTTTCTTGGTCTGGTTCGCTGGAAATACTTAGCGAGAAACTAGATGCCAACACGGTTGCCAGTGCTATCTTAACACATAGAGCTCCCGAGGAAACGCATAGCCTGCCCTAGAAGTCTGTGCTGGAGACCTGGGAGCGCCTCCTACCGAGGCCAGCATGGCCCTCCTATCAGCGGGGATAGCTGGAGCTCATCACAGCCAGTCAGACCCGCTGGTGGGAACTTCTGCAAGGGGGTCAGCCTGGGTTCTTACCAGGTGTCAATGTCATGATTCTAGATTAGAGAGAAAGAGAGACACGTGGTATTTATAGGCATGGACAGCAAACAGAACCCGCAGCTGAGTTAGATTCAGGACCTTCTCGGAGACAAGCGCTCGCTCTTCTCCAGAAGAGAAAAGTGGGCCTGGCGCCTTTGGGACTAAATGAATCGTCGCCCACAGGCGACAGGAACTCGCTGCAGTGCCTCGCGCTTGCTGCGGGTCGAAGAACCAGGCCTCTTGGTGCACAGACACTAACAAGTCTCCGGCACGTGACTCCCATTTGGCCTGGGCTATGTCACGTGGCCATATGATACAGGCTACGTCATGTGACTTCCACGGGAAGCGGGCTAGACCTGCAGGGTGGCTGAGCTCTCTGCTGTTTCCAGATCACTGTTCTCTCCTGTAGCCTCAGTTTCCCCTGGGCATGCCCTTCCCCCCTCAGAGTGGAGCCCCCGTCGGCCTCTCCAGGACTTGGCCTGGTCACACTTGCCCTCGAGAAGGCGAGTTTCCAGGCCAGAACCGAGCGGGCAGCTGCGGGGCTGTAACCGGAGGAGAGGCTCTGCCGGGAACCCGACAAGCGCTGGCCTTTCAAACGGCCGGAGCTGAAGGTTTACTCAGCTGCTGCTTTGGTTTTGGAAACTGTATTTGGGTTTTGAACATGTCAAGCTCTGGAAAATACTTTAAGCCTTTTTGTCAGCTAAGGGCAAGCCAACTTCATTTCGTTCCTTGGAGAGACTGAGGCCCGCGGTACAGACGGACACGTTTCCCCAGCGGGGAGCGGGGTTGCCCCGCTAATGCCTCTCACTCTGCAGATTTTCGGGTGCTTTTGTGACCGCTGTTCAGCTCTGACACGTGCAGGATTGAAGCGCTTTATTCACTTACGTGCCCTTTCTGCTCATGCCCTAGCAATGCATGTCCACATGCTCTTAGTTCATCCAGGGTTT
The DNA here is from genome assembly GCF_000412655.1 of Myotis brandtii. Taxonomy (NCBI): domain Eukaryota; kingdom Metazoa; phylum Chordata; class Mammalia; order Chiroptera; family Vespertilionidae; genus Myotis; species Myotis brandtii. The sequence continues at coordinate 1,434,232 of NW_005370105.1, read as the reverse complement.
GCAGTTACGTTTCCTTCCATGAATAAAATGTAAAAAATTTTAACCTTATTTTTACATTTAAAATTACACCTGTTCATATGTCTTCTTATCAGAGGGAATCAGACTCATAACCATAACCCTGCTAGCGCTTTGGGTGCATGTCTTGCAGAGACGGGGAATGTGGCGGCCTTAGTTCCAGAGGCCAGAGGAGGGTTTTCTCAGCGATCAGTTTACTCTCTGGTTTTGTGACCTGTTTGGGTGTCTTCTTATAGCTGATTTTAAAATCAGAATTTAAGCCATCGTTTTTGGTTAAAAAGCTATTAAAATTTCTGAGGACAACTTGAAATTGAGAAGACTGATAACATCAGACGTTTGAGAAGTATGACCTTCCATTTTGTTGGGGAAGCTATGTTTTCTGACAGTTTTAGAACTGCCGATTAGGCCTGGCCTTTTCACTCTCCTTTCAGCCCATTAGTCTCCCATGGCTAAAGCCGCTGGCTGCTCGGCACGGATCTAGAATTGGCAGCCTCTTCGGTACCCAGATTCCTTCGGGAGTATTAATTAAGTGGTAATCCAGTTTTTAAACTACAAGGTTTCCTACTGACAAAGAAAAGGTCCTTTCTTTCTCCCGTTGTACCAACTCTTAAAAAAATGAGTTATCATTTGAGAATTGGTGAGATAGAAAACTTATTTTTTATGGTTAGTATTTGAACAGGAGACAGTGGGACACTGGGTTAGGAAGGCCATTTAACATTTTATGTTTCTAGTTTTAAATTGGCTGGATGAAAATCATGTCAGTTTTTTAATACACTTCTGTTTTGTGAGAAATAACGTTTGAAGAAAAATCTAGAATGTGCTTGGGGCTCATGCCCTCCTCGGTTGCCCAAGCACAGAAGGTGACCCTGCCGCATGCCATCTGCTCCCGTAGAGCCTCCTCATTTCTCCCATCCTCTCTCCTCAGCCGGCTTCCGTGGTGCCTTTAAGCCCTGAGCCCCAGCTTCCTGCTTCAGCTCTTGGTGCCCCACTCTCTAGCCTCAAAATAGAAGTCACAGCTGATACCCAGGAAGGAACCCAGAGCCTCCTCACAGGCCAGCTGGGGGCCTCAGACCCTCCGCCTCCGCCAGGCCCTCCTCCCACTCCCTTCCTGTCTCACCGGCTGCCCCATGTGTCTGCGAGGGAGGCCGGCAGGCAGCGAGAGAAGCTGCCTCCCCTTCCCAGGCGGCCGGCTCTTTCCCACCTGCTGGTGGGGGGTGGACTCGGTTATAAATTGACTTTGCTTGCGAGTCTGCCTCTTTCCTTCCCTGCCCTTTGCTTTCTTTCTTCATCACATACTGAGGTCCACCAGGACCCGGCCTCCTGAGGAGGGGAGAGAACAGCCACGGGGCGAGGCCACAGATCCTGGGTTTGTGCTGGGGGGGCCACAGGTTTAGGCGTTTGTTCGTTGACCGCTCCTGGTGGAATGGTAATAGCACCTGCGGCCTTTACTGACCGCCCCGTCTGTCCACCCAAGAGTGTTGTCCCCAGTTTATAAGGAAGGGAGCCCAGACCTCAGCCACTGCTCATGACCTGTGACCTCATCAGATTCACTGCTTACTCATTCTGAGCTGACTTAGTGGAACGTTTTGGTAGTTTTGGAGAATTGATAGAGAATACAAACCAACCAGTAATTCTCAGTAGCCACATTCCTGTTTATGTTTCCACACTTACTTCCGGTTTGTTTCCTCGCCACAACAATGGGCATTTGGTGAGGATGTTCTGAGTCTGTGGCACCAGGTTACATTTATTTTCTCGGGCGCATAGGTGTTAAAAAACTAGCTGTCTTCCCAGTTTAAACAAGTGTCCTATGAGCGGCATTATATTTGTGCATTATTCTCAGGATATAAGACAGGACTGTTCTGTGGTCCCCACTGTGTGAGGACAGTCCCCAGCCAGCCTGACTGTGCGTCAACCCAGCGGTGGGGTTGCTGAGGGGACCCGCATGGCTTTGACCAGCTGGGTGATTGTCAGGTGTCTGGAGTGAGTCAGGAACCCTAGTTTGCATTCTTTGGAAATGCCCTTTTCTCTCTCCTTTAAAGGAAATTGGGAGAGGAGAATGGGAAGCTGGCCCAGTGGAGGCTGCCCCCAGCGGGACAGGTGGAGGGCAGTGAAGGAAGCAGAGGGGCTTCTGTTAGACTGAGCTTCTGTGGGAGCTGAGCCCCTCAGGGGACAGGGAGTAATTAACTCACGATTATGCAAAGATCATTTAGCAGCCCTTTGCTTTCCTCTTTGCATTTCTTTCTCTCTTATAGCCTTGAGCTACCTCATTGCTTATCACCATAGCTCTGTATCTGCACACACACAGAAGCCTACCCGTTTCCCCCATTTTGCTTTCATTCACGGTTCTGTTAAAAGGGAAAAGAAATTAAACCATTTACTTGGGCCCCAGTTTTGTCTTCAGGTTAGACACACTAGAATTTTACAGGAGAGTTCCTAAGTATAGTTATTTTAGGGGCCATATGGATTGACTAGATCAAATATAATGAATCAATCATAATAATTTGGTTTAATAGCCCATTAGAGCATATGAAATCCTTTCTCATGTCACACTTGATCCTTATAATAGCACCTGGCATGTAGCGAGGATTTATTAAATATTTGTCAAACACTGGATGACTACATAACAATTTTGTGAGATAAGTAGGGTTGGTATTTTATCAACACTTTTAAAATAGAATAAGTGAGTTGGTTTTAACTTAAGCTCAAAATCATACAGATGTTAAGTTCTGTCTTTTTTTCTGCCACCCTCTTCAGGAGAGGGTGCTATTGAATGTATTTCTAAGAGCTTCAACTTGATCAGAGCAAGGGTTTCTTTTCTTAATGAGGCAAAAAGCGAAGATGTTTTCTGTGCTGGGGAGCTCCTGGGCCGCCCAGCTCTTTATTCCGTTAGAGAGGCCCCTTGTTCCTGGCAGACGGTGACCTCATTTTCCTGACACTCATGGACACGCTTGTCATTGGTTGCGTGGCTTTCTCTTGTAGAGGTAAATAGGGACTTTTTTTGTGATTTATGAACATACTTGTTATTCTCTATGATGAAAAACAGAGGCAGAAAAAGGAAAAAGAATTATTTCCTTTATCAAAAAAATGGGATTTTTTTTTTTTTTAATGACTTTTCTGAACTATATAGTTTGTTACTGGCTCGTTTGACTTTCTGATTTTCTTTTAACTTTTCAGGCCGGAGTGAGACAGCTTTACGTACAGATCGACTTCGCAGCCATGTAAGGAGCGAAAAACTGCTGCTTTGGGGACCGCGTTTTTCTGGTACTGTACAATCCCGAACGTTGTACCCAGCTTTCCAAGACAGGTCGTCACTACAGCGCCAGCCCCAGGTAGACCAGAACACCCGGTCAGCACTACGCGGGTGGTCACTGCTAGGGGACCAGGGCGCGGACCCTCCCCTGGACTTGGGTCCGGCCCTGTGCTCTCCCCTCCGCACCATTGTGATTTCTGAGATTCTGGCTTTGTCCCAGGGTGTTGCTTTTTGTTTGTTTCTCCTTTTTCTTTTTTTGTTTCAAATGTCCTCACGCCACCCCTCCTCTTGGCCAGTAAGAAATTCAGATTGTGGGCCTCCAGTTGTCTGGATCGTCTCCACTGAGGCTGCTGGAAACTGCTGCTCTCATTCCCACAAAACCAGTGTTCTTAAAAAAAAAAAGAGAGCCGGGAATCTGTTTTATATGTAATGTCACACTCGCTGACGTTCTTCGGTGTAATCACATGTTTGTAAAATTGTTTGTACCTTGCAAACTTATGAACCAAACCATATTGGGTTTTCAAAGTGCCTTCGCCTCAGAAAATGTCTGCCAGCATCCAAGGTCATGTATGTTTTTCTAAGTGGATATTCTGTAATCTGCACAAAATAAGACTCTAGTTAGCGGTGTGTACAGTCTGTCTTTCTGTGAACTTCCAGCAGAGGTTTAGATATAGGGAAAGTTTCCGTTCATTGCTTTATCTCATCAAAAAAATAAAAGGTGATTTTTTTTTTTTTGCTTTTTAAATCAGATTCAATAATTACATTAAATTATTTTGTGAACTGTGTTTTCAAAACTTTGCAAATGCATCTGTTTTAGAGAGTTGTTTTGACTTACTCCACACATGTGCCAGGTTCCAGATTTCTACAACAGCTACTGTGTCTGTGACAAACTTTCCCATGTCTGTCCTTGCTGCTTTCTGTGGGTTTTGTTAATGAAGGGAGCAGGATTTTATGAATGGAGTGAAGACAGCAATGATGATGATGTGTCATTTTGCTTCTCCATTCTTCCAATGATGTCACACGCCGGGCTTGCTTGTGCGGGCCTCACACAGACAACCAGAGCTGCATGTTCCTATGCTGGGACTGTGGACGCACAAGGAAACGTGGGAACAGAACGCCCCCTAACACAGCATCTCAGGACTCACAAATAAGTTCATTTCTAGGTTCCTGTGTGTGAAAAGCAGAATTGCAATTGGAGATGACAGGTGCTCAACCAGGCCACTTACACATTCCGTCTAATGAGATGCTGATGTGGTTGGCGTTCCCATCATACTTCCTTGTCACGGTGCTTCTTCCCTTGCGACTTAGCAGGTTGCAAACTGCAGGATGGAAATGGCTGTTTAGACTGTAGATTGAGAAGCAGCACTTTCCCATGGATGCGGCAGACATTGCTGTTGGTTTTGTCTAAGTTCTAGCGTGTCCTTTTCCCTGTCTCTGACCCATGATCTGTGAACGACGCTGTGAGGAGGACTAGACTGCGCCCTTCCTGTCTTTCTGAGCTGCCCGCACCATGGGCTGCCGACTGTCCCCTTTCTGCTGACTGCCAGGCGGTGCCAGCGCTGAGAACCCTGTGGTTGACTGTGCCGAGCCGAAACCATTGTTGCGCTGTCGGAGGGGAGGTATAAAGGGCACGTCCTGAGAATGGCACTGCTGCTCCCGTGTCAGTGTGAGGAGCATCACTGAGAAGCCTGGCTGGCCTCGAGGGGGGTGGGGGTAGGTGTATGCCAGGAATAGTGTGAGGAGCATCACTGAGAAGCCTGGCTGGCCTCGGGGGGTAGGTGTATGCCAGGAAGGACAGCCAGGCGAAGGCGGGGATTTGGGATGTGCGCCCTTAGAAACCAATTGTGCGTGATTGTATTGCTATTTCCCATCTGGTGAGAATATCTGCAGTGGCCTGTAAAAGGTACGAGTGCGTTCTGAGGGTCCAGTTCTGCCTTTCGCTGAGCCCTCTGTTCCTAGTGAAGTTTTGTGCAAGTAGTAGCACCAACAACACCCTCAACACAGAGGCACGAGGGTGGCTTTCCCTTCAATGAGGCAGCGAATAGAGAGTACCAGTGACGGGAAAGTCTAATTTGCACCTGCCACCAGAGGTGGTCAGGTTGGCACAAACAGTTATGCTGGAATGAAATGCCTCTAAACGTGTGTGTGCAGCCGTAAGAAATCAGCGAGAAAAAGCAACCTTTCCTCACTCTTAGGAACTGCTTTGTCTCATCAGTGTTGTTGGCCCAGATGTATCGCTAAAGTAGCCCATTTCACTGAGGAAGACTGCTTGATTATTGTTATAAAATACACTCAGAATATCCCTCTTGTTGGGCTAACCTTTGGGGGGGAATCTCTGAGTATCTAGTACAACTTTGCCAATATTTTAAAAACCAAAATATTCTCGGAGGACAAATTTCTACTTACCTTGCCAAGTAAGCTTCCCCAAGCGGAAATATCCACACTAGTTTTGTGTTAAGTCTAGATTGTACTGCTCAAGAGGAAGGGCTTGCCCAACTCTGTGCAGCTCCCTTACCTGGCCGAGTCCCTGCGTAGGAGGGGCCGCGTGTAAATGTAGCTGCGTGTTCCCCACGGCCATCCTCACGGTCCCCCCCACCGCCTTCAGCAGGGGCCTGAGGCACTGGGGTTCCCTCGCTTCCAGGCCTCGGCATTGATGCCAGTAACCCAAATACTGTGACTTCTGTGCACTTTGTAAAGCAGCCAATCATTGACCCCAGATGCATTGGCTGGAGTCTGCTGATGTTTTTCCTACTATAACCCATTTTATAGATTGTTAACATGAGCAAAAGTATTTCATTGCTTCACACAGAATCTGACATCTAAGGCGCCCGTCCTTCGAAGCAGTCTGTTCTACCTCTCATTTTCCAGATGAGAATGTCAAGCCCCCAAAAGCTGCCTTTCATTCTAGGTCACAGAGATGAGTAGCGGCAGAGCCAATAGAACCCGGGCCTTCTGACTCCAGGTCAAGAGCTTTCCACCCCCCTGTGCCACCTCCTTGCGGGGTAGCTGCCTTTCTGTCAGTGGGACAAACAAGCCTTGTAAATAAAGGACCTCGCCCTCCATTTTTGGTAATGAACGCACTTTATAAATGGAGTTTTAGCGTCTTACTTTTCATACCTAATTATGAGGTTTAGAATAGTATTTCTGTAGTATCCTTTATGGAAGATAAAATTAAGTATTTTTACTTTTTTATTCTTTGTGAAGCCAGTTTCTGATTAAAAAATGTTTTTTGATGACATCTGTGTATTGGATGCTTCTAACATGAGTGGGTTCTGTTAACTTGCCAAGGCTAACCCAGTGGAAGGATTGCTTCGTTTCTGCTCGGTGTGCATTCTGGGAACTCGTCCTCTCAGCCTCAGGTCCTGCCTTTCCGCTTGCTCCTCTAGCACGCGGTCGCTGCAGAGCCTAGGATCGCTGCACGCTGTTCCCAGAGCCACACACATTGGGCCTTACATGTTGTCTAGAACAAAATCGATGTAATTCAGGAGGGTAAAATCCTGAACTCTTACCTGAATCCCAAATGCTAAACTGCTACTTTCAATTCTTCATAAAAGCATTACCTTGAGAAAGGTGTTCTTGTTTTCTGTCGCCATCTTCAAAACAAATTATTTCGCCCTGGCGGATGGCTCAGTTGATTAGAGCGTTTCCCAGACACGCCAAGGTTGCAGGTTCGATCCCCGGTCAGGGCACATACAGGAGTCAACCAATGAATGCAAAAATAAGTGGAACAACAAGAATCGATGTTTCTCTCTCTCTTCCCCCTTCCTCTCTAAAATCAATCATTTTCCAAGTCACAAGATCTCTGGCAAAAAAGGAAATTAGCCTTTCAGGAACATGGACTGAAAGTTTTATTCATGGGAGACTGTTTCGACCTCAGAAGCCTCAGTGATACAGCCCTCAGCCACATTCCAACGGCAATGACACAGAAAGGTGGGCTCCCACCTTTGCAAAGTGTTCCTGTGCCAGGCTCTGGCTGTGGGCTTTTCATGTGACGCATCCTCCCATCCTCTCCTGTGCATAATTCCTGCCTTTGCCCCTGAACTTCAACTGCAGGCTAAAAAGAACAGCCAGAACTCCTTTAAGCACTTTGAAGCACTTAAAAAAAAAAAAAAAAGGAAAAAGTGTTGACACTCACTGAGCAAGCTGCTAAAGGGACTGGCCTGAAGACAGCCAGTGCCCGTGGGCGTCGAGAGACGCGAGCTCATGGCTAAGAGACATGAACGTACCCGGAAGTTGCTTTTTGAGAAGTACCAATGTGTTCCAACTAAGCTTTTCAAAGGACTAACTCTCTTTCATGATCAGTAGTAATCTATGCTTAACCAGATCCCTAGACCCCAAACTGGGCATGGATTTACACTCACATGCACAGTGGCTGTGGTTAGCTGGTAGGTACTATAGGTAACAGTGGATGCCATGGGCAGGGTTGGGACAGGCTGAAGCAGTCCTATGCTGTTTATTTATTGCACAGCCCAGCTCAGCTCAGCTTCTCTTTGGCATTTTTGCACAAATAAGTGACTTTACATTCCCTTGGGCCCTTTCTTTTTTAAGTAGCTTGGTGAGCTGGTCCTTCATAACAGAGATGTGGGCCATTCTGCATGTTGGGCAGGAACTGGGCAGAGCTGGGCCTGGAACCAGGGCCACCTGGATTTTGTATCCAAGTGAGAAAGGACATCGTCTCCCTTGTTATATGGGAAGTTGCCATGTTCCTATTGCTTTAAGGACACGTAGAACACGTCATCTGTTTCATTCACCCCAGATGTACTCCCCAAAACCTCCCAAGAGATCTTGGAGGTGCCTCCATAAACACTACCTGCAGTGATTTAAATACTCCTGGGAGTTTCCCCGTTTCCCTCTTTCCTCTCTGGATTATAAATCTTAGAAGAGCTTCCCTGTATCTCCTCATTTCCGCCCTCCCCGTTGCTGCTGCCCCGGTGACTTCCCTTCTACTGGTGGAAACAAAGTCTTATTTTGAACTTGAGTATTTGAATTTTGTTTATACATCGCACATCCTGCATTGATGAGGCTCAGTGAAGATTCCTGTTAGAACTAGATGTGTCCCTGGCAAGCGGTTGCCCAGTTAGCCCACTGCTTCTAAGAGCATCGAATTCAGTGATATTTCTGCCCATGGGATATCATGCCCCAACATGTTTGAGTTTGATCAGTAAACAGAATGGGCCTTTATGTCAAATACTGTGAGGGAAACATTGCCAAATCCTTTCCTGGTATCGTCTCAGTGCCCCACAACACCTGACCTCCGGTCTTGGGTGGCCTCTAGACTGGTGGCCACGGTGGGGTTTGGGTTTGGTTCCTTTGGTGAAGACTGTGGCCTGAACACATTTCTGAGCAAACGTTTGCATGCAAGGCAAGGCGGGAATGTCAGTTTCAAAGACTGTTGTAAATTGGTTTCCACGTGCGGAAGTGAGTTCAGTACCATGAGCCTGCAACGTAGATTCGCTTTCTGTTATCTGAAGACATTCATGTGTACGTTTTGTTTAACCTCAGATGTATTTAATACGAATAAACAACTGTATCAAACTTCTAATAAAATTTGTTTAAAAATCTTTACCTGAATTGTGCCTGTCAGTTGGATGAGCCGGGAAGACGCCGAACCTCACGGTTATGAATAGATTCTAGAGGACCGGGGAGGGAAAGAGTGACTCTCGGGCCAGGAAACGGCACAAGTCAGCGGAGAGCGGTCTGGACGTGGTGAACGTCCTCACTGTGGCTCTGACTCACGATTTTCCCTCATAACCATGTCTTGGTATTTATTTCCATGAATTCAAATGGTTCCCCACCCCCATTCTCTCCGGGTGACCTCAGCGTATGGGAGTGCAGTCCTAAGTGTCTGACGTGAGCCTCCGATCTCCTTCCAGTTTTTCTGAACGTCCTCACTGTGGCTCTGACTCACGATTTTCCCCCATGACCATGTCTTGGTATTTATTTCCAGATATTTCCATGAATTCAAATGGTTCCCCACCCTCATTCTCTCCGGGTGACCTCAGCGTATAGGGAGTGCAGTCCTAAGTGTCTGATGTGAGCCTCCGATCTCCTTCCAGTTTTTTCCCCTCTAACTCAGAAGCGATTCTCTTTCAAAGAAACTTTTTCATAAAACCAGGTTCCACTCCTCCTCTTCCTCCTTCTCTGAGCGGCCTCTTCGGTGGCCGCCATCCCTGCCACACGGAGGGCCCTGTCCTGTGTGCTCCTCCCTGCTCCCACCTGCTCCCGCCTTTCCCATGGCTCCCGGGACGGGCTCCCTCCTCCCTCGGCGGCAGTTAGTCAAAGGCAACCTGCTCTCTTGTCACGTCCGTGGCGGGACTGCCAGCATCTCACACCAGCAAAGGGAAAAACAACACTGAGCTTCCCACATCTGAGGACTTCAGCATGGGTTCCTCCATTTCCTGAAGGCCCATCATAGCCCCTCTTCCTTCCTCTGCAATCTCTCTGCTTCGTCTTTCCCAGCTCACCGGCCTGTTTGCTGCCCGGGTGACCATGCACAGTCACTGGGAGGGACTGTCTGGCTGTCCGCCTGCCCCATGCCACCTCCATGCCGGGCCCTCCCACTCCCACCCTCACTGCCACCCCCAGAAATAGTCCAGCCTTGGGCAGGAAGCACAAGAAATTTCTGCTGAGTGAGGCTTTTGGCAGGCCCTTTTCAAACACCCCCACCCCGGCTTCCTGGCTGCCGCCTGCGCACTGGACTCTGACCCTGAAGTCCGCAGGCCTGTCACAGCCCCGAGAGCAGCCCGCGGCTTCCTGGCTGCCGCCTGCGCACTGGACTCTGACCCGGCTCCAGCACCTGCAGGCCGCCCTCCCGGAGTTCCCTGGGACTCGCCTCTGACCCTGAAGTCTGCAGGCCTGTCACAGCCCCGAGAGCAGCCTGTTCTGCTCACACAGGCGCAGGCACGCTATTCCCGGCAGCAGGTCACCACTGACCTTGCAAGCTGTTGTTGCTGCGCCCAGAAGCCTCCCTGTGCTGTTCTAAGGGGCGCAGTGCTCAGGGCATGAGCGCGAGGGGCTCTCTTGGGGCTCATGGAGTGCACAGTCCTCGGAGCAGCTTCAGAAATCAGTGCTCTCCCTCCCCTCGTTCACCTCATCGCCCACGATGTGGCCGTGAGCACACTGTTCACTCCTAGACCAGAGACAGCAAAGGCAGGGAGGAGCAGCAGGACAGACAGATGGAGCTGCAGCGACAGCCACTTAGTACTTTCCCTTTTGGACGGAAAAGAGAGAGGAAGCTTCAGTGGGGCTGTCACTCAAACAATCAGCTCTTCCAGCCGTATTCCAGGCTTTGAAAACAGGCCGTGAAGTTCAGGCTTAGCACATGCTACCATGTCAGTGTGAATGAATAGGTCACCCTCGTCGGATGAACATGTATGACGAGGAGTCACGCTGGAAGCACAGCGACAGCAAATGCACCAAGGCCAGCACCGCTCAGGCAGCCAGAGAACCGACCTTGTAAGAGCCCCCGCTAAGCCCAGGACTGCAGACAAAGCAACGCAAAACCCAGCACCCCCAGCACTTCCTGAGCGCAGGCGTCAGTGTTTTAAAAGGGTATAAGCAGGCAAAGGCTTCAGATTCATGTCGCAGCAGAGGTACCTTCCCAGCCCTTAGAATCCTGCGTCTCTATCGGGCATCCTAACAGGTGAGTGACGAGACGCATCGTGACTAATCCATCGTTGTCTTCAAACCCAAATTTTTAAAACTTTTATTCTGTGGTCAGCAAGTTTCCCACTTGGCTGTGAGTTGCTATTTAAAACCAAAGAGCAACTGTACATGGCTGGCTGCACATTTATATTAACAATCAATTACATAAGCCCCAAATATAGCCACATCCGAGCTCTGTAACCAGGATGTCAGCGAAGGAAGACACGGCGGTTCGGGAGGAAGTCATTCTGTGGCAGGTGAGCTGGGAGTTGGTGTGACGGAGGCCCCCACCTCGGCTTGCAGCCCTTATCCCACGGCTGCCAGGCTCACGCGACTGCAGGAGGGACCGCGTGCCTGCATGCAGGCAGCTGACTTAAGGAAGGAGGAAGGGGGTCCCGCCTGGTGCAGGCTTCAGAACGAAAAGCTGCTTTTCAACGTCTCCGGGTGGTGCCACCCTCCAGCTTCCCGCGTGGTCTGCTCCACATGTTCACATCCTGAAAAACCGCCAGGACAGCAGCAGCGGCTGACGATGGCAGAGGGAGAACTCGGGGCACAGGAAACCGAGCGTGGAGTCCACTCGCTCTTGGTCGCTTGTGCGGCGCTTCCAGGGTAAACAGGAGCCCCGTTCCCTTGGCACACACAGTTCAGGCAGGAGCACCGGGACTGAAATGAGCCTCCACACAGACGCGTCTATGTGCGGGGCTCCTCGGTGCTCTGAGGACCCGAGCTGGCCTCGGGCACGGGAAACAGACTCAGCATCTCCACCTCCAGCGGGTGCAGGCTGCCCCCCGTGATGACCAGGGAGTGCAGGGGCCCCCCCAGCGCCACAGAGCACATCTGCTGCAGCGTGCCCGCAGCGATCTGCTGGTCCTCGGCGCCTACCCGGGCCAGGCCCACGCACAGCGTCTCCTCGGTGACCGCTAGGCAAGAAAGAGAGAGACCGCCGCTCAGTTCCGCAAGCGCACTAACCTGCCGGCAGTCAAGCCAACAGCAGTGCCAACGGGACATTTAAAGGGACCCCAAATCTCGCAAATCTCCTGAGTGGCTCATTGAGGACCCACGATCTGACCTAAGTCTTTTCTAAATCGTCTGCACTCAAGGATCTCCTTACAGATTTTTCCCAGGAGGGGACAGATGCCCAAAGGCAGTCAGCGCCTTGAAACATACTGACGGGTTCCTTTAAGAACCCCCCAGCAAAACCTGCTGACAACTAACAGTTATTATATGCTATGCCCTCTGTCTAGCTGTTAGGAATAGAAGGACAAGGTCTCGTGTCTGTCCTGAAGACAACCAGCCCTGGTCGCAGTGCTGAGAATGAGAAGCAGCAGAATAAATATACTTTTGCCGGACAAACCTCACTGTGGAGTTCTGTACTGTAACTATAGCTCATTTGTGAGAAGCCCCCACTTTCTGGGATGGCACTGCTTTTACTAGAAAGAACCCCATTATTTTTCTTTCAGTACAACTCTCGGCTGCTGAGGTTTCAGCTGAGACTAGACAAGAACGAGCAGGAAGCACATAGTGACTCCCGCCTCAGTGGAGGCGGTCTATCCAGTGTACACGTCAGCTGCTCCAGCATTCACCAGTGCAGGGCTGCAGTGCATGTGTGTACATGCGTGTGTGCATGTGAGAGCCCAGGAGTGTGTGTGTGTGTGTGTGATGTGAGAGCCCAGCAGTGTGTATGTGAGATCTGAGTGTGTGATGCAAGAGCCCAGCAGTGTGTGTGTGAGATCTGAGTGTGAGATGTGAGAGCCCAGCAGGGACCCAGGTACCTGGCTCCTCTCCTCGTGCTCGCTGGTTCTGAATCACTTCCAGCAGCTGCTGGGCCGCCTGATTCACGGTCATGTAGCGAGGAGGCTCGTAGATCTTCCTGCCCCTGGGGTAGAACACAGGCTGCCGTTGGTCTTGGCCGTGAAATGCATTGTGCATATGAACGCAGCACCCCCAGGTACACTCAGGGACCACACCGGGCTGCTTGAAGCTCGGATGGCACCCACCTTACGCCGCTGTGAAAGCACCGACTCAGTGGTCTCTCCTCGGTGCCTCAAGCTTTGCTCACTGTTCTACTGCACGTGCCCTCTCGCTCACTGACATGTTGGCAGAAAAGAAAGTCCAGCAACTTGAAGATAAATGCCTAAAAGTTACCTTCATTCAAAGTGACACCTTAGGCAAAAATCATCCAAAATGAGTGCCAATTTGTTCTGTATCTCAGCTTAATTGGGTCCAATCGCGTTCATTTTCATTACCATGTTTGACCCCAAGTTCCTCTCTTCACTTCCTCCGCTAACAAAATAAACTAAACAGTAAACTTGAACATCTTGGAGAATAAGACATGTCTACGTCTGTGTGACTCAGAAGCCTACAGTGTTCCCTCAGTGATCGGAATAAAAACAGAGCGTGGCAGCTTACAAAACAGTTGCTACAGATTATTTATGACTTTCAAACCATCCTGAGGCAGCTGTCTGAAAGAAATACAGCGCAAGCCACAAGCATCGTTTTACATTTTCCAGTAGCCACATTAATAATGAAAGTTTTAAAAGGACAAAATCAATTTCAATAATGTTTTATTTAACCCAATGTATCCAAAATGTTATATTTCAACATTCACTCCTATAAAATTATTAAAGAGTTATCTTGTACCGAGTCTTTGAAATCTGTTACGAAGTCTACGCTCATAGCACATCTTGATCCAAATGCTAAATTTTCATTGGGAATATTTGCTCTGCATTTAGATTTCATAAAATTCATGGCTGTTGATAGATTTACACGTTGAAGTTGTTCTAAATCGACTGAAAAGTTTTCCAATAGCTGAGCCGATATTAGTTTTAAATGAGTGAAGTTATAAATTCAGTTCCTCAGGGACACCAGCTCTATGTCAAGTGCCATTATCATGTGGGAAGGAGCTGCGTCTCTAAGCGAGAAAGGACTGTCACTCTTACCTTCACGAGAAGAATGAGGCTCAGAGACGGAAGTTACCTGCCCGAGAGCCATAACCACGGGCAGACTGAGGCCTCACACCCCTGTCTTCTGATGCCTCATTCATTCATTCATTCATTCATTCCACAAAGAGTGCCCTGTGCCTGTCAGGTGCCGACCACCGACCACCGACCACGTGCTCACAAGTGAGCCCGTCAAGCCCACTGCCGGTTCCGCTCCATCACACGCCTTATCACTTCGTAAGATGACAAGTGGTCCAATTCTAATGGTAAGGAAAGCTGGTTTCGACAGCCTTAGAACCCGTGTCCCTGAAGCAGGCCCTATGGACTTGCTAAGGGATTAAAAGCATTCCCAGAGCAAGACTTACTTGATTAGGTTTTCCAGCGACTGCTCCTTTACTTTGATGTCTGTAGGGAAAAAAAACAAAAAAAACAGTTATCTTTGGGTGTGATTAATCCCTCTATCCACAGTCCTACGTGTGAACCTAAGTTTTGGGGCAACAGTCTTCTCAAGTTTCCAAAAAGCTCATGTGCTTGTATTGAGCTGCTTTTCAATGGAACCACGGGGAATGGGAGCTTGTGGTTGTGTGCAGGGAATTAGGAAACAAACCCAGGTTGGCCCCGAGGCCATCCTGAGGGGATCCAGTTCCTCTTGGGAGAGAAGACACAGAAGGAGTCTGACAAACACCGGCATGCGCGGCCCCTAACTCTGAATCTGCAGCTTTGCGTCCACTTCTCCCAGCTGGTGAGCAGTCTGGGTGTGCTCCTGTCCTTGCCTCGGTTAGTCGCAGTGCACGTAACACACACAGCAGGGAATTCTGACTGCATGCGGGAAGCGGCGTCTGCCTTCCTCTGAACCTTCCTCTTGGGAGGAAAAACACAGAGGGAGTCTGACAAACACCGGCATGCGCGGCCCCTAACTCTGAATCTGCAGCTTTGCGTCCACTTCTCCCAGCTGGTGAGCAGTCTGGGTGTGCCCCTGTCCTTGCCTCGGTTAGTCGCAGTGCATGTAACACACACAGCAGGGAATTCTGACTGCATGCGGAAGCGGCGTTTGCCTTCCTCTGAACGGTCAGGCGTGCCCTGATAACTTAAGAAGAAACACTTTGATACCAACAGTCATAAATGATCAGGGCTTTCCCAGCATTAGCCTGGGCCAGGCCCGGGATGCCATGGAGGCTGCCGCCCGGGTCTACCCCCAGGAAGCCCGGCCGTCCGCGCATCACACACACTGGGTGCTCTGGCGCTCAGCTGCACTAGTTGGTAAAAGGTAGAAGGCAGACTCCCTCCCCGGCCTCAGGGGAACTCGGAATACAGTGGCAACAGCTGCTTCCTCTCCACAGGCTCACAACACGCAGGTCAGCCAGAGTTTGCTTTTGCAACAATAAACAGAGCGCAGCGGAGGGCTTGCGATGGCCCCTTCAGTGCTCCCAAGTGAGTGTGAACGTTTTTCTTAGAAAGGGTACTTACTGTAAGGTTTTTCAGAATTGAACCCATCCATTCATTCATTCATTCATTCATTCACCTGGAGCTTCTAGACTGGCATTTGCTATAGTAAAGATTGTAATTTAAGATTTCCTGTCTTTTTTTTAATGATATGCTCTACAGAATTGTATTTTAAAAATGAAGAGGATTGCCCTGGCCAGTTTTGCTCAGCGGTTAGCATCAGCCCGCAGACCAAAGGGTTGCAGGTTGATGTGCAGTGTGCATAGGAATTTGTTCATAGTTTTTTTTTAAACTATAGTCCGGCCCTCCAACGGTCTGAGGGACAGTGAACTGGCCCCCTGTTTAAAAAGTTTGAGGACCCCTGCTCTACAGAATTGTATTTTAAAAATGAAGAGGACTGCCCTGGCCAGTTTGGCTCAGAGGTTAGCATCAGCCTGCAGACCAAAGGGTTGCAGGTTCAATTCCTGGACAAGGGCACGTACCTCAGTTGCAGGTTCGTCCCCGGCCCCTGTCAGGGCACATGTCGATGTTTCTCTTTCCCCTCCTCCTCTACCTCTCTCCCCTTCTCTCTAAAAAAAATGGGAAAAAATATCCTCAAGTGAGGATTAAAAAAAAAAAAAATGAAGAGGCTTGGGAGAATTTTCATAGGTAAATGCTTTGAAATTGAATGTAAGTGGTTTCATCTCAAGCCAGACCAGTTTAGTATTTGTCCCTGTCGCGACACAGGCCGCAGTCCCTCCTCTCCTACGCGCTGGCACAGGAGCTTCTGCTTAGCTCAGAGCCAGGGCCCAGAGTGGCACAGAGGGTAGACACTGCACACACGCCTCCTGAATAGGTGTGCTCTCCGCTCGCCCACCACCCCCCCTCCCCCACCCCCACCCTGC
>NW_005370105.1:1403407-1417979 GCF_000412655.1 Myotis brandtii | reverse complement strand
CTTGGGCACCAACTCCTCCCTAAGGCCTTTGGTGACCTCCCTCGAATGCTCGTTGTCCTTGGAAAATCTATACAACGAATGCTATACTTTACTCATCTGCGTGTGATCCTCCGGGGCTGCCTACCATGGTAAATACTAGGCTTGGCCCAATAGTGGTCATTCAATAAGTACATGCGAACTTAAATGAGGCCCCAGGTGACTCCATGATGAGCTCTCCGGTTGGAGGGTTTGGCACCATGGCGTCTCATACAGGGTGGGGCAGAGGAGGGTTACAGTTGTGAGAACTCGAAACAGTTTCTTCTCGTGTTGTTATTTATTAATTATTTTTCCATCCGAGTAACTGTAACCCTACTTTCGCCCCACCCTGTGTTTCACACCTTGTTCCTGCTTTTGTTAACGGAGCAAGAAAGATATATTGTTTAGCCTTGTTTGTCCTTTCCCAGGAAAGCCAAGAAAAGAGGCAGCTCTTAGAAAGAGAGTTCAAGAGCCAAAACTGGAGTCTGTCCTTCCTGCCCCTCCACACAATGGAGTGTAATTGTTCTTTTAAACTTCCGTGTGTGCAACTGCTCGTTCCAACCCCCGAGGGCAGGACCCACCCACGCCCCACAGTGAGCACCGAAGAAACAAACACTCAGCAAATACCTGCAGGCTGACCTCTACCTGCCTCTCCAAAGCTTCCCAAAGGTCAGCTACTTTGCTGCCCCCGCCTCCTTTATGGCTGCATGGAGAAGTTTGGGGGTGGCCGGCCTCTTAAGGCTCTTCTCTCCCTGTTCTGTTTAAAACCGCTCAGTTCTACTGTAAAACACACACAAGCACCCAGGCTCCCATGAACCCCAATTTCCAATCACCCAGCTGTCATACTTAACTATAAGAAAGTAAGCCTGGTCTCTTTCCACGTGGAAAATCCAAGGACAAAACTATGAAACTAATGACTTAATTAACAAAGTACTAAATGGCACTGACAATAAGCTGAGATGAGAACACACAGCTCCCCAGTCAGTTGTGAGATGTGGGCGTCATATGCAGAGAAGCATCCGAGGTCTGGTCTGGACCTAGAATGAATCAGGTGTCCGTGTGATGGAATAAAAGGAATGTGTTCTGGCTGGAACTGAATGAACAAGTAAGAGTTAAAGATTTTCTGTGCCAAAGGGAAATGAGACCAAGTCTGAGAAAATAAACTACAGAAACCCTTCGACCAATGACCTTCCAATAATATTTACTGCACCGCTGCCCTGTGCCGGACCTCTAACACTGGGGAGAAGGCAGGGAAGAAACCCGACAAGTTAATAAAATAATTCAAATGGGGTAAGATGGAAAAATAAATAAACTAAACCAGGTAATGGGAAGGAGACCCCTGGGGTACAGCGGACACCACATTAGAGGAGGTAAAGTCACTACAGATCATGTGGAAAGGGCAAGACAATAACTCCTTTAGGGCCTGAGGGCCACAGGCCTGAGTCCCGGCCACTTACGCTGCCACCGGCAGGGACGCAGCCACAGGTGACGCATAAACCAACATAAACCAAGTCAGGCGTCAGGTACAGAGCGGGACTAACTTCCTAACTGCCCGAGGGACTAGCCTCCCGCTTCTACCCACGGGAAACGCACACTGTGGCTCCACGGGCCCCACGCCCTTACCCAGTAGGCACAGCGTGTGCATGCCGTTCTGTCTGTTCTTCTTCACTTTGTCAAAGAAGCTCTCCGGTCTCCACGTGTCGGTCCAGAAAACAATGGACACCGTCTCTCCGAACTTATACAGCTAGAAAAACACACACAGCCCTAATTAACGCGGGACAGTGCGCCGAGGGCCAGTTCAGAGGACAACCGAAATAAAAAGCGAGAAGCGGGCTTGGAGGCGGGTGGGTGGGTGGCGGCCAAATCTGTCCCCAAAAGGAAAAGGCAACTAGTTCTCGTGGCCCAGCAGCCGGCATGTTGCCGACACGCCTCGTATCTGTATGTGGTACAGGCTCATAACCAGTTCGTGACTCAGCTAGGTGGCTGCTAAAAATACCCAAACACAAAGCATCTGGTAAGAAACAGACCAACAGAGACCTCTGAGCAGTCGGCGGGGTTCCCAGGGGAACGGAATTATCCTTACCTAACAGGTGAGACCACCGAGGCTCAGGAGGAGCAAATGGCTAGTTAGGAAAGAAGAACCTGGAGCCGAGGTCCGAGGAAGGGCCTTGCGCCCCGGCCCCTCAGTAAGGCCCCCGGCGCCTCCCTCCAGCCCCTTCCTGTGCGCACTGGCCATTTGCAACGATGCTTGTGGCTGCATTCTGACAAGTTCAGCTGTTTGCATTCTACAGAGCATGTTGGGCATCTGGGACCAGATTCTGAAATAGAAGTCTTACCTCTATTAAAAACCCTGGAAGGGAAAACTATTGTTAAGGAAAAGCATATAGGCAACCATCAGAAACACTTTAGAAGGGGCGTCGGTATTTAGGAGCCTGGGGGTAAGTGCCTCGTTCACAGAGAAGGGGACCGAGCGTTGAAACGGGCATTGAGATGCTGGTCACACACAGGCACCAGCCGCACCATTCTCTCCGGACCGCCTGACTCGGGGGATTAAGGGAACCGCCCGCCAGCACCGCTTCCTGGACCCTGATTTAGGGGCTGTAACCATTCCCAGGGCTGCGGTGGCGCAAACTTCTTCAATGAATCCTGGAACATTACGCAAACAGTTTCACCATTTGGATGCCAGTACCTCAAAGAACAGAAGGGCCCGTCTTTGTGTTGCACAACCCAACACCTGCCGGTAAACTGAAAAGCAGCTGCGGCAACATCGCAGTGACGAGAACCGAGGCTGCAGGACCAGGGGTGCCCGGCTTATAGGGGCCTCTGCGCTGTGACCATCTCCCCCCACACACTGCTGACCCAAAGCTAGACGTGAAGGCCATAACCAGAGCTGGCTTCTACAGTAGATCAATGCACGCTTTTGCTTGTTTGTTTTAACCTGGAGTAAGTTACTCAGAAAGCAGTTTATCTAACTTGATGTTGGATAATGGTCTTGTCTATTGAAGACAAAAACTCAACTCAGAACGAGCCATTTCATTACACGTAAAACACTATCTGGTTAGAGTGAGAAGATACACAAGTGAGGCACATGTTAGGCAGCAAGTAACGATGACCTAAGGTGACACGTAGGCCGCGAGCGCTGTCAGGGCAGCACTTCCCTCTGACGGAGCACCTGTGGGGACTTCGGCAGAGAGGGTGTCAGTGGGACTAGAGGAAGGGTAAGACTCAGGCTGTGGCAACTGCGCACTGGGGAAGGCTGAGCTGGCAGGGACAAAGGGACAGAGGTAGGAAATCTTGGGCAATATTTACAATGGCATTGAGCAACTTACCTAAAAATAACTAGTGCCCAACTTGCCTCTAACAAGTATCTCTACCTTACAACATCTTACCATAAACCAGTGGTTCTCAACCTTCTGGCCCTTTAAATACAGTTCCTCATGTTGTGACCCAACCATAAAATTATTTTCGTTGCTCCTTCATAACTGTAATGTTGCTACTGTTATGAATCGTAATTTAAATATCTGATATGCAGGATGGTCTTAGGTGACCCCTGTGAAAGGGTCGTTCGACCGCCAAAGGGGTCTCGACCCACAGGTTGAGAACCGCTGCAACCAACCCGTCCGTTCCAGCTCTACAATGTCCACTCCTGTCCATTCCCACTCAGCAACGTACCTAGAAACTGACTTGATTTTTCTTCCCTGAGAGCCCCCAACACCACTTGCCTGAAAGACGTTAATAGTTTTCTAACTCGTTTCACTGCCACCAATAGTCCCGTCATTTCCAAAGCGCAGATGCTTTGCAAACTCCATTTTATACTTAGGCTTTAATGCTTTCATTATTTTACATTCAAGTAAAAATATTTTGTCACTTTTAAGTTAAAAAATATCTTCTCTGCATATGGCGAAATTAGTAAATTTAACTTGCTAAGACCACTATTAAGCCCCCCACGTATCTCTTATACGTCTGTGCTTTCAAAATCTGATCAGTTAAGTCTGTAAAATGAAAGAAAGCTGAGCTAGCAGACTTGTCAAAAAGCGCCACTAAACCACATAATGGCGAGTTACTAGTTTTCCATACGGAATCCTGGTCTCGGAGTTGGTTTTTTAACCCTCATGCATCTGCTGAGCATTGACACCATGCGGATTTTTGCTGACGCTGGGAAGACTGCACAGGGCCGCACACGAGGTACATAAAACCGAACGACTAGGCGGACAGAAAATGACGAGATTTATATTCTCACACACAAACGAGCGAATCCACACAGGAATTAAATGAAAGGATTATAATTTAAAGCATATAATCCCACAGACAAGATCCGACTGGGGGGAATAAATACATAAATAAATAAGCAATTCAACTCAGCGGATACTTGTTGCATATCAAGGACATGCATGGCACTGTGATTAAGTGCAGTGGGAGGCGGAGTCAGTGACATAGTACACACACACACACACACACACACACACACACACACCACGCAGCACTGTGTCCAGGATGGGTTTACCAGGACTGTTTGAGTAGGAGAATGGCACATTCAGGTCCACAACAAAAAACAACTACAAGTGGAGGAGAATGACGGCTATTAAAACAGGGATTATAGTAAAAGTTCTAGTGGAAATGGAAAGGAAGGAAAAACTTTTTCATATGCCCATTATTTAGCAGGCGGTCAAAAATAATTCCGAAGTGACTCACAGACTAGAGAGCATATTGGACGAGTCCCTGTGAGGCTACATCACTGTGCAGAGCGCGGTCCACGTACTACCTGGCTTAGCCTTTGTGCTGGGTTAGGCTGTCACTTCCACATCAGCCCCGGGACACCAAGAAAGCCCATTTAGTGCTTCTGAAGGACCGGGAGAACCACTCTGAGGTCAACATGCCGGTTATCACAAGTAGAAACCCACCAGAGCAACAGATGACAACAAGTGAGGTCACTTACGCAACAGCCGGAGAAAGTGGAAGTGCCCCATAATGACGAGAACATTTTACAACCTTGCCCTGAAGTCAACCACAACAGAAAACGCAGGTTTGTGTTTTTTTAATCGTTAAAATGTGTTATTGTAATTACAGAGATAGTCAACGCCACATTACGGGCACTGTGTTATTTTCTGCACTACTCTTGATCCCTTTCTCAAAGTGAACTCAGCCTCCTCTACCCCATTCATTCTCTGGCTGCCTGCACAGCGAGCAACGTCCCGTTGAGCAAGCCACCGTAACCTCGGGCTCTTTTTCCGGAGCACTTTAGGTAACTCAGAGCCCGTCAGTGAGTACGAGCGATGCCAACTGCTCCTACCAGTGCCCGCACTTGTCTACATAACATTTCAAAGACTCATCTACAGTAGAGATGGCAAAGGCCAGTTAATCAAACCTGCCCACTCTGCCAGCAGAAGCATGCAAAGGAAGAAATCCTACCACTTCATGCTATTTTAACGATGCGCATTACTAATAATCACAATGCTGTTTGTGTTATGTGATTTCATCCTAAAATCACTTCTTTTGAAAGCAATATTTCTTTTCCAAAAGGGAACTGGATTCAGACAGCGATGTTACCACCCCAAAGCCAATACGACGAAGCTAAGCATGAAATGCAGGTCAATAACATCTTCAAGCACCAGCCACTTGCAAGGCCGCAGCCCTGCTGGGTGTTTTGAGAGACAGGCCAGGAGAACCTGGAGCCCCGCCCTCGTGTTTATCACCTGTAAGGTACTCGTTTGTGATAGTGAACACACACAGCTATTCTGGTCATTCCAAGAAAAGGACAAGATAACATGTAACAAGAAACTCCTAAGAACCAAGATTGTTGGGTTAAAAATAACTAACTTTACACATTAATAACCACAAAGTTGGCTTAAAAGCTTACTATCCGTGGCTTTGGACTCTTTTATAGATTCTTTTAAGAAATGCTGCAGCTCAGGCCCTGATCGCACAGAAAGGAACACTGCGTGCAAAGCGTGGGCCCCACAAGGCAGCCAGGCATTCGGGAGAAGGTGGGGGCTTTTGGAGTCCTGAGCCACTTTAATTAGATTATAGATTATATTTACCTCTGAGGTAGGCGCATATTAATGTAAGATTAAACCTTCCTCTAGTTAATTTCAATGGTCTATTGAGGGGGGGGGGGGAACAGTATAAAAAGTTTTAGTATTAAAAAATTGAGTACACACAAATGTAGCATAAAATAACATCTTACAGTCCATGAAATATAATAATTGTAGAAAAATGACACGTTTTTTAAAAACCACTTCCTCCGTGGTTACCTGTAGACCGCAGCAGCCCACGGCGTTCAGGATGGAGGCGTTGTGGATGACTCGGTACGGGATGCCCAGGCTGGTGGCCCTCAGAATCAGATCGCTGTGCGTCGTGGCCCTGGGATGAGAACAGACCGGTTGGGGTCAAGGAACCAACTGACTTTCTAAGACAGCAAAGCCGTAATATTTCATGCGTCACGTCAACCCGAGGGGCGAGGGCACTGCTCTTCCTCAGTTCCCGGGCTTTCGGCAGGAACAGGGTAAGTCTACACACGCCCTTCGCGGGGCTGACCTGCACCTGTAACACGAGTCAAGCAGCCTGGGCAGCTCCAGGGAACCGGGCAGTTTGCCTTGAGCTTCTGTCCCGTGGACACCTGCACAGACACCTGTGGACGGGTCCCAGCAGCTGAACTCCGGAGCAGCGACTCCCAAACTTTTCAGCGTCAGGGCCCAAATTGTGGCAGAACCAGAGCTATTTCTTGGTCTCTGCTCTATTCTGAGGGGTGTTTTTTGTACTTGAAATCCAAGGTGGCAGGATATACAGAACGTTTGCATAGCCCGTTGATGTTCGTGGTTGTAGTCAGAGCTGCAGCTGATAGAGCTGTAGCTGATAGAATCAGCCAGATTTCACCCCCATCCGGCAGTCACGTTATATATAACTGTTATCCTAATTAGTATGTGTGCGCACATTCTGCCTGTTGCCTTTCCTTTTTTGAGCCGAATCTAATGCTTATAATTAGGTCGATTGTGGTGAAGAGAGAATATACAGGGGTGGGCAAATGTAGGTGTACAGTTGTAATACAAACAACTGTAATAATAAATAACAATGCCAGAATAAACTGTTTTGTGTACTCACCACTGTACGCCTACTTTTGCCCGCCCTGTATATAAATATAAATGCAGAGACTCTGAAATGTGCCACATGGATTCAGACCGCATTACTAAAGAGGCCTTTCCCCTTGAAAGCCCAGGCCTGCTGGGCTGGCAACATTAGCATGTTGGAGACGCTGGGACAGCGCATACCAAGTAGGAAGATCAAGGGCTGGCACCCCAGGAGGCCGTCACAAGCAGATTAACGAATGCCCCCCAGGGAGGCCTGTTTTTAATCATCCACATACAATAAAAACTAGTATGAAAATCAACCATTAATTTGATTTAGAGTAGGCTTTTAAAAAATAACACGGATGGCAGTTGTAAAAAAAATGTTCTTAATAGCACAGCCAACAGAATTTCACGACTTATCACTAGATGAAGGAAGACTAAATTATGGACTTTGGTGAGTGATTTAAATAGATGAGCGGAAAGGAAATCTGGTTTAAAACTGTATCTCTCTCTATCACGAGTTCATTTAAAATGACCAGATGCGGCTGGGGTGCTAGAAGACTTAATGACCTGGCAAAGGCTTTGATTCTGTGGAACTGACATGAATGTGATTAAATAAGCGCCCCTCCCTCCCCAATTTCCGCTATAAAAATGTGACAAAAACCGGTATTTTATCATCATGATTATCTAGATTATATTGCTTTCATGAGAAGGAAAAAAACCAGTTTGAGACATGGGCTCGAACCAGTATACTAAGCACTCCTTCCACACCAGGGCTTGGAAAAAGTTGCTTCATTTATGGTGGCTGGAAAAGTGTGTGTGTGTGTGTGTGTGTGTGTGTGCGCAAAGACAAACATTACTATTTCTGGGCACGTGGCTCTGTCACAATCATACACACACACACACACACACACACGACTGTGGATAGTCACATGCCCAGAAATGGTAATAAATGTGTCTTCATGTGCTTGTCCCTTGGAATTGCTAGGAAGGCAAGTTTAAGAGGAGATCCAAGAATGTTTTGATCAACGGCATCAATAAAATAACGAACATCACGGTGACCAATTTGAATGTGTAGGACTTGGTATGTTTATGGTAAATTTTATTTGATGGTAACATTAGTTTGCAGACATTGTACCACCACGTTTGAGAGAAGTATGGCTGGTGACCTGGAAATTCACTAATATTTGCAATGAGCTGGTAAAAATGATACTCTCATGAACTCCCAGAAGCTATAAACTGGCACCATCCTTTGGAAAACTAATTTGACACGATACGCTTGAAAATGTCCATGTTTAAAACTTTTGACCTTTTTTTTTTCTTGGTATTTTAAACCTACTTTAGGGAATCTATAATAATAAAAGCGTAATATGCTAATTAGACCGGACAGCTGAACGACCTTCTGGACGACCTTCCGGATGAAGCCAGGACTGCGAGGCCCATCACCATCCTTTGGAAAACTAATTTGACACGATACGCTTGAAAATGTCCATGTTTAAAACTTTTGACCTTTTTTTTTTCTTGGTATTTTAAACCTACTTTAGGGAATCTATAATAATAAAAGCGTAATATGCTAATTAGACCGGACAGCTGAACGACCTTCTGGACGACCTTCCGGATGAAGCCAGGGCTGCGAGGCCCGTGCCCCTTGCACGAATTTTGTGCATTGGGCCTCTAGTCTACCAAGAGAAAATAATCTAACCTGTGGGGATGGGAAAGTGGGAGGAGAGAAGAATCCTATACATTAATCCCCACGTGGCAGGCTTTAATTACATTGGAGAAACCAATGGGCTACTGATAATAATGCGGACGCTTACCGGACAGTTAGGAGGTGCCAAGCACTGTCCGAATGCATCACATGAGGTGGAAAATCCAACAACCTACCTGAGGGCGCACGGAAACAGGTGAAGAAAGGTGTATTTTTGCATGTGTACGTCATGAGGGAAAAGGCACCCACATAAGGATAAAAAAACCATGTGATCATTTATGTTATATATTAATTTACTACAGTTTAAAAATATTTTAAAAAGAATTTAAGATTGTACAATTTTCCCTTTTTTAAAATTTTTTTAACCAAATAAGGGGTAAGGGGCTGAAAATGTAAACAAAGGACATGTTTCCTGCTGTCATCCACAAAGAGGCATTTCGGTGCCTTGCTGCATTCTGTTCCCTTCCTGGTTTGCCCATATCATCCACCCAAATGCTAATTCTTCAAGGCCCAAGTAAAATGTATGCATCCCCTCCCGTCCTGTCTCCAACCACTGTATCCCCAACTATTATATCCCAATAGTAATCCAGTGGGTGAATGAAAAATAACCAGAGTGCAGCAATTATTACGTAAATCTGAATCCAGGATTATACCTGGTCCGTCACTGACACAGGACAAATTAATTGCCTAAGAGTCGAAAAAGAGAGGGGCGGGGGGCACTTGCTCCTGAATGAAATAAGGGAAGATTCATGGAAGAGGTGGCACGTGAGCAGGGCTAGCGCTGCTGTATGGTACATCTGAAAGGATCCAAGTCTAATAATGATAGCCAATCCCTGGCACGTCACATGGATACAAATCACTTTCTTTCTGACAGACACATGCACACCATAACTCCATTCTTTTGAAAAACATCCTTGGTGGTGGGCTCACGGTGATTAGATTATCCTTATGTTCCTTAAATGTGGGACATAAATCTTGGGTCACCAGCTGGAGACAAAGAACTCTTCTGTCCGGCTTGACATCAGAGATTGATGATGCCCGACAGACAAGGGGAAGCCCATCTTCTTAGTCATGGGGAGGGACCGGGCTCCCCGTGGGCATGAGAAATTGAAACCTAAGCTTGATAGATGCTGAGTTCAAGGCAAGTAAAGGGACAGCAATATTGTGAAATATGAGATGATTAGAAAGGAAAAGGCCTAGACAAAGGAAGCAGAGATGCTTGCAATTTACCTGTGAAACAAAGAGCAGGTAGGACGCTTGATAACGTAACAAGCTTATTTAATGGTGATAGACTAGCTACATCCCTGGCCTAAGTGACCGCCTAAAAGAACAGCAGAAGCAATGGTACACGCCCCTTTGCATAGGAGCACACCCTTTCTTCATCTACATCAAAGATGTTGAAAGTTCAAACTATATGTGTGTGTTTTTTTTAATATTTTATTGATTTTTTTTTAGAGAGAGGAAAGGAGAGGGATAGTTAGAAACATCGATGAGAGAGAAACATCGATTCAGCTGCCTCCTGCACACTTCCTACTGGGGATGTGCCCGCAACCAAGGTACATGCCCTTGACCGGAATCGAACCTGGGACCCTTCAGTCTGCAGGCCGAGGCTCTATCCACTGAGCCAAACCGGTTAGGGCTCAAACTATACGTTTTTAGACAGAGCCCATGCAAACAGAGTCCCCCATCAAAACCTGGCAGGTGAAAGGTTTTCAATGTAACAAAATGATTCTTACTAATTAAAAAAAAAAAAAAAAAAAGGAAATGCAATTAAAATGCTAATACCTGCTTCGACTTACCCAAATGGATCACCAACCACAAGGAAGGCGACATCGCTGACATCAGCATCCTTTAAAATATTATCTGCTTCTTGCTCCACTTCTTCTCTGTCAGCGAGAATCAATTTCCTTCCATAGAACTCTTCCTGTGGATGTAAGTCCAGTATCAAAATGAGACAGCAGGTGACTATCTCAACACACGCGCACCAATCTTTGTCTGGGCTGGTGTGGATGATTTTGGCAATTATCCAAACAGACCATTGAATACAACTCATCACTGAGCTAGCGGTCTATATCATGTTGTAATTAAACTCTGTCTTTGGGGCTCTCTTAATATCCCCAGAGGAGGCAGACCTCCTAACATCTGGGGCTTTTTGCATTTTAAATCTACCTCTAAATTTGGATCGAGTACACCAGGCAGAATAATTATAAACATACATGGCAGTTTGGGTTTTGTTAAATTTTCCATGGGAAAATCTAGGGGACCTTGGCTAAAATAAAAGGGCACACCAATGAGAAATGAGAGAAAATGAAGACTTAGTTGTTTACAGAAGCAGCAAACATTCCTATCTAATTGCGGGAAAGACTGATTTAAAACTGTCCTAGTTACTGCTAAGAAAGGAAGAGAGGCAGGGGAAAAAGAGAACTCGGAACGTACAGGAAGCCTCCATGCGAAGTGCTCTGTGAACTTATCCCCTGATGTCAACTCAGGAGAACAAACCCAGGTACCGACCTTCCCTGGAGGGCAGTGTGTGTGCCGGTGGGGTAAGGAGAGGGCCTGCTGTGCTGGTGGCCGGGCAGTGGTTACAGCTACTAGGCAAGGTCAGGAGTCTTGTAACGGACTTGCTGGGCAGTGACGTGTAATGCAAACACAGCGAAAGTGGACGAATAGCTACGTAATACTGTTTCTGACATACGGATAAAGCTGGCTAGAATCATGAGGATTCTGGGACGAGGATGATATCCTGAGTCCCACATTCTAAGGACTGCTGTAAGGAAAGAGTGTCTGGTTCTCACTGGCCTGCCAGGGAGATGACTACATGGACGAATGAGTCAGCACCTGAAGATGAAGGCTATCGTTCCAAGAGGGATCTATAAGTATTCCTAATGCTTAACCAGGGTCTGTTTCTCAAATGTGAAAGGAAGGTCCTCTCCTCTGTGATTCTTAGAGATGATGTTCTGGAGGTTCCCAGGGACGATGATGATTTTATGGATGAAAAATGTTCTTTATTTTCGCCGTCACCACACACATCTAGACGGAGCTACTCTTGAACGGGGACCAGAACCTCATCGTTTAAGTCATTTTCTAACATTCAGATTTAGGGGAACAACACACAGGGAAGAAGGGAATAGAGGTCATAGCTGATGGCCTCGGTTTTCTCAGTGCAAAGTCCTTCGCTCTGTCCCTCCAATATCCATCCACAGCATTTCGACGGGACCAGGAGAAAGTGAGCTGGCATCCAGGGGAAGTGGGTTAGGAAGGAAGAGAGGGAACAGAGACACCAGGAGACGGAAGATAGTTTCGTTATGCCCAAGAACAGATATAGCGAACACTGGGCTTTTCTCCTCCACGCTCTGGCTCACAATTATATTTTCTTCAGCAAGAAATGCTCTTGTTCATCCTCTTATTAAATCTTATCTACAATAACAATATGTGTAATAATTCATTTACTGGTACATTGGGCTCACTCTGCGGGCAGGCACTGAAAACGTCTGTCGTACAGGAGTGCATTGAATCTTTTATCTACAATAACAATATGTGTAATAATTCATTTACTAGTACATTGGGCTCACTCTGCGGGTAGGCACTGTTCTGAAAACGTCTGTAGTACAGGAGTGCATTGAATCTCTACCACAGTAGGGGTGGCACTATTTTTTATCCCTTTACAGATAAGAAGAAGAGCACAGGGAAGCTGCATGCCTGCCTGGGGCTCAGAACCTCAGCTGACTGCACAGCTTCACAGGCGCCAAACGGGCACGGCCGGGCGGAGTTCCGTGAGCTCCGCTCTGTGCAGGGAGCTGGGGCCCCGAAGTTAGTGCCCTTTGGCCAGGAGGACGGAGGCACAGCTTCCTCCACTGACCCTGCAGAGCTGCAGAAATACGACCATTTTCTATCTGGACCATGAGGTAAAAGTGACTAAAACAAAACAAAAGGACTAGGAGTGCATTGTTTTGAAACAAAGCTCAAATTCCACTATTCCGTAGTCTGCCCTGACCATCACAGCACAAAGCAACATCTACTCCAGCGGTTCTCAACCTGTGGGTCGCGACCCCTTTGGCGGTCAAACGACCCTTTCACAGGGGTCGCCTAAGACCATCCTGCATATCAGATATTTACATGACGATTCATCACAGTAGCAACATTACAGTTATGAAGTAGCAACGAAAATAATTTTATGGTTGGGTCACAACATGAGGAACTGTATTTAAAGGGCCAGAAGGTTGAGAACCACTGCTCTACTCCAATTGTAATGAACAACTAGTCAGTTATTTAACATGAGACAGCTTCTCCTACCTACTTGGCAAAAGCAAGAATGTGGACTTAAATAAGATCATGTGAGTTTTTCCCAGCAATATAATTTTAGAGTTTCCCCCTCCCACTGCCATCATGCACTACTCCTTAAATCGTCCATTATTATTTATGTCTTCCTGGGTAAAATACAGATATATCATGAGCCACTTGCAAACAAACATCATAGTCTACGTCTCTGTATCATGCACACAGGTACATTATACCAAAGGCATATATTTATCCACAGAAATTGCCTAAAGAAACTCAAGATGTATACACCAAAATCAGATTCTCCATCTCTAGTTGAACCTTGAATACTAGAGAATAGAGAAATAATGCTGCCTGTGAGGCTGTGGCTCTGAGAGGATAGAAGACCTGAAACTCTGTAGGGCACCTTTTTGTTTGGAAGACTTGCTAGACTGGACAGTTGTAAAATTCCCTCCTTCCTCCGATAACCTGCTCATCGACCTTTGCACCTTCATTTACATTGCACTTGGAGTTTGGCGATGAACCTGAACTTACTCCCTCCTCCAAAATTCAACGAGTCCTTTATGACGGCCAGCTGTACACCAGGGCCACTCAACACCCACAGGTGTTTGGGTACAAGCCTTACTGGGATGGGAGCTGGGTATTTAAAGGTAAGACCTCTCTGGATGGACACAGGCGGAAAGGCAATCACCATTCCCTATGGACATCCTTGGCGGGGGAGGCTCTCAGCCTGATTTCTGAATAGATAACCAACCCATGAAGGCTGGATCGGCCCCTCATTCGCCCTCCTCTCAGAAAGGATTTCTTGGCGATCTCCTGAAATGAGGGATTCTGAGAACCATCCCCAGGAGTGAAAATAACCTTCCCTTCCTATTTACTGGAGAAAGCCACAAAATCAGACGTGTAAAGTCCGACAAGACGCCCTTTCATTTCCAGGCCACTTGACTGGAGTACAATCCCCCTCTCCCCACATCCTCAGGGAGCCGGTTCCGCTCGGTGCTGTGATGCAATGGGCTGCGGGGCAGCAACCTTCCCCGCAGCTGGCACCTACCAGGGCTTCCTTCCCTACGGTCAGCACCGAGGTGTAGGCTTCCAGGTACACGCGGCTGCAGCGCCTCACCACTTCCAGGCCCTTGACCGTGATGTCCTTGGCGTCTCCCAGGCCCAAGCCGACCAGGTACAGCATGTCAATGCCCAGGGGGGAGGGAGCCTGCAGGACAGATGGACAAGAGAGACAGGTGTCAGCTACCCGAGGACACCCGACGTCTAGCGATGCGCACGAAGAGGGAAACCAACAGGGCACCTGGCGGCCCCGCGGGCCCCAGGGTGAGGCTGTGGCACCTGACGTCCCGCCTCCTCAACAAGGATCGGGTGGGAATCACTGTTCCCGAGCAGTCCCACCCGCTTCCTCTCCTGCTCCCCGACCAGCAGCAGACCCTCACCCGGCGAGAGCGTCGGCGTCGGGCCCGGTGCCCCCCAACTCGCTCCCTGCAGCCTTTCCTGGGGA
>NW_005370105.1:1360432-1402389 GCF_000412655.1 Myotis brandtii | reverse complement strand
GAGGGTTCCGCTGGGCACCCCCCGGCGGGTCGCGGGTCTGATTTTCTCGGGTTTGTCCCCTGACCCGATTCGGAGAGTCCCAAGGGGGCGTGGCGGCACCGGCCTGGGTCGCCCTGGGCGTCGGGCAGCCCAGCCCCTCCTGCCGGAGGGGACTTCAGCCTCCCCCGGTGCTTCCACGGGGGAATTCCTCCAGAGGCTCCGACGTGGCTCCGCGGGCGGAGGGGTCCTGTTTACCGTAAATGCCCTTGGTCGCTGGTGGCGTCATCCCAGACCAATTGCTGATCTGAGGGCCTGGTGTTGACTCTTCAGAATTCTCCCGCCGCTTCCCCCGCCATGCCTTGACTTTTTTCCTGGGTTCCATCCACCCTTTGCACTTACACACTTTTATTTATTTTATTGATGTCAGAGAGGGCAGGAGAGGTAGAGCGAGAGAGAAATATCAATGATGAGAGAGAATCATGGGTCTGCTGCCTCCTGCACGCCTCCCACTGGGGATGAGCCCACAACCCCCCACGTGCCCTGACCAGGAGTCCGACCAGGAATCCCACCGCGACCTCCTGGTTCATAGGTCCACCCCCAACCACTGAGCCACACAGGCCGGGCTGCTCTTACACACTTTTAACGAGCGATTCCACCCATTCTCCTGCGGATCCATCCCTCACACCATAAACAAAGATTGATTTCAAAGGCATGGAAGATGTCAATGGAGAAACCTCCTAAAAGTTTTATAACTTCCAGGAGAGAACCTAGGAGGAGGTATTTGTGACCTTATTTAGGCAGACTGAAGTCACCGCGCCTGTGCAGTAGAGGCGATGGGACCATCCCCGAGGCGTTACTGGGAAGATACACAGAAAGGGCTCAGCACGGCGCCAGGCAGTTGGTAATATTGGCGGTCGGAGAGATGGAGTTTGGAATTTTACAGCTATCTGGTGTCCACCAGGCTATGATATGACAGTGAGCCTCCTTTATCCCACCGGGGTTGGTTCTCATTCTTTTTCCCATTCACAAAAGTTCTATGAAATAATGTAGGTTCACTCATCATAGACCAATCCTCTAAATACAGTGTTTTATTGGTTCACAAAGGGTCATTTTAAGCAAACATTATTCTACTCTGATATATTGTTTTTGAGAAAAACTTTCATTCCTATCACTCTGCCATTGAGTTTTGCGCAGTAACCTTGGTTGGCAACAAATAAATGTGGACCCAGCGATTTGTTCATGCTTAAAGTAGAAGGTGGCAACATTAAAGTAATGTTGCAAATGGAGTTTATTTCTTAGTATTTTAGTAAGCAGTCTACCAGTGAGCGAATAAGATGTGCATTTGGGATAAAAAATAAATTAAGTTTTTACACTTTTTATAGATGCTCCACACCAATAAGAAGGAAAATTGTCGTACATTCATACAATACGATACTAGATGGACAACAATGAAAAAGAACAAAGTTCCGCGACAAGAAAGGACATGGAGCAGATGATACCGTGGAATGGGCCGTAGCTTGTGTCTAGCAAAGTCCACAAAATCGTAAGTACAGTTTGACAAATTTTTGCATATGTGTACAACCATGTACCCACCTCCTAGATCAAAATACACCCCATTCCCAGCATCACAGAAGTCTCCCTTTGTGTCCTCCCGTACATGCCTTCCCCTCCCCGAGGTAATGTTATTTTACCTCTAGTACCATAAATTACTTTATTCTTATAAATGGAATTATAATACAATGTACTCTTTCATGTCTGGCTTCTTTGGCTCAACTTTATTTCTGTGAGATTCATCATGTTGTTTTATATAGCAGAACTTCATTCTTTTTTCTCGCTGAATAGTATTCCATTATATGCATGTATCATGTTTATTTCTCTTCTTATTTTTCATGGATGTTTAAGATGTTTAGTTTCGGGTCCATATGAATAAATCTGATATGAACATTGTTATATCTTCTGTTGGACATAGCACTCATTTCTGTTGGAACATATACCCAGGAATTTAATTGCTAGGTTATAGGATGCATGTGTTTCTAGTCTGGTAAATAGTGCGAACAGTTTTCCAAAATGTGCAACTTACATTCCCATTAACTGCTGGTGAGAGTTCCAGTTTCTCCATATCTTTGCCAACACTTAGTGCTGTGAGTGCTTTGAATACTAGTGGGTGTGTAGTGGTATGTCATTGGGGTTGTAATTTGCAGTTCCCTAATGATCAGTGGTGTTCATCACCTCATATCTAATTTTTCTAAGTAATTAAAAAAATATTTTTAAGGCAAAAGTGTTTATCTCCCCACCACAGTGTCCTTTAAGTAGTGAGTCTGTGCTCGTGAGTACCCGCATTTCCAATAAGGTGCTCTCTGTAAACAGGCCTTGTGTGTGTGCACAGGAACTGTGTGTGCCTAAAGAGTCGGTGCCCACTCTTTCTAGCTCTGTTGCCAGTAACTATGTGAGTTAGGACCATTTTTGCTGTTCTGAGATGAATGCTTTAATCTGGATGAGTTCTAAACCACACTCACTGTAGGATTCAGAAACCTCCGTCTGGAAGAAGTGGATTAGAATGGAAAGAATACTAGATCAGTAATCAACCTGGGCTCTTTGCGGGCCTTTGCTTTATTTCATGGTCTAAACCCCAGTAAGTCTCTTCTTCCCCCTCCTCCTCTACCTTCCTTGAGCAGATTGTGATTTGAAAATAAGCAATTCTAGAATCCTTTAAGCCTGGAGATTAGCAAAACAATATACAAAATTTTAAGACCACATAAGTTGTCGTTATTAAATGTGTGTGCTAATAGGTAATAAGCTGTGTCGATCTTGAGTTATTCAGATTTAGCAATATGGTCACTTCCGATACTTATAGACTGTTTTTCCCTCCCTCCCCCCATGTATATCTAGAATCTTTTCAACTACAATTAAACCCTTGTCAATATCAAATTGCAGGATTTCCACAGACTTCATTTACTTGGAGTGGATTCAGTTTCACATTTTCTAAAACCTAGGCAGGCCTGGGATATGATTCACCCTAACCTCATTTCCTTGCATTTTACTTTGTTTATTTGGTTTTCTGTTTGTTTTGCAGCAATATTCTCTGTTGTAACTTTGAGTGACAGTGTTTCTTTTCAGCATTTTAAAACAACTCACCATCAGAGCTCATTAAGTCTTGAAAATAGTGACTTATTTGGATCCCGACCCATAGAGAATCTACTGTATTTTAATCATACCTTTGCTTCTGGCTATTGCTGGTCTTTGGCCATTCACTAAACAATACTTGACAAAATTCTGACAGTAGTGTAAACAGTGTTGCTTATTCCATGTACACCAATTGCAGGAACAGAGGAAAGCTGTGGTCTGGAGCCTGCCTGGGCTTTGGAGTCAAGTGGTGTGAACCCTTGAAATCAGACTCCTCTTATTAGCAATGTAACCTTAGGAAAGTCCCCGAGTTCTCAATTGTATTTGTTACGTGCAAAAGTCAGATAATAAAGGTACTTCCCTCATCGGACTATCATGTGGATTGAATGGGGTAATACTACACATTTGAACAGCTTTGAAAAGTATCTTGTACTTAGAAATCATTCATTAAATGTCAGTTTCCTTTATAGATATTACTGTCTTTAGGGTTTTTGTGAGGATTAAATGTGATGATATAAGTAAAGTGTATGTCAAAAGGCCTGCTGATATTACTACCAAACAAAGATTTTCCTCTGGCCAGTTGGTTCTACACGATTTCTGTGTATTAAGTAAAATTGCACTTTAGGACACCCCCCCCCCCTCACCCACCCACTCAAAAAGTGAATTTGCAAGTAGAATATTTGGTGCTCAGAAAACCTGGATTTCCAGGCTAAAGCTTAAAGCTTTTAATAGTTATAATGCAGCTGAAATGTTATGTGTAATGAAAGGAAGCAGTAGCTAGTATTAATATGTTTTCAAAAATAAATAATTAAAATTTTTAAAATAAACATTTTTTTATTAAATAATGATGTGATGACATGTTTTAGTTTCTAATAATTTTGTCCTATGGCCAGTTAAACTCCATCAGTAGTTGGGGTTTGGGGACATGGTGGTGTGAGACTCTGGGACTAATTCAATTCTTAAAGAAGCTGTAAGAATTCTTTTTATTTTCTTTATTACAAAACTACATTAGTTTCAGGTAACACTTCAAGAATCTGTAAGAATTCTTACATAGAAGTTACTAATAGAATCATACTAATCTTGCTACTCGCATCACTTACCTGTGGTCTGCGCCTCTGTCTGGCCTCCCGGTGTTTCTCAGTAATAGAGTGCCTTGCCTTGTCCCTGCATTTTTCTCCCGTATTATTTCAAGAGGTTGGACCAGGCAACTGATTGTAGTCTGCTGAGAGACTTGATTTCTTGCCCTTGGTCCCTTTTGAGTACCCTTTTGCAAAACAAGACCCTCAGAAAGCTAGGTCCCTCCCTGTGGGAACTGTCGGTCACTGAGTGCAGTTGAACGGGTTGTGCACCGCACAGTCTCAGGAAGTGCCATCACGTGGACGCCAGACGACCTGCTCAGCTGGACGTGGTGGCCCAGTGACTTGTTCACCGGGTGTGCTCCTGCTTGAATAGCTACTCTGAACCGCGTGCTACTTGATTTTTATCTATTTATTTCTGCTTTAAGCGAATGGTTCATGCCAGACCATCGCGTGCTGAAATGGCGCTTTCAAAGGGTGGTCTTCTCTGGCAGCACGTGCGGAGATCCTCGCCTGTCTTCCATTATTTGGTATCGTCTGCGTTGCATCTTGCTTCTGGTCAGTTTGTCTTGATTTTCACAGCCACTCGGTTTGCTAGGTGCTGTGTCTCTTCCTGGGCTGCTCCTTCCCTACTTTATCCCACAGGAATCTTACCCTTTAAATGCTAACTTAGGAGCCCCTTGTCTGGGGTGCCCTCCCACCTTACCTAAGCTGCAGTTTCTTCCCCCCTTGCTCTTTTGATTCCCTGTGATATCTTATTAGTCTTGCATGTTATTTCTCTAGTTAGACTAGATTTCAAGGCAGAGGGCCGTGTTTTGTGTGTCTGCATGGTCTCTGTACACCTGTGTTCGTGCTTTGCTCATAACAGGTGCCACGTGAATGAGTGTAGAACGACTTGGTGAACATGCGGCCTAACAAGAGCCGTCCAGTTGGGATGCACTTAGTGGACTCGAGGGGAGAGGCGAGGCCAGGGAGGTGATTGAGAACACGATTAGTGATCATGCATGAGGTGACACTCAGTCTGGAATGTTCTCAATGGCGAATCGAGTTGAGATGCGTTGACTGTATAAATCAATGTGCATGACCATGAACACAGTTAAATTGGAGGGGAGCACAGGGATTGATTAAAACCTGATATTTCTTACTCTTAGAAGTTTATGTCAGATGTCGGGGAAAATAAATTCAGATCAAGTTAACAATAATCTGCATTCAGTGTAATCACGCATAAAACCACAAAGAAATGGATCCTAGACATGTCTCACTTAGTCTTTCCAGGGCTGTGCTAACATTTAATTGCTGTAAATGTAAACTCCACTTCAGGGTGAAATTCCTACAAAACTGAAAGGAGATGTGGGATTTTTCTTCCCTGTTGTAACCAGCTGGACACATGACTGGCGAAGCATGGAGAGAGTTGAGATTATTACTCATTTCTGCGAGTCAGTGGCAGTACTTTTACATCCCTCTCCCAAAGCCTCCTGAGAGCTAGACTTCCTTTTTTTCATGAGGATCACATTTTTGAGAGATTCTTGCACATTCGGGAGTGTTCACCACTTGCAGAGATTTAGCCTAAGTCCTTGCACAACTAATTTGAAGCCCTATAATAACTAACTGGCCCTTACCGTGCCTTTCAGTACAAAAAACATTTTCCGAGTGTCATGCATAGGGCCGTGTGTTCTGTTCTCTCGGGGCCAGGGAGAAGCACAAGTTACCATCTCCACCCTCTAGAGATGACACCGAGGGGAATGCAGCATTCATGGCTGCGCTCCCTGGGGTGACCTGACCATAGTGACGCCTGCTGTACACACGGACCAGCTGCACAGCGGGAAGAGGGAATGAGGTTGATATGCTCGACACTGCTCTAATAGCTTGGTCTAATTCTGCTCTTTTTATAATATCCAGGTAACACATGGAACCTCTTTCTGGATGCTTGACGGGCCCCAGATAACCACAGTTGATGTGTGTCGTGGTTTTGGGGGGACTGTTGGTAGGGTGTTGTCCAGGGATCCTAACACGGTGCAGATGGCCAGCCTTGCGGATGGACTTCAGCCTACAGACGTGCTGACAGGATCCTTCAGGCTGCCCAGACATGTTTCTGAGTATGGACTGATCCTAACTACGTCTACCGGTTTCTGAGACACAGAGCTGGCTGCCATTTTGTCAGCTGTACTGGTGTTTGGGGAGAGACAAAGAATGAGTATTCTACTTAGGGCATTCCTTCTCTTAGCTGCCAGTTTGAAGATACTTGATGAGCATTACATCCAAATAGGTAAGTGAGTATAATTACTAGACTCTGGGAAGACATAGGGAAATGTCGATCTTCCACCCAGCACACTCACTCATGGAATCCTTCTGAGCCGCATAGACAAGTTCCCTTTCTGAACCCTGCTTCCTGGGCTGATGTTTTCATATGGTCTCTCTGTGCATTAAAGGCACTGGCTGGGCTGTAGTCTGGCTGCCATTCCTTACCACCGGGAAAAGTTCCGTGTGATGTGTGGATACATTTGGCCAGTTCTCAGTCCTTCTAGGCTCATCCCTCTATTGCAGTCTATATTTTCAGTTTTGATATTTATACCGAAGGTCTCATCCCTTTTGCAAAGCAAGAGCCCAAAAAAGCTAGGTCCTCCCCTGTGGGAACTGTCAGGGTGACTGAGTGCAGTGAACCAATTGTGCACTGCACGGCCGCAGGAAGTGCCACTCACATGGATGCCATACGACCTGCTCAGCTGGACGTGGTGGCCCAGTGACCCTTGTTCACCTGCTGTGCTCCTGCTTGAATCTCATGTTACCTGATATTCTTGGTTTGCTTTTGTCCCTGGGAATAGTCTACCTTGGAGTTGAACTTCACTGTTGTCTCTAGTCTCCCCCTACCGATGTGGTTTTTTTCCGGGAATACAGGGTTCCTCATCTTGTGTGATGAGCATGACTCCTTACCTTTCTCTGGATTGCAGTGCATCTCTTCTCCCTCTTTCACAGAGAACGTGTCTCATCTATAGCCTCTTCCACAGTTCTGCCTACTCCTCCCTGCTGGCTTTTCCCTTCTGCATATTAGAGTGTACCCGACTCAGTGGTCAGCACCCCCTTCCTCTGAGTTTTGCCCCATCTGGCTGTTTCCAGTACAACTCAATGAGAGCCTAGGAGGGCTTATCCACTCCCGTGGCTCCGCGGTCACGGTTAAACTTATGGCTTTCCTAACTTCCTGTTCTCTGAATGGATGTTGCCTGGAGCTCTGGCCAGATGAAGGGTTTTCTGCTGGTAGGGGGGCTGCACCTCCTTTTTTCTCTGGTTTGGACTTGCTGTGGAGAACAACCAGTGTATGAACCATGCAGCCCCTCTCTGTACCTGGCCAGAGTCAAGTCAACTGCACTTGGCAATAACCTACCCGTGGCCCCTGAAGAAGTGTTCCTAGGAGATCAGTGTCCTGGAACCTCGGTGCCTGAAGGCTTTTATGAATCCTGATACCGTCCCACTGGTTGTACCATTAGGATTGAGGTCCTTCCAGGGGATCATCTCCTTTTTATATCTGATTTTTAAGTCAATGTTCTCCACTCTTGAAGCTTCAGTACCTGTGGCCTGAGCTGTACCCCGCCACCCAGCTCCTGTAAGAGTAAGCACAGGAAATGTTGCAAATAAACAAGGTGGTCCCCCCAAAAGATCAGGAATAGCAAATTTATACAGTGGAAAGACAAGCAGAAATTCAAGAGCGATGCTCAGTTTTGCTACTTTAAAAAGTCACCTGGCTGATCTTGCTCCACCTGAGAGTTCAGAAGCTGAGAGAGCCCCCACAGCTGTGACATAGGAGGACTGCTGTTAGGGGCCGGAATCAGCCTCAGGACCCTGTTTGTTATCTTAAGTTTTTAAACATTTTACATTGGATTTTTAATGGAATGGATCTTTGGGGTTTTACAATCCTTTACCTAGAAGGGTCTGCCTCTGTTTTTAACCTCATACGTACTTTCTAATAAAATTTTTTTGAATTCATGGCATTCCTGTCTGTATTTTCACTTGCAATTTCTTTCCTGAGCTGCCAACCCAGCTACTGAACCACAGGTCTGCTGCACTTAGTGTTCCACTAAGAACTGAACCTCTTCCCACCAGACATGCTTTCTTCCCCGGTCGCCTGCAGTGAGGAGCGCACAGCCGCACTGAGCCCTCAGTCTCACTGGTGCCGACCCCTCAGGTGCATATGTCTCTTGGTTCTAATTCCTCATTCCAAGGCCTCCTGTTTTCCTCCAGAATTACCTCATCACTTCCTAAAACTCATTCCAGGCTCCGGGGACATATAATCTGTTGTAACACTGCTCTAAATATTTTTTTCCAAAACACTTTATTAGCTTGAAATCCTTCAGTGCTTCCCAGCACCTTGAACATAGAATCCAGACTTCTCATCATGTGTATAAGGCCTTTGGTGTTCTGGCCGGTGTTTCTCTAACTGCAACTCTGACCTCTGCTGCGTGCCACTCACCTGCAATCGGGACTGAGCCCCCCCCCCCCCCCCAACATCCACACCACCTCTCCCAAGCGTGCCCCTTCCTCCTGGGTGCTCCTTGCTCAGCTCTCACACTTCAGTCCATTGTCACTTCTTTCAGGCCCTGCTTCTCTTCCTCATCCACTCACCTGGCAGTGACATTCTTCCTGTTTCCTGTTCCTTCCATGGCACCAAGCATTTCTACTGTCCACGTTGGTCCAAGTCTTCCCTAGACTGGAAGCTCCCTGACGGCAAGAACTATGTCTTATCTTTGTGTCCTGTCGACTAGAATGTACCTGTGCAACATACTTAATAAAAGTTTGTTGGATAAAAATGTGTCTGGTATCTTGAGTTCTTCACAAATAATTACTGTTATCCACAATTACAATGCTTTTTACACAGATGTTATAATGCAAAATAGGTTTCCTCTCAGAATAGTCACAACTGTTGAATCAAAGAGCTTTGAGATAAGAGAAAGTAGGTCAGGCAAACAAGTGGCAGTGAATACAGGAGACCTGACACTAGCTGCCTCAAGTTACGCCCAACTTCAAAGGTGAGGGGCCCGTCCTCCACAAAACCGCCCTCATTTCACAACCGCTGCAAGCCTGGG
This sequence comes from Myotis brandtii, assembly GCF_000412655.1. NCBI lineage: Eukaryota > Metazoa > Chordata > Mammalia > Chiroptera > Vespertilionidae > Myotis > Myotis brandtii. The sequence continues at coordinate 1,393,136 of NW_005370105.1, read as the reverse complement.
AATCCCCAGGGCTACCCTCACTTCTTAGCTGCTTACAGATTTGGGAGGTTCCCAAATAATAGACCTATCACTGGGGAAATTCCAAGATTTAAAGGCTACCTTACAGGAACCTGGAAAAAGGGGCACCCACATTCTTTATCCAGCAGTCAGAGACCATCGGAAAACAAGCCTGGCCGCTGGAACTAAAGCTTTGCAAAACGTAAATTGTGTTGATAGTCCGAATCCGTGTTCATTTGTCTGTTTTATTCATATCAAGAAAGGACCACGATTCGGAGGAAATGAAACAGGCTCTCGAGATGCCTGCACTCCTGTGTTCATAGCAGCGTCATTCACAATACCAAGATGTGGAAACAACTTGAGTGTCCATCCACAGGTGAATGGATAAAGAGGTGTACATATGCAGCTATGAGGAAAGGAAGTCCTGCCATTTGCAACAACCTGGGTGGACCTTGACATTATGCCAAGCGAGAGAAGTCAGAGACAGAAAGTACTAAGTGTGTCACATGTGGTATCTTAGAAGTCAAATGCGTAGAAACAGTAGAAAAGCAATTGCCAGGAACTATGGAGTAGGGGAAATATGGAAAGGTGGGTAAAACTTCGTTTTAGTTACAAAATGAATAAGGTCTGAGGATCTAATGGGTAACATGATTATAGTTAACTAGAGGCCTGATGCATGAAATTTGTGCAAGAGTAGGCCTTCCTTCCTCTGGTTGCTGACACCTGCTTCCCTCCAGGACCCAGGCTTCCCTCGCAGCCCCGGCTTCATCCAGAAGGACGTCCGGTCTAATTAGCATATTACACTTATTTTTATTATAGATAGCATTGTATTATATAATTGAAATCTGCTAAGAGAGTAGACTTAAATGTTTTCACCAAAAGAAGAAAGGACTTTGGCATTCATGTTCTGATTAAGTCTGAAAGGCACTCAAATACTGGGTTGTCAGCATGGGTTTCCAGTGGGCAGTCTGTTAGAGGCTGTCCATACAATAAAAGTTGATCAGAGCACGGAAATAACTTCTGAGAGGAAATGTTCAAAATGACAAAGGATTTGCATCTGAAGACTTACCAGTAAGTTCTGCTCAGAGGGAAAGCTCCCTTTTCTCCTCTACTCTCACATTACAGCCACATTCTCTGACACCAGATGTGTGGGGTTTTCCCCCCAGCAGCTGAGCATCCTACAATTCAACTGCACAGGTTAAGGCTCAGCCCCACAAGACTGCTTCCCACTTCACCAATCACAAGTAATAGGTCCCGAGGAATGATGCTTGTTTTTTTCTACCACCAAGCAAGTCTGCAATCCCCCGAATACTGAGATATCCAGATGTCCTACAGTTGAACTCAATTCTGACACTGTCTTCTGGAAAATAATGTCAGATCCCACAGGTGAAGAACTCAGTCCTAGGAGGCAGCCCCCGTCCAGGTGGTTCCCAGGGCTGCTGGATGACTGTAGATCGGAGCTGCCCACTGCCCCTATCAGGATTTGATGCATTTGCTAGAGCAGCTCATAGAACTCGGAGAAGCATTTTACTTACTAAATCACTGGTTTGTTATAAAGGGATAGAACTCGGGAACCGCCAGATGGAAGACATGCGTAGTGCAAGGTATGCAGGAGGGGGCTCAGCTTTCATGACCTCGGCTACTCTCCCACCATCTCTAGGTGTTCAACCTGAGAACTTTGAATCCCTCCTGTGGGGTTTTTATGGAGGCGCCATTACTTAGGCACAGCTAATGAAATCATGGGCCACTGTGATTTTTTAAAAAATTTTTTTATTCATTTCAGAGAGGGAGAGAGAAACATCAATGATGAGAGAGAATCATTGATCAGCTGCCTCCTGCATGCCCCATACTGGGGATCGAGCCTGCAACCTGGGCGTGTGCCCTGACAGGGAATCGAACCGTAGCCTTCTGGTTCATGGGTTGATGCTTAACCCCTGAGCCACGCCAGCTGGGTGGCCACTGTGATTGATTCAACCTCCAGCCCCTCTCCCTCTCTGCAGGTCAGAGTGAAGCAGTGGGATTAAAAGTTGTAATTCTCTAATTATGGTTGGTTCCTTTGACAGCCCCCCATCTTTAGGGATTTTCAAAAGTTACCTCATTGACATACACTCAGGTGTGGTTGAAAAGAGGCTAGTTGTGCATAGCAAGACACTCCTTTTTTTCTTTATGGCTCCGGAGCTATTTCAGGAACTGGTGGCACAAGGCCATGTAATGTAACAAAAGATGCCCCTATGGTTGTATATAGGAAATCAAAAGGCTTTGGGAGTTCTGTGCCAGGAACGGTGGAAGAAGACCAAATGTATATTTCTTATTATAAATCACAATATCACACCAGGTTACCCATAACTTCTGTCCAGTTTAACTACAATTTTAGTTTTGCATGCTCCTCCTGGGATTTAATCATTTGCTAGAACAGCTCTCAGAACTCAGGGGAACACTTCTGTTTACTGGTTTATTGTATAACTAGAGGCCCAGTGCATGAAATTCGTGCACTGGTAGGGTCCCTAGTGGCTGCCAGCTTCCCCCGGCTGGCCCTGTCCCCTGGTTGAAATCCTGGACACCTCTCAGTCGAGGGGGCAGTTTGCATACTATGCTTTTATTATATAGGACTAGGGGCCCGATGCACAAAATTATGCAAGGGCCTTGGCCCCCACCACCACAGCAGCTACCTCTGCCCCGGCCCCCTCCCACTGTGGCTTTGTCTGGAAGGAAGGACATCCAGAAGGACATCCGGTCTAATTAGCATATTACGCTTTTATTATTGTAGATAGAGGATGGAATAAAGGACACACATGAACTGCTGGATGAGGAGATAAATAGGGTGAGGTCTATAAGGGTCCTTAGCACAAGAGCCTCTGTCCCTGTGTAGCGGTGCACCACCCTCCTGGCACATGGATATGCTCACCAACCCGGAAGCTCCCCGAACCCTGAACTACTGGGGCTTCTATGCAGGCTTTATCACGTTGGCACTGTTGCTTAGCCCCTGCCCTCTCCAGAGACTGAGGGACTGCACTGAAAGTTCAAGCTTCTAATCATACTTTTTCTGGTAACCAGTCCCCCTCCAGGAGCCCACCCAGAGTCTCCTCAGAACAAATGATGTCCCTGTCACCAGGGAATTCCGAAGGATTTAGGAGCTCAGTGTCAGATGTTCCTGTCACCTAGGGAATTACAAAAGTCTTAGGAGCTCTGTGTCAGGAACCCAGGCCAAAGACTAAAGATTAGAACCAAAGATTCTCCCAGCCGCCCCCCTTACAAGGGTTTTGAAAGGTCTGTGTTAGGTATTGGGGCAGTGGCCAATATAGACATTTTTTTGGTTATTTTACACTACTCAAAGATAAGAGAACTCAGTTTTTAAAAATGACTCAAATATCACCACTTCACCAGAGAAAATTTATGAATGACTAGTAAGCACAGGAAAAGGTACTCAGCATCATCATTAGTCATTAGGGAAATACAAATTAATATTAACAATGAGATACCACTCTACACTCATCAGCATGGCTAAAATTAAAAAAAATCAACACTCCCCAGCCCCACAGCATGGTGCAGTGGCTGAGCGTGGACCTAGCAAACAAGAGGCCAGGGTTCGATTCCCAGTCAGGACACATGCCCAGGTTTCAGGCTCGATTCCCACAGTTGAGCTTGCAGGAGACAGCCAATCAGTGATTCTCTCTCATCATTGATGTTTCTCTCTCTCCCTCTCCCTTCCTCTCTGAAATCAATAAAAATATATTTAAAAAAATAAAAAGAAGCCCTTCCTGGATGACCCCTCCAACTTGGCACCTGGCAAGGTGTCCTCTTGTTCTCTGTTACAGAGACACTTGCCCTGTTGGTACTTCTGGATAGTGTTTGTTTTCCCTGTTGCCTTTAAAAAAGATTTCTCTTTCTCTTTTACAGTAATTTTATTTAGTCTTTTCTCTTTTACTTTTCAATGGGAAATAGAAATAAGAAGGGGGCAGCTCATTTAACAAAGTTTTTGCATATGTTGGGTCTGCACAAATATTTATTGATTTAGGCAAAATTGTCATTGACAGTAAAACCATATATGTCATGATTAGCCTATAGGTACAGGTCCTCTACCCAAATACCAGTGTTAAAAAAAAATTTTTGTGAAATTTTGGTTTTAGTTCATAGACCCAGTGGCCTTTCTCTTGAATGCTGGGAGAAGCCCTTCAGCGAGTAGTTCTAGCCTTGGGGAGGCCCAAATAATTGGTGTGTCTGTTTTAAGTTAAGAAACACACATAAGATGATTATTTTATCAAGTAAATATTAAGATTATAAACCAAACAAATTCCTAACTATTGTGAGATTAAAGTATTTTAGGTGGCGTTTTCACTCCAAGTAATATCTCTCCTTGACTTCATTGGAGACAGACTAAGACTTCCCTTGATGAACAACTAACTTAAGGTCTACTTCACTATCATAATGAAATCCTGCCATTCACCCATTTCTCATAAATGTCTTCTTTATGAAGTATGCTCATCTTTAGTCAGCCAAACTTTAAGTATGTCCACTTAACAACACTGGGCATGTAATAGAGTGTTTGAATTTACTGATTAATACATTTACGTTCCTTCCTACAAAAAAATTAAGAACTTTTCTAGGGAGTACCAGAGTTTCCACTGTAATGTGTACTTTGTCATTGTGACAGGAAGCTAATTTCCGTGAGGCTTAAATTCTAACAGCCGCGCTGCACCTGTTGCTGGGGGCGCCCCTCAGAGAGTGGGTCTGGCCTGGGGAAGACCCAAATAACTTGTGGTGGGGAGGCACAAGCTGAAGAAAGAAAACTTTTTGGGGGACATTTCCATCATTGTTCCTACTAATATATTGCAATTCGGTCTTCACTTCCGCAACTCCCTCCCCCTTTCAGCGCTCTGCAATCTTGCCCCAGCCCTAAACCCCACCCAGCAGATCTAACGGGGCTGGCAGTTAACTACCAAGTGACAATTTCCATGAACAGATTTCAGCTCTTATCTCGTGACCCCTGCTTAGCGCTTGACACTTTTGATCATCGTTTTTATGGTCTTTTAAAGTTTGTTTGTTTGTTTGTTTCTGTGATCCCTTTCTCCAAGTATAGTTCCCCCAAAGTTATTGGGCTCCTGTTCGTTTTTATTGCATATATTCTATTTTTAAAGAAACTGTATATTAATATTTTTCTCTTTGAGAAAATGCTGAGAATGCCTTTTCATAAGAAAAGGCTCTCTTCTTTAAAAAAAATTTTAAAATCCTTAGCAATGTGCTAATGTCTCCATGACTCACATGTGGGGGATGGAGTAAGTTCCTCATTAAGGACAGAAGGAACTCTTTTGTAAACTAAACAGCAACGCCTGGACACAGTGCTGTCCGGCTGCCGTTAGGAGCTTAGCATTCTTTTCCTGTTTTGAATGGTCGATGAAGGGAACAGATTTGTCGGCAGGCTTTTGCTTCTGGATTTCAAGTCACCGGCGTTGGTTGACTGTCTGCTATAAGCATAAGGATACAAAGGAGCTAGTGATGCCTCTGAGAACAATGAGATTACGACTTAAATCCACGAAAAGATAAAATGTTGAGGTGAACTTCAGAAAGGGCAGAGATCTTTATAATCTCAAGTTAAGATTCTAGAACTGGAGCTGGGCTGTGAGGTTGGATAGAATTTGAAGGACATGCCCTGGGGCAGGCACAAGTATCTAGTTCAGTGATGGCGAACCTATGACACATGTGTCAGAGGTGACACTTGAACTCATTTTTTTGGTTGATTTTTCTTTGTTAAATGGCATTTAAATATATAAAATAAATATCAAAAATATAAGTCTTTGTTTTACTATGGTTGCAAATATCAAAAAATGTCTATATGTGACACGGCATCAGAGTTAAGTTAGGGTTTTTCAAAATGCTGACACGCCGAGCTCAAAAGGTTCGCCATCACTGATCTAGTTAATGGTCAAGGGAACGAAGTAGGAATATGCTAGCTAGTCTCACTTAATTTTATGTAATTCAACATCATCAAAAGGTTAGGTTCTTCTGAGTATTTTTGCTAATTAAAAAATACAAGATAAATGAGAAGTAATCTTTACCTTCATAGAATTTAACAATCTGGGAAGCAAGAAATGACATGGACAGAACTACTGTAGGAGGGGATTTCTAGGAGTAGAATTTATAGTATAACCTTTATTTAAATGCCTGAGCAGCAGACCTGGGGACAGAAAGACCTAGGTTTAAATTTTACCTGCGCCTCTCCCTGGCTATGGGACCCGGAGTCCTCATTTCACCCCTATCTGTCTGGCATGGCCTTCCACAGACGTCACTCTACCAGCAACTCCTTCCCAGCAGGATTGCCAAGGCAATGGGGCCAGGCGAGCTATCCTGCCAGAGGTGTTGTGTCCTGTGCTCCATGGATACCCACAAGGCCACATTGACCCAAGTCCAGACCATTGGACCCCAGTGCTTGCTGTCTGTCTACCAGCATTGCCCCTCCGGTCTCACCCACTGTATTAGGTTCCACTGGCCTGACTCTTCTTGGAGCCACATCCATATTTCCTGTGTCTTCGGAAGTAGCTCACTGGAAAGGCAGAGAGATCAGGCTCCTCTCAGTCAGGTGACCTACCCCTTGGCTGAGGGGAGTCCTAGGATATGGGAATCTCAGTGCTAAACTGGGAAAATCCCAGCAGAAGCAGAATGAGTTGGCCATCCTACCACTAACCTGGTCCACACCTCTCCTGGTACCTCCAACCCTTATTGCTAAAGGTCAACACTTCTTTCTGCTGCTTGCCCTGATGGAAGTTCACTAGTCTTCTCAGCAGTCTGAGGGTGAAAAGATAGAGAACATGAGAGCTGAATCCCTGAGGCGAATGAGTGAGTGCTGGGTGATAATTAAAAGCAGTACTAGATTGGAAATTAAGGAAAGGGAGCCAGATGGCTTGAGTGAAAGGTTATATGATGCCATAGATAGAGCTGAAAAGTAGGTTCTGACCAAGATTTATTTTCTCTGTATGTGTGTGTGCGTGTGTGTGTGTGTGTGTGTGCGCGCGCGCGCGTGTGCGCACATGCACGAGTGTGTGTATATTTGTTTATGAGGGGTTAAGTGCTATGAAAAAATTTTTGAAAAATCAGAAGAACTAAGGTAGTAACTGGATGTAGCAGATAAGGACCAGCTTAATAACTAGAAGAATGAATTAATAGAATATTCTCAATTTTTTTAAATCAAATTTAAGAAAGCCCTTGGTGCTTTTAATAACATCTCTGAGAATCTATTAATAATAAAAGTGTAATATGCTAATTAGACCAGACATCCTTCCAGACGAAGCGGGGCTGTGAGGGAAGCCTGGGTCTAGATGCCAGAGGGAAGTCGGTGCCAGCAGCTGGGGGAACGAAGGCCTACTCTTGCACGAATTTCGTACATTGGGCCTTTAGTTTAGTATATAACATGCTGCCTGATATAAACCCAAATCAGATAATTGGTTATTTCTAACTTAATACTTTAATATTGCACAGGGAATTTTGAGATGCATTGGGTAATTATCAGAAATAGGGAAAGAAAAAAGGCAAGTAGATGTTTTTATTTAGACCATATGGACAATTGATTTTTTAAGTGCATCTCAAAAGTCTCAGAAATTTTTTTATATTCTTTTTCTTTTTTTTCTTTTTTTTTCCTTTACAGATATCTTTTATTTTTTTTATTTTTTTTATTGTTTTATTGCTTAAAGTATTACAAAGGGTATTACATATTATATTCTTTTTCTTGATAACCTTGGGACAGCTGATCTTTTCTTTGACTAAACACTCTGCAACCACCCGTTCATGTCCATAAGTGGTTTTTATAAAACAAAGAGATCCCTCAATAGTCAGTGAAATCAGTTTCCTAATGTGAAGCTTTTCATTTCCACCTAAAAATAATTAGCTATGCTTAGCACTTTCTCACAAGAACTTCTCTGTGGAGGAAGTGGCACTTTCACTTCGAGGTCCCACCTAGATGAAAACTTCTGTGTGGGAGGGACCATGTCCCTCTTCCATTCCTATCTTCATGTAGACAGTTAAGAAACACTTAGGAATCTGCTGGTGTTCACAGAACTACCTTTTCTAGTGTAGTGATGTTGAGGCAAGAGGAGTCAGGGGGCCCGACCAGTGTGGCTCAGTGGTTGAGCATCGACCTATGAACCAGGAGATAACGGCTCGATTCCCGGGTTGTGGGCTTGTTCCCCAGGGTGGGGCGTGCAGGAGGCAGCCAATCAATGATTCTCTCTCATCATTGATGTTTCTCTTCCTCTCTCTTCCTCTCTGAAATCAATAAAAATATATGTTTTAAAAAGGAGAGGGGAGTCAGGGTGACAAATTGCAGCAATATAGGTGCACCAGGTAGGTCTGGGCTTCTGAATCGGTTTCAGGTGCCTTACAAATCATCAAGATACCTAGATAATCAAAATTCACAAATTCAGGGGGTTTATTACCAGACTAGAGGCCTGGTGCATGAATTCATGCACAGGTGGGGTCTGGTCAGCCAGCCCTGATGGGGGCCCATTGGGCCAGGCCGGTGGGGGGGGGGGGAGATGAGGGGCCGTGGGTGGTTGGCCAGCTGGCCCCGCCCCCGATCGGGTTGTTGGGGACTGATCGGGGGCCGGGCCGGCTGGGGGAGTTGCCAGTCAGGGCCCAGATCAGGCTGGTTGGCTGCCCCAGTATACATCATAGCCACCGGTCGTTCTGGTTGTTCCGGTCATTCCACTCTTCTGGTCGCTGGGCTTTTATATAGAGAGATTTGTAGTCCATGCTCATAAGGACAGTCTCATGTAGAGAGTTAATGCTGAAGACACAGTTCAATTGGCTCAAACCCATTCACTCAACAGGTATTTACAGATGTCTTCTGTGTTTGTGAGGTACACTTCTTATCACTAAGGATATAGTCAAAATATCTAGCTTTGTAGAGTTTATATTCTAGAAGGGGAGGCAGAGCAAAAGAAAAAGGAACAAGTGCATAGTATGTCAGATGGTAGTACCAAGAAGGAAGTGTTTGTCTCTGAGGAAATCAGGGACGGAGGGACGATTCAGATTCAGCCACCAGCTCCAGGAGGAAGGGACGCTGTCAGTCTTGTCCCCGCAGCATGTCGCACAGAATCTAGCGAGTAGAAAAATCTATGGAATGAATGAGTGAGTGAATAAATGAATGATTGAGGAAATGGTTGAGCAGAGTCTGAAGGAGGAGTAGGATTTGTTTGGGAGGCAGATGCACGCTGCTGGCAGAGAGAGCAACGTGTGCAAAAGTTAGGGGATTTGGAAAAGCGCGATTCTCTCTCAGTGATGATTTCAGGTTTCCATTTAAAGTGGTCTTCCAAGTCCACACTGGAGACATAATTATTGATACATATGCTTCTTGTCAGTGTATTTCTTATGAATTTGTGTACATGTAGCCACTTCCTCAAACACTATTGGTATATATTAGTTGAAGTATCTGTACTTTAAGTACAAAAAAATTTATTGCCCATGTCCCTACTTCCATCCCTTTCTAAAAAGTATATTCATAAGTAAGAACAACTCTGAAATTAGAGCAGACATTATCATGGCGATACAAAGATTAATTCACCTGAGTAAACTTAATGGGGGGCGGTGTGGGGAGGGAGGATTGCAGATTTTGCGACACAGTAGAATGTACCATTCTGTCTCTTAGTTGTGCCGTTAAACCTTCCTCAAGGTATAACAAGCCCTGGAAATGGTTCCGATTGAGTAACAAAAGAAATGGAATAAAATTCATTGAAAACTGGTTCACACCAGCTCTCCTGCATGTACCATTAACTGCTAAGATCAAGTCACAAAACATTATATTGAGGAGAAAGGATTTAGTGAACCCTAGAAATGGGGTTTGATTTATGCCAGAAAATCTGCCTTTTCACTGCTTGAGATTCTGTGGAAGAAAGCCACAGCCTTTCACCAAATGGTTTCTAAGGAAACCCCTGACAGCAGGGCTGCGGAGAACAATTCGGTTGCTAACGAGAAGTGGTCCTCGGGATGGTGGGAAAGTGCCGGCCGAAAGAAAAGGCTTCCAGATTTGGCAGTCGGTCTGTAAAAAGTGTTTACTGCCCACAGTTACGCTCCTGAAATTTCTACAGAGATCAAACATTTGTGGGTCCTATTTCACAGTCGTTCTTGCTTGTAAATATATTTTTTAAAGAAGCGAGGGCAGCAGAAAAGTTTTTGTGCTGAAAGTGTAGATTCCCAAACTTGCAAATAGATTCAAACCACTTGCCTTCCAGAACCTCAGCACTCCATTAAGTCTTCCGATCTCCTTTGGAATTCTGACATTCTAGAATTCATACATTGTTATCCCTGAATGCTAGGTATGTTAATTTGCATAAAAGATATTTAAAATCCTAAAATACAGTGGCGTATTTATATATTCTTTAAGTCTGTTTTTAGAATGTATTCTGAAATTCTGTATTCTGTAGTTGTATTTAATATATTTTACTTCTTTTAAGTTCTTCCTCAAAAGGAAGTAATTAATTACAATATTTAAACCATAATCCTTTTATAATGATTTGAAACCAGGTTCCAAAACAATCAGACCTCTACTTTCTCAATAACTTTTAAGTAATGAAATAAAAATAAGGAATTCAAGCATTAACTTCAATTGATTTTCATCTCTGGCATGATTCAGTAGCATGAATGAATATATAATAGGAACCAAAAAAGTGACCACCAGAAATCCAGAGGGAAATATGTAGAAATATTTCTCTCTTGGAATGTTTAAAATTTGTGAGTCTGTGCAGAAATGTAATAGCCGCTTGAGAGCCTGGGGTGGGGCGGGTGGCATCGCTTTGCCCATGGCTGCCTCTGGGCCATCTGCCCTCCAGTCTGTTTCTGCCTCCAACTTCTGTGCAAGTCCGAGCTGCCAGGAGACCTCTTGTCCTCCTCCTTCTCCTCATTTGACCCCCACTCCTTTCTCTTTTTGCTTTGGTCTTTGGAATTCCTGCCCTGTGGACAGCTGCTTTCATTTGCAGCTCTGCATTGGACTGGGGGGAAGTTCTGCCAGAGAAAACAGAAAAATAAGAAGGCAAGAAGTGTTGCGAGTGCTCCCATGTGCTCGGCTCCCTGGCAGCCCACTTTAGGGTCTTTCCACTCTGTGGCTGGTAGACCAAGAAGGAATCTGCTTTTGGAGACTGATGCCAAGTGATCCGAGATGACCAGGAGGCCTTTTCCTCAGCTCAGAATCAACAGATGCGGAAATTCTGTTGAAAGAAGTTGGGCACTGTTATATTCTATGTTTACTTGCCAGCTCCACACTCTGGGGCATCTGATCCGCATTCGGTTTGGTCAGGTCTATACTGTTGTCTGTACTGAGTGGTTGCAATAATAATATATGTACTAGTTTGGTTATGACATTTTAGGGGGGGGGGAATATGACCTTTTCTTCTTTCCCTTATTCTTTATGACACACAGAAACTCGGGGGGCAGACACTTCTCTGTTTTACTTTCTGAGTTGTGTGTGGTGGTAAGCATGTGTCCCAGACTATTCCCTAGATATTAGTTCATGGAGAGAATGAGGAAGATGTCTTCTCTGAATGAACAGTACAGCAAGCAAATCCTGTCCAGTTGCTGCTGTCCTGCCCACATGCTCGAGTTTTGAGGTTTAAGGAGAACTTCTCTGAGTGGCTGTGAAGCAAGAGAGAAGGGATGCTTGTCTTTGTGGATAAGGCGTGGGGAGGGTTGATTGGCGGTGGTCTCTGAGTGCTAGGCCCAGAATAGAAATGCAGTTTCTGCTTCAGCACATTTAACTTGTTCCTGCTCCTGTTCTTCCTCCTTTCCCACAGAACCCACCCCAACACCCAGGGTGGCTCCCCTGATAAGGCAGCAGCCTCGCTGGGCCGCTGTAGGTCTCTGCGTTAGGCTCAGTAAGACATGCTTTACTTCTATAACCCTCTGCAGCTCACGTGGACAGATATGGAGCTGAGTGAAGAAATCGCCCAACTGGAATAGTTCCTCCTTTTGACGTATTCGAGTGCCACTCATTGTTATCAGGACCGAACATGTAAAGGGCAGGAACCACACAAGAGCTGTAGACAGTTCACATGACAAAAGGGAGTAACTATGTGCTGAGTCCGGATCCTTGTAAAGACTAGGCGAACTTTCCCGTCGTGGAAAACCTTGAGAATGTGACATTCTCAATGTCTATCCAGTTCTCAATCATCCGAGTGCCTGTGGCATGCTAGACTCTCCTAGCAACTGTGCATGCCCAGGTGAGTGAGGTGCCCGCTCAGGGAGGCGCCAAGGCCAGATTCGTGGCAACCTCTCTTCTCCGCAGAATTGGGAGGGTTTTAGGCAACTTCCCTAGATTTATGTTTCATTGAACAGTGATGCCCTTTTTTCATTCGACAGACCTCTGATGAATGCCTTGTTTTGTGGTAGAGGGCCAGGCCCTTGGGGACACACTAATGAATAAGACACGAGACCCTGCCCTCCTGAAGGTCCCCGGCTAGAGGAGGAGAGGATGTGTGAAAGAGGAATTGCAATACAGTTTTTATGTGAGCAAATTCTATTCCTTCTGGAACATTTAATTTCTGAAATTGGTAGAGCTCACCAGTTAGTTGAAAGTGCATGTAAAGTGCTTAGTATAGAACCGGGCAGATTGAAGCACTCATACAGTGTTCCCTGTCTCCTGATCATTCTCGCTGTCACCTTTCCTGCTTCAGTGTCTCATGGCAGTATAGAGTACAGGCCTAGCCCTCCCGCGTGCGCCCTCTCTCCACGTCTCACTAACACAGGTCATGCACCTGGGGGAGATGAAGCACCTCGTGTGTCCGCATGCCGCCATCACGTGCGTTCTTGCACGGTTCCTAAAGGTCCCCTGTGGCGATAAACACAAAGACGTATTAAAAGATTATCCACCAGCCGAGAGAAAATGGAAGGTTTTGTATTCTGCTTCCACATTTCCACGTCAGCAGATTTGCTGTTTAGGGGGAAATGAGCACTGAAAACAAAGCTTTTTTTTTTTTTTTTAATATATTTTATTCATTTTTTACAGAGAGGAATGGAGAGAATAGAGAGCTGCTGCCTCCTGCACATCTCCTACTGGGTATGTACCCACAACCCAGGTACATGCCCTTGACCGGAATCGAACCTGGGACCTTTCAGTCCGTAGGCCGATGCTCTATCCACTGAGCCAAACTGGTTTTGGCGAAAACAAAGCTTCTTTATTTAAACAAGGTGGGATTCTGTGGATTCTCACTGATGCTATTGTGAGTAGTCGACTTTTAGGTCAGGGTTTCTTAGCCTTGACACTGGACATTTGGGGCCAGATCATTCCTTTTTGAGGGAGGTTTCCTGGGCATGTAGGATATTTGGTGGCGTCCCTGGTCTCTTGGATGACAGCACCCCCAGGTTGTAGCAGCCAAAACTGACTCCCAACATTGCCAAATGTCCACTAGAGAGTCACACCACCCCTCATTGAGAACAAGTGCTCTTGATCATCCGGCCATTGGTTTTGCTCAATGGGACGGTGCATGCTGACCAGGCCGTGACTTCCCCTCCAGGGGGTGGGTCTTCAGTCAGCCATGCTCCTTCATGCAGCCACGGCCGAGTTTGTACGAGGGACTGGCAAGGCCAAGATGAGTAACATGGCCCTTGCCCTGAAGTAACTCACAATCTAACAATTAGGAAATTAAGTAGACTTTTCGGGTTTTGCAGGTGTGTCACGTGATTCTTAGGAACCCTTTGAAGCAGTGCCTAAGCTTTGCAGCTAGCTGTAAGAAAGACCCAAACCAGGCACTCTTCTGTTGCCTCAAACACCTTCAGAGTGGCACACACCCCTCCAATCTTCTGTAAACTTTCCATGTGATATCCTTTGATCCTTGTGCGTGGAATAAAATGAAGTTTCTTGCTTTGTTTTAGTACTGGAATATACGTATTTATTTTTTTCTCGAAATATTTTATAAAGCAGCACTTGTGCTGTGGATTTGGGGATAATAACAGCACCTGTCCCAATACATAGAGCTCGCATTGTTTGGACAGCTGTCTACACTCTGACATTGGTACATGCACATTCAGTTTTAACAGAATAATTGTGTGATGAAATAGACCTTATCATTGTGTAACCGAAGCTGAACTGAGTGATCAGCTGACTATCAATATATAAAAAGTTTAAGAAGTAACAAATAATCCCAAATCTTATAACTAACATTAAAATTCATTTAAAATAAGTATAGAGCAACATACAATATAGCATTTAATATTACATTTGAACTGATAAGATATTGGGACAGTCTAGTCCAGTGATGGCGAACCTATGACACGCGTGTCAGAGGTGACACACAAACTCATTTTTTGGTTGATTTTTCTTTGTTAAATGGCATTTAAGTATATAAAATAAATATCAAAAATATAAGTCTTTGTTTTACTATGGTTGCAAATATCAAAAAATTTCTATATGTGACACGGCACCAGAGTTAAGTTAGGGTTTTCCAAAATGCTGACATGCCAAGCTCAAAAGGTTTGCCATCACTGGTCTAGTCAAATCTAGTTAAAATAATTAAACAGTCATAAATAATTCATCTCTGCTGTGCGAATCTCTTCACAAACGCCAGGAATTACAGAAGCTACAGGAAATCTAAGTCTTGGGGTGGTTATACATAACACCATGTCAAAAGTTTCCCTTCTTCTCCTAGATCCTGCACACATCAGAATTACTCTTTAGCCTCAGGTAGCTCCGTTAGAAGGTTTTTCTAGTTGGATTAGGAGTGAAGCTTTACCTGACAGCTCCCATAGCAGCGATCATAGTGCGACCACTTACTGAGCAGTCACAACCCCCCAGGCACATGACTTGCAGCACCTTGTACTTACCTCCTTCCATCCTCTCCACACCCTGTGAGGTAGGCACTGCCACTCTCCTCGGTCATTCGGACTATTGTCAGAACACGCGTGCAGCTACCACACAGCGCTTCCCTCATATAGATCCAGCTCCAGCGTGGTGAGTTTGATAGATATTTACTTGATGAGGACATGGAGGGGTTGGTTAGCGGTGCTCTCTCTGCCGCCTTCAGCCCTGAAGACCACGTGGAGAAAGAGGACCTTTCCTCTCGTCAGTGGGACTCCTGTCAGAGGCGGGTTCCCTTGACTTAGTTTCCTTTTCC
Organism: Myotis brandtii; assembly: GCF_000412655.1. Lineage (NCBI taxonomy): Eukaryota > Metazoa > Chordata > Mammalia > Chiroptera > Vespertilionidae > Myotis > Myotis brandtii. The sequence continues at coordinate 1,378,053 of NW_005370105.1, read as the reverse complement.
CCAGAATGGTTCAGTGTCGGGATGGCGCTGTGATCTTTCGTCTCCGTTCAGAGGAGTTTCTGTCGAGGAGGAGCATTCCTGACGCCCCTCAGGTGAGTGAGGTGCGGAGGCCGCAGGCCTCAGGTTGGCCTGAGTAGGGGTGTCGGCACAAAAGCAGGCTGAAGGGCGAGCAGGTGCCAGGAACCCGGCCCCTCCTGCCCTCGTTCCTCCCGGTTCACGGATTCTGCGTGTCCCGTGCGAGCCTACTGCAGGTGACTTTGAGAAGGACCATGGCCCCGGGCCGTCCTGGGAATCTGTTAGTTCCCTGGCCGAGGTAGGAAAAAACCCCGGTGTACCTTTAAGTGTTGAACTCATGAAAAGTCAGAAGCATCTAAAAACATGTACAATTATAATATGTAATTTGAAAGTCCTTCCCTGTCACATCAGTCTTTTGGCTGTGTTGTTCTGAAGCCGTGGCATTAGATTACAGTTTATTTTGCCAGCTGGGAACTTGGCACCTTCGGGAGGTTGGTCTGTGGTTCAAACAGGGGGAAAACGAAAAAGAATAAGTAGACAAAATGGGTACATTTAACCAAAAAAAAAGGGGGGGACCTTCAATTTGTATTTCTGACTCTTTGTAGTCCAGTCATAATGAGAAAGGATACTGCATAAGCCAGAGGCCACCAGAGGGGTGACGGGGTGTTAGAGGCTGCGCAGGAAGTGGGCGCGAGCCTCCTCTTCTCCCACTGTTGTGGTGTGTTGTCCTGCCTTTAGAAAGATCAGTTACAAAGTACACGGGGCCCTGACGTGTTCGGGACAACCGTGACAATGAGACGCGGCCTACTGAGGAGGCCCGGTTTCCTCGCCTTCTTTCCTTTCAGGGCCGCTTCCCCGCCCAGCGCTCTCTCTCCATGTTCCTCTCAGATGTTCTGATCCCATGCCATGGTGTCAAGCTTAGTCTACTGGAAATTTACATGTCCTCTGTAATTTAGGTTTTAAGCAACATATGATTTTTTTTAAAGATGTAGCTGCCTTCCCTGAATGGTAGACTAGCATCCTTAATATTCTTCTGTAGAAACTGGGATGGAAGAAGAGATAAACCTAAGTAACTGCCGTGTGTGGGGCTCCTTGAAAATGTGAGGACCTTGGCAGGGGGTTAAAAAGTGAAAGTGGGTTCTGTTCTAAAAATCCTTGCTGAGCCCGTTATGCACAGAAGGGAGCCACCCCTTACAAGGCCTCTGAATGAACTCCATTCATTCGGTACTTGGAACTGTCTCCTCAGCCACAGAGAGAAACAATACTTATAACCTAGTTTCTTTGGTGCCAATATCAGCAGAGGAAAAGGCAAGGGCCATTATGAAAACTCGGTAGCTTCTCTCAGTGATTATATAATTCTGTATTCATTGATCACATTTGTGTACTTAAATAACCACTTTTTAAAACGATTATAAAGTGGTTTGGCAGTGCTGTAATATCCCATTTCATGTGTTGAGCAACATCTCTAAAATGGAACACTCCTGAGTAATTTGTTTATCACAGCTACGAAAGTTTATAAAAACACACTCACATGCACTCTGAGGGCTTAAGAGGAAAGCCTTTGTGTGTTTAATTACTGTAATTTAAAATCTTCTGAGAATTCAAAATGACCATTTTATTAGGTAGATCCTTTCCTCAGTTTCTGCTTTGACCTGTAGGAGTCGCTGTAGGGTGTGTGTACCTCTGGAGGTAGCAGTGGTGGGGCAAGGGTATTAATACCATTTCCACGTGGTATCTGGACTGAACTGTTTAATTGTAGATCTGTTCTGAGCATGCCGTTCCTTGCTCAAAACCCTTCATTGACTTCCCATGGCCCCTACAGAAAGGCCCACAGCCCCGGCGGCTTACAGAGTCCCCCTTCTGGCGTCTGGCTTCTGCCCACCTGTCTTTTCAGTCTCATCTCCCACCATCCTTTGCTCCCTGAACTTTTTTAGTTGGCCTGGCTCTCTCTTCCCACAGGATGTGATTGCAGCCCGGAACTCTCTCTCCCTTCCCACCCTGTTTCTCTCTTTATCTGACCAGCCCTTTCTTACGCTTGAAGCCTTACCTTAAGGTTACTTTTTCAGGAAGATTGTGGTTGTATTAACTGACTAATTAACAGACATTTAATAACTTAATGGTCTTTGAGTTTTAGTTAATATTACAGTTGGCATCACTCACCGAGTACATGACAACATAAAGCCAAATACTGGCAGCTGGCATTTTTCACCAGTAAGTTAGCAGGGCCTCCAAGAATGCAATCAGAGCACGTGATTTTTCCTTGTGCTTGGGAGAGAGGGAAGATGGGGTCACGCAGGGATGAGCGTGGTGAGTCCTAGTCCACTGGTCATTCATTAGGTGGGTGTATTAAACATTCTTTTAAGACTCAGGCCATCCTTAAGACTTTTAAACACAGAGCTGGCAGCATCTTCCTGTTCAGAACCTTGAAAGCACAGTTAGAAAGTACTCCATAGTCTGGTTTCAGACCGTCTCTTAGCAACTACTCCCCATTTGTGACGACATGGGTAAACCCAGAGGGTGTTGTGCTAAGTGAAATAAGTCAGACAGGGAAAGAAATACCAGATGGTTTTTAATTACATGTGGAATCTAAAAACAAACAAATAAACAAGACATATTTCTTAGCCCATTCTCTTTCTACCCATTTGAGAAAAAACATTTTTAAATAAAAATAATGATGTGAGTTAAATGATAACTGGAGGGACAGCTCGTCATCGCCGTGAAGTTGTTCCCAGGTGGCAGGGCCTCAGATTGGCGGCCATTCTCAGTGCACGCTCTCCAGCCTGCAGCCAGGCATGGCCAACAGAGTGCGAATGGAGTGCCTGTGGCTGTCGTCATGGACATTCCTCACCCTTGGCCTCTGGCTTTCCCCCATCTGCTCCCCTGGAACAAGGTGCTGCCACCTTGGGATACGGGGTTGAAGCCTGGCAGGACAAACATCGAGATCAATGGGTCTTGGGTTCCTGGTAGCCCGGTCAGTGTGCCAGCCACAAACCACTCCCCAGACATTTCTATGAGGTAAGAGTAACCCTCCGTCTTTTACTGAGCTATTATTTTTGTAATTTGCTGCTAAACCTAATCTTAGCTAATACAGATATTGAATCTGAAATTTCTAAGAAAGTCGCTGTGAGCCTGTTATATGCCACAAATGATTGGCGGCCACCAACAGCATATTCCTGCCTATGAATAGATGGAGAAAACAAGGACCAGAGAAGTTTCTGTCCAGATTCCGGGCCCAGTGCTCAGCATGAGACTGCGTTTACCTGCTAACTGACAGTCAGATAGGCACAGAGTCAACAGTCGCCTGCTTTGTGTACAGTTCTGTTTGCTTCCAGATGTGAGTCTCTAGTTCCACAGCCCCTCTTCACGAAGGTTCACGGCAGGCCCTGAAAGCGCCATCTGCACAGGAATCAGAACTGGACTGTGGACTCGTTTCCTGGGTTCCTTCTCTACGCTCGCTGTCATATTGCTCACCCATCTGTAAGCCTCATCATAAAGTAGGTTTTTTTACATCTTATTAACCAAGTTTGATTAATAACTCCACTGTCCATCTCCACTGTCCTTTTCACACCCACGTTTGCTCAATGAAGAGAAGAGCATGAGCATCAGAGACTTTATTGTTTATGAAATAAGGTGATGTTTCTCTCTCCCTCGGGGAAGGAGCAGATATAGGAAGAACGAGCAGACAAAGGATATGCCTGACTTACAGCACCCTCTGGGTTCAAGGAAACAGTGGTATTAGCTGTTACCTACGCTCTTGACCTAGCTAGTGGATAATGAGGTATCATTTCCAGTCCTCAAACGTCATGCAGTCCATTCATTGTCTGAAGCCCATAAGCCTGATTGAAAACTCCACACGAAGAAAAAAACTCAGTTGCTGATTTGAATCCCAGCTGGTTCACGTTGAAATTTTTAGTGTGCACTTTGCATGGGGTTCATGGTCCAGGGCTCTCAACTTTCATTACTATTCAGTTTCCCAAGGAACCCGAGTATGAACAACCTTAGTAAACACTGTTTTCTTCCGTTTCCTACCCAGTTGCTTTTGCTCTAGTCTTAGATCATCAGAAAGATACTTTATGTGTAAGAATGTACTGACCTTGACCTGTTCTCCAAACCCCTTTAAAAAGAAGCACTTTTGGGGGGGTCTCTTTTTAATTTGTCTGCTTATTGGGTATTTGTTTCTTTTTGCTTGTGTGGAATAGGGACTGAATGTTGATGACTAAAAGCTTTGATTTCTTTCAGGCCATTTATTTTGGGGCAAGTTCTCAGTCTGTTGGCATTAATATCTACCGACCACCCTGCCATACCCTCTCCTCCCCACAGTATGACATATACTCACTCTCCCCCTGACTCCCAATGCAGTGGGAAGGTGGTAGTTCTCTTAAAAATATCTTTAAATTTAAGTACTTATACAGGATTTCTGGGTAGACACCCGACCCAGGAAACTTCTTAAGAATAATAGAATTAGTTGTTCTAGTATTTTTAAAGGAGATATTTTAAAATCATTTCCTTGCTGTTCCATTAAAATTTCTAATGAACTTTCCTTAATAGTCAATTCTCACGCAATGTCCATTTTCCCTTCTACAGCGTGAAGTATTTTACCTAAGTGGCTTTTCCCGGGATAAACATTGCATTTTAAGGAAGTGTGGTCTCCTGCTCCTTTTCTACATCCCACTACTCATTTGAGGGTCCATGTTCTTGGTGTGTGGCTTTCATATGTCCATGACATGGTAACCTAGTGTGGGGAGGCTTTGAAACAAGAGTCAGAAGTCCTGAATGTTACTAGATAACCAGTCAGTGACTTCTGCATTTCCTATTAGTAAACATCTAAGTGATAACTAGTAATCAGCTGACTTGTACAATAGTTTGGGCTTGTCTAACTAGAGGCAGAGAAGCAGTAATTAATTACTGGTCATTAATGCATACAAGAATTGTAAAGGGCGGATTCTCATCATTCACTGGGCGTGTGGGTTAAGGAAAGGAAGAACAATTTCTTTAGATGTTATCACACAAGTAGTTTAAAAAGATAGCAACTTTCAGGCTGAGTAGTGTAAGATAATGATATTTATCTTGTTTGTTAGAAACAAAAGTGAAGCATCCTCTTTTGTGACTCCTCGATTCATTCACCCCCTTGCAGACCCGGTCATGGCCCCACATTGGGCATAAAAATCCATCCCTGTAATCACTTCATATCCCAACAGTTTCTGCCCTCTCTGAACGGTTGTATAGCACTTATATGTCCTGTGACACTCATTCCAGTCCTTCCCTGTGTAACAAAAATGGATTTAGAAAAGGTCTGAAATGCCACTCGATTCCTCCCAACAGCCCCTTAGAGTCCCATGCTCCAGAGGCTTGCTGCCCGGGCTCCCTGGTTCTTCAGATACTGAAAAGCACAGCGGCATGTCCACATGTCACACTCAGTACTTTTTTCCTCATAAAATTGGGATTAGGCCATTCAGAATGGTCTTTGAGAGTCAAGTATGAGTATGTGTTTTTCTTAATATATTATGTACATCTTACTGGAGTAATTCATATAGATTTTCCTCACTCTTTCCTTTTCATTTTTTTGTTAAAATTCAGAGGCATGTAAACACATATACAGTTATAATATGTAAATAAACATGCACAGGGAACATCCACACGTCCACTACTCGGGTTATGGCAGAGGACATTGCCTTACCTCAGAAACCCTGTCTATCAGCACTCCTTCTCGAATGGCCACAGGGTTTTATGCCTACACCTTCACTCGTGTGCCGTTCATGTATCACTAGATAGTTAAGTTGTTCCTAAATTGTTGCTTACTAACAAATGCTGTAATGACCATCTTCTATTTTATTTTTACATTCTCATGTAGCTGTGCCTATAGGATGGATTACTAGAAGTGGGATTACTAGGAAATCTGTGCTTTCCCAACTTTAACAGGGAAAACTACATTACTCTCCAAAAGTTGGTACCAATTTATACTTCCACCAACAGCTTAATAGAGAACTCACTTCTCCACACCACACACCTATCCAATAGTTGTTGATATCAACCTTTTCAAGTTTTCTAATCTGATTAGAATAAATATGATATTTATTTTAACTTAGATGTTTTAGTTGGTGAAGTTCAGCATTCCTCCATATCTTTATTATATATTTGTACTTCTTTGGTGAATTGCCCATTTATACCCAGAATTCATGATCCTGTTGATTTGCTCATGTTTCCTTACTAATTTGTAGTAATTCCTTGTTTAAAAAAAGATATATAAGCCCTTTACCTGTTATATGAGTCACAAGGATTTTTTGGGTGTGATTTTCAAGTATTTTATGTATCATTAAATGCATGAAGACACAGATGCCTTGAAGCTTAAGAATGAATATGTAATAAACCATTTTTTCACACTTCCATTTTCTCACAGTATTTCAACCCCTCGCAGCAAAGATTATTTAGAGAACAAGGATTAATGAACCTAAAATTGTAAGTGTCACTTTGGTTTCTATTCCTCGATATGCACCTGCACTTCAGGTCATTTGCCTTCCTTTTCATTCTCACAGGCAGGATGTTAAATTGCTGTGAACCTTGGAGGCCATTGTAGAATTGTGTGTCTAGCTTTCAAAAGAGGCAGTTTACTACTAGATCAAGTAAACCACTATATAGAAGCTACATATGCCTCAGGAAAGAGGCAGTTACATCAGTTTAGAGTTAAGGTCAAGACTTCAAATTGTCTTTCTAAAAGATCCTCATATATACAGTCTCTTGGTATTTTATGTTTCCAGAATTTTTTAAGAAAGAAACTTTGGGTGTGATAGAAAGGTGATAAAGATCTTAGAAAAACTGACAGTTCATTAAAAAGTAACTTGAGCCTAGCTGGTGTGGTTCAGTGGTTGAGCGTCAATTTATGAAACAGGAGGTCATGGTTCGATTCCCAGTCGGGGCACATGCTGGAGGTTGAGTTATGCAGGAGGCAACTGATCAGTGATTCTCTCTCACCATTGATGTTTCTATCTCTCTCCCTCTCCCTTCCTCTCTGAAATCAATAAAAAATATATTTTTAAAAACTTGAACACTCTATATCAGTGGTCGGCAAACTGCGGCTCGCAAGCCACACGCGGCTCTTTGGCCCCTTGAGTGTGGCTCTTCCACAAAATACCACGTGCGGGCGCGCATGTACAGTGCGATTGAAACTTCGTGGCCCATGCGCAGAAGTCGGTATTTTGTGGAAGAGCCACACTCAAGGGGCCAAAGAGCCGCGTGTGGCTCGCGAGCCGCAGTTTGCCGACCACTGCTCTATATGTTGCTAATATAATGAATAATTACTTCTGTTAGAGAGGAAACTATGCTTGACTGTATTTTTATGTCCCCTGCCCCCCTCCAAAAAACAAAACAAAACAACAACAAACAAACAGTAAAGGACACACAGACATTTGCAAAAAGTATTGACTTAGAACCATGGACAACTTTTTTCTTTTCCTTTTACATTTATGGGTTATGCATCTTTAAGAAGTAGAGAACATTATCTTATTGGTAGCCTGTAGATAGAACAGACATTCTGTCATTTGAATTTTTAAATTTAAAATTTTCTAATTTGGTTTAAAATTTTTATCTATAACTTGACTTGGGATGGTAAACACACAATATAATATTCAGATGATGTATTATAGAATTGTACACCTGAAAGCTGTATAATATTATTAACCAATGTCACCCCAATAAATTCAATTTAAAAATAAAATAAATTTTTATCTATATTTTAGAAATAGGAAAATCTGATCTATAATTTCTTAAGACTATCATACGCTTTATGGTAATTTCTTTTCAAATGTCCTAATATATTTCATGTGTTTTTAATATGTTCAATATGCTAGAAAAGAAGCGTATTCTCTAGTTTTCCTTCCTCTGTTCATTGTATTCTGTTTGTTGTTTAGTTCATATGCATGAAATAACTAAATATTGGCAAGAGTTTTTAGCTGGGCTCAGCTTTCAGTAAGCCAAAGAGTTTGAAAGAAGATGGGCATTCTTTAGCTTCCAAAATATTGACTCTGGATTCAGCAGCTACCAAGTAATAATAGACTACCCCCTGACTGCAAGGTCAGAATCATACAGTGATTCGAACATAACGATTATGTGAAGGAAAACCCACAGTGCATCATCTAGTGCCCGGTCTGAATTGGACTGTGTTCTGCGACCTACTTTCTGTAGATGGATTTGGTCTCTATGGATAGAGCACGTACCGGTATGGTCTGGAGACTATTAAGTATTATTTAAAATCAACAGGATTTGATACGCCAAGGCTGCAGGTTTGATCCCCCAAATGTTGACTATTTCATACAGGGCTTTCCATGACCTGCTCACTCTATAGCTTTCCCAGGCTTATTTCTTTAGCTAATTACACACTCTAAACCCCAACCAATGCGAGACTATATCAGGAAATTTAGACAGTCTTTACTTTAGGGGACATTTTTTAAAATATATTTTTTATTGATTTCAGAGAGGAAGGGAGAGGGAGAGAGAGCGATAGAAACATCAATGATGAGAGAGAATCATTGATTGGCTGCCTCCTGGGGGACTGAGCCCGTAACCGGGCATGTGCCCTGACCTGGAATTGAACCGTGACCTCCTGGTTCCTAGGTTGATGTTCAACGACTGAGCCACGCCGGCTGTGCTAGGGGACATTTTCTTATCATTACTTGCACACCAGAAGAGCTGCACAGCAACCTGTACTTTCTGCAAAGTTTTGTAATTCAAGGTTGGGAAGTAAGATGGATACATTTTAGGGAGGAAACTTTTGTTCTTTTAGCATGAACATGCATTTCCTAACCACATGTCAGTGTTGAGAACTTTTCTGATGGATGCTAAGGAAGGAAACGGCCTAGGGACTGCAGTTGGTCTTGTGGAGTCCCCAAACGTAAATAGCCAGACGTATATTTCAGCAGCTGTTTCCTATGTTCCTGTGTGTGTATATAGTCAAGAGGCGAACAACTTGCAGAAACACAGTCTGACTCCCGTGTCAGAGTCACTCTGTTTACCAGTGTGTGTCAGCGCCCACCTTTGGGTGGGGTCCTCTTGCTACAAACGGATTTGCTGTGGTTTACTCTCACTCCGCCGCTGCGAGCGACTGTGAGCTCCGATCAGCATTAGAAGCTGTGTTTTATGAAAACTACTATAGCTGTCTGGGCCAGCATCTCGTCACAGACAGCCTGCCCAGCCACTCTTTCCGGTTCCTGTTTTTGTCTGAAAAATGGCAAAGTTGGAATTAGAAATTAGTCCTAAAGCCCCTCTCGCCACTGCCACGCGATTCTTTGTAATCAGTTGTAAACAAAAGCATACTTGGTTTGAAATCAAATTTAAAAAGTGTGGGCAGTATTCATCCCTCTTTAAAAGGAATTTAAATGCATCTCCTGAGATAGCACAGGTCCTGCCTCTCTTAGGTTCACAGCCTCTGTCAGAACACGGGCCCTGCCCTCTGGCCTTGGATTGTAGGCACGCGCCAGTCCGTGTCCCTGTGCCTGAGGCTCTCCCTGTGACTAACCCCCTGCTGCCTCCCGTCCTCATTTTAATCTCAGGCTGCCCCAGTGCAGTCTGACCCGCTCCGGGATGCAGCACAGTCACAGCTGGCCAGTCTCCTCGTAGCTCTGGTGACATTCATTTTGCGCTTAAAACCCTATCCAGGGGTCCTCAAACTTTTTAAACAGGGGGCCAGTTCACTGTCCCTCAGACCGTTGGAGGGCCAGACTATAGTTTAAAAAAAAAACTATGAACAAATTCCTATGCACACTGCACATATCTTATTTTGAAGTAAAAAAACAAATGTTTTCGGCGGGCCGCATGTGGCCCGGGGGCCGTAGTTTGAGGACCCCTTACCATCTAATGAAGATGCACCATGGAGACTGGTGGTCAAGAGCATGCCTTTTATACCCTCTTCCACCCTCCTCTCCTCCCCACTTCTGGTCCTGCCCACTCATCACAGCTAACTCAGCTGACAAGTTTCCCTGAAGGCTCCGAGAATCCTTCCAGGAATAACAAGCACACCACTCTGCTTTCGCTGTAATGTTAATGGCATCCTCTCTGTGTTGCAATGATGTGTGCCCCTGTCTCCAAGGTTTGGTAGGATTTTCTTTTTTGGCTTCCCAAAGTCAATACTGACAGAAAGGCAGTGGGCTTTTGAATTGGACGCTTATTTCTTATTCCATTTGAAAATGGTTCACTCTTCCCACTAACATAGTTCTCAGTGATATTTCTTCCTATGAGCTTTACAGGATCAAAGTCCATGCTGGTAAAATTTATACTTTATAAAGAACATGATTATTAAAGGATCACAGTATTTTATTTTATTAAATTAATTGGGATGACATTGGTTAATAGGATCATATAGGTTTCAGGTGTAGATTTCTATGATACAAGATCTGTATATTGCACTGTGTGCCCACCACCCAAAGAAAGTATCATACTTTATATGAAATGTTTCTTTTATGTAAAGAATTTGATTATTTTATAAAGTAACTTTACACCAAGTTTAACTAATTCTTTAGAAAGGATGTTATTGCCTAGAGCCCCAGTGAAATTATGTACCAGCAAAGCTTCATTAATGAAGAATAACTATTGCAGTGTGGTAATCTCAAATGCAAAATACAGGATGTCCCAAAAAATGTCTACACACTTTAACAGCTGATAGCTCAATTTTGAAAGTGAAATCCTCCTATATAATAAATAGGTAATATGCAAATTGACCATCACTCCAACACACAAGATGGCTACCACAAGTTGGCCAGCAGGAGAGGGCAGTTGTGGGCGATCAGGCCAGCAGGGGAGGGCAGTTGTGAGGGACCAGGCCTGCAAGGGAGGGCAGTTGTGAGGGACCAGGCCAGCAGGGGAGGGCAGTTAGGGGTGATCAGGCTTGCAGGGGAGGGCATTTTGGGGGACCCAAGCCTGCAGGGGAGGACAGTTGGGGGCGACAAGGCTGGCAGGGGAGGGCAGTTAGGGGTGACTGGGCCAGCAGGGGAGCGTAGTTAGGGGCATCAGGCTGGCAGGGGAGCAGTTAGGCATCGATCAGACTGGCAGAGGAGTGGTTAGGGGGTGATTAGGCTGGCAGGCAGAAGTGGTTAGGGGCAATCAGGCAGGCAGGCAGGTGAGTGGTTGGGAGCCAGCAGTCCTGGATTGTGAGAGGGATGTACAACTACCCGTTTAGGCCCAATCCTGGTGGGCAGTTGGACATCCCTTGAGGGGTCCCCGATTGGAGAGGGTGCAGGCTGGGCTGAGCAACACCCCCACCCCCCGTGCATGAATTTTGTGCACTGGGCCTCTAGTGTATTTTAATAAATGCTGCCTTTATAATTATTCAAAGTGTGTACATACATTTTGGGAGGCACCCTATAGGATGACAACAGTGTATATGTATCACACTTGCTAAAATGAATGAGTATTGCCTACTCTTTTGACTAGTAAAAGGTCAACGATGTTTTAATCATGTCTGTGCACATTTTGCATGTAATCTGCTGAACCCAGTAACAAGTGATAACAGACCAATCGCTTATGCCAGTGGTTCTCAACCTTCTGGCCCTTTAAATACAGTTCCTCATGTTGTGACCCCCAACCATAAAATTATTTTCGTTGCTACTTCATAACTGTAATTTTGCTACTGTTATGAATTGTAATGTAAATATCTGATATATAGGATGGTCTTAGGCGACCCCTGTGAAAGGGTCGTTCGACCCCCCAAAGGGGCCGCGACCCACAGGTTGAGAACCACTGGCTTATGTGAATGTTCAAAAGCTCAACAGTGACAGAGCTTGGATTAGCTCTTCTGGAGGAATGAGGAGAGCAAATACGTCGTCATCTCCTGTGCATGCAGGGCCCGAGGATTCCTTTCTTTTTCCAGGTGAGAGCCCTAACCCTCACCCATTCTCTGTGTGGGCATGGCCCGCTTCCCCTGCCAGCACCTGAGGCACCTGACTTCACCTGAGCTGTGCACGCACAGATCCCTGCAGAGCCCTGTGGTCCCTGCGGCCGGCCCGTCCTCCCGTCCTCAGCCACAGCCTGCCCCTGCGAGGGTCCCCCGGACTCCTCCAGTGCAAGGAAGCCTGACCTTGTTTTGATTCCAGTCGAGAAAAAAAATCAGTTTAAAATTCAAGGTACCCATGTAATCACTTATGAAAAAAAAAATTAACCTGTTTTAGAGGGTAAAAGAGGAAAGAGGTAGGAAATCCCCTTAGCAGTTTCATTTAGAAAAAAAAAATCACACCTATGCTACCACCACAGTGACAAGTAGAAATAGTGCAGGTGACGAGCTCCATGGGCCTGTCTGTAATTAGATGGTTAATGTTCACGCATCCAGGGCAAGAGCACCTCACACACGCTAGTGGTTTCCACGCAGGCTGTGCCACCACCAGCTTGGTGCCCTTGGCACCCGCCGCTCCTCCCAGCCCCTTAGTGGTTACTGTGGATCCTGAACCCCACCCTTTTGATCAGATAAAGCTAAAATATGATGACGAAGGGAGAAAACACACACACACCTTTATTTTCATATGCCAGTGTTTATAAAGGCATCAAATACCTAAAATGGAAATCTGTCTGACTTTCTCATATGTTTGCAGCAACATTGTATATAATGCCATTGCTTCTGAAGTTGCCTTTTGTGGGGTTGAGCTAAAGTCCTTTGAACATCTGAGTTAATAGGAGACTTAACTGATTTTTATCATGCTCCCATTTGAGTTTCTAAAACAGCCTGAGTGTTGGGTAAAGTGTTTTGTCAGTCATCGTGCCCACACCAATAAGACTTCACTCACACAGTGACCAGTCTACACAGACATAGTTGAGGTCCACGCAGTGCCCCGCTCCTTTCCCTAACCCAGTGGACACCCGCAGCTCTTGCGGATGGGAATTCTGAAGCTGTCACCAGCACTGGGTTCTTTGGTTGACTTTTAAATGCTGCTTGCACAGTCTGAGTCCCTCGTTTATTCATCATTCAACATCACCAGCCTGTTGCTCTTAGTTGGTGTTTAGTACATGTTTGTTGGATGGCTGCTCTTCTAGCCTTGTCTCCTTTCGTGAAACTGACTTAATCTTTGCAGAGCTGGTTAAATGTCACCTCTGAAAAGTCTGTTGGCACCCCCAGGTCAGGGGGAGACTCTCTCCTCTACAGCATATCGTGGTTGTATCAGTTATGCCTGTTCCTTCCCTTGCTCAGGTGTAAGAATTAAGGGCCTTGAGTTTGCAGGCTCAGCCCTGCTCTGTTCCTTGGATTAATCTCTACTAAGGGAGCAAACCAGCAGTGGTTTCAGATGGGCTAGTGAATGTATTACCACCATCAATACCATCACCACCTCCACTACCACTAACACCAACACCAATGACACCTCTACCACCACTACCACCTCCAACTTCACCACCATCTCCACCAACAACACCTCCAACAATATCATCACCACCACCTACACCACTACCTCCAGCAACACCAACACCATTATCACGATCATTACCACCAGCACCACCTCCATCACCAACACCATCTCCACCACCTACACCGCATCCTATTTGTTTAGAGCCCTAATATCTTTACTTGCCAGCTCTCTCTTTCTCTGGAAACCCGACCTGTACATGCTTCTGTGAAGCCAGTTCCAAAGGAGAGGCTCTCATGGGAATCATAACACTATATTTTTCTTGCTGCCTCTTAGTATTCCTACTCCAACTTAGAGATCACTGTTCAACCAGATAGAGCCGAATATTTCAGTTTGAGCTGCTTGCCACTCTGTGAAGGAAGGAAGACTGAACTTACAGCCGGTTTAGTTTTCCTGACAAAAGTCAACCAGGTCTGTTTTCTGCTTTGTCCTTTTTCCAAAAAGCCTGGAGCAGATTGTCCAATGATAGTGTCTGAAATCCCTGTGCCTTAGCCTATGACTTCCCCAGAGTGGATAAATGAATGGAAAAATGGGCATTCATTTTAAATTGAGTAGATGACGATAGGAAGTGGAGGAGACCTGGTGAACACCCACACTGTCTGTAGAGGACTCTTCCTAGGCTCCAGCCACTTCTTGACATGTCAGAACATGGGCCCAGGGTTACTAGATCTTCTACTTTTTCAAGAGAAGCAGGACACCCAATTGCAATGTGTATGTTCAGAAGAATTGAAGGCAGGAACTAGAACAGATATTTGTACACACATGTTCATATCAACATTATCCACAATAGCCAAAAAGTGGAAGCAACCTAAATGTCCTTTGATGGATAAATGGATACACAAAATGTGGTATATCCCATACACATTATGCTAGGTAAATAAAGTAAGCCAGACACAAGAGGATAAACGTTATAATCTCTTTTTAAAAAATTAGTTCAAACTCTATGAATTTGACTATTCTGTGAAATACCAGAAGAGTAAAATGCCGGGAGCCGGTCCATTCTTGCTGCTTGACACAGTCGCTGCCGGGAAGAAACATCTGCACAGCATATGTTTCAAGGGATCTGGCGTATATGGCATACTGTTCTTAATATGTTTGCTCCCCTTCTTGGCGCTATGTGTTTTAACCAAGGTCACCTCTCCGAGAAAGGTTGTTTCCCCAGGTGGGGATTTTTCCCTGAAGTTAGAAAGGGGATAAAACCCCTTAACTAAGTGCCAGGCGGGTAGTTAATCACTTTAACTAAGAACAATCACGCTTAAGCCACATAATCTTTACTCCCTGGAATGGAGATAAGAAACTCCCTAACCTTTGGAATAGAAATTGATAGGATTAAAATCAACTGGTATAAATACAGATGTAGCAAGACAACAGAAAACAGAACCTAGTGAGAGAACATGGCAAAAGATCCTGGACAGAACCTGGCTACAGAACTTGGCTGGAGAACCTAGACAGAACCGGGATAGAACCTGGCGACAGAACCTGACTGGAGATCCGGGCTAGAACCTGGCTGGAGAACCTAGCAAGAGAACATGGACACAGAACCTGGCTGGAGATCCTGACCAGAACTTGGCTGGAGATCCTGGAGGAAGAACCTCGCCATGATGATCACCTGAACGCAGCCTCCAAGTCCTTCCTTCTTCGCCTACTCCGTCCACACCTTTGGGGACCCCTGGACCTGCTGGGGTTGGACCCCAACAGTAAAATTCATAAGTACAGAAAGTATAATAGTACTTATGGGGGCTGGAAGGTGTGGTAATGGGGAGTTACTGTTTAAATGGGTATCGGGCTTCAATTTGGGACGATGAAAAGTTATGGAGATTATGGTAATGGTTCTACAATAATGTAAATGTATGGAATGCCACTGAATTATACAATTGCAATGGTTAAAATGATAAATTTTATCATTTTACTTTTTACATTTTATTTTTTACTACAATAAAAGTGAATTTACATATAATCGATCTTTATTTCTGGTTTACATAGGGTTTTTGGTCAGACTCCATTGTGCCTATACCTTAGTTCCTCCCAAATCAATTGTTCTACTTTCTGTGTATATGTGCACACATGAGAATGTGAGTGTGTGTGTGTGTGCGCGCGCGCGCGCACTAACCTCAAAGATTGAAATAGCTGGGGCAGCTTAACATTGATAGTCATCTCTGTAGCCTGAGAGCTTGTCTTCAGCGAGTCCTGAAGATTGCTCCAAAGTTGCTTTGTTCTGCTCTAGATATATATTTTTTAATTTTATTTTATTGTTTAAAGTATTACAAATAGTAGTACATACGTCTCCTTTTTCCCCCCCATTGAACTCCCCACCCCCGTCTCCCCTACCCCCAGCACATGCCCTTACCCCCCACCCCTAGTGTCTTGCGTCCATTGGTTATGCTTATATGCATGCATACAAGTCCTTTGGTTGATCTCTTATCCCCCCACCCCCAACCCTTCCCTGCTTTCCTGCTGTAGTTTGACAGTCTGTTCGATGCTTCTTTGCCTCTGTATCTATTTTTGTTCATCAGTTTATAATGTTCTTTATATTCCACAAATGAGTGAGATCATATGGTATTTATCTTTCACTGACTGGCTTATTTCACTTAGCATAACCAGTGGTGTCATGTGGCCATTCGCAAGGCCTGGGCGTTGTCAGCTGGGACTTGTTCATCAGGAGAAAGGGAATGCTTTTAACTCTCAGGAGAATCTGCGGGGGAAAGCGTGAGGTCCCTCTTTCTTTTTCATCCCATTGCCATCGCTCCACTGAGTCCCATCTGACCTCACACCTGGACCACTGGGCAGTTTCCTTTTTGTACTTTTAACTTATCTCATTCAGCATTACCTGCACTATTGTGCCATGCGGATTTTCTAAAATGCCACCTTTTTGCCCGGCCAGCTTGGCTCAGTGGTTGAGCGTCGACTTATGAACCAGGAAATCACGGTTCAATTCCAGGTCAGGGCACAGGCCTGGGTTGTGGGCTTGATCCCCAATGTGGGGCGTGCAGGAGGCAGCCAATCAATAATTCTCTCTTATCATTGATGTTTCTATCTCTCTCTCCCTCTCCCTTCCTCTCTGAAATAAATAAAAATATGTTTTTAAAAATGCCACCCTTTCTTAGCAGGTGACTTGACTTCCTATTTCACAAAGGCTGTATCAAGCATGAATGCTCATAACTTCCTGCCCTCCCCGCTCTTCTACACACGTCTGCATGTGCTGTAAGCCGCCTCTTTCCCTGGTCCATGCAGAAAGGTTTCAAACGCTGGTCCGAATCCAGCCACTGTGCACTGGGTCATTCCTCCCACCACCTCCGGAACCTGACCCATCAGCTGTCTCTTCTCTTTCCTGTGCCTTTAGCCTCTTCCTCTCCTTTAGCTGCTGCCCTTTCGCCTATAAATAGGCTCAAGTCTTTCTCAGCTTAGAAAACTAAAAAGTGCGCTTCTCATACTGAGACCCTGAATTTCTCCTCCTCCCTTCCAAGCTTCTTGAAAGTCGGTGTTCTGTTTGCTTTCATCCCACTCCCAAAGTGCCTGCCCCATGTCATCTGAGGTCTTAGGTGCTAAACCCAGTCGGGAGTTTTCGTTATTGATTTATCCAGTCTGTCTGCAGCTTTGACACTGTTGGCCAAAGCCTTTCTTTGCCTGCTTTCCATGGAACCATTTTCTCAAATTCAATAGTCATTTCTTATTTTCCCCTTTGCCCACACTCAGCTGCTGGTGCACCCTTTGTGGTCCCTTCGCAGCCTGACATAGATGAGGCCACAGGCATCACCGAAGGCAAATAACTCCCATACCACTCCCTGGTCCTCAGCTTTCGCCCGTTTGCTGGGCTCAGTTGCATACTGAACATGTGTGCAGCCTATGTCATTGTCATTCCCTACCCCGGGGTAGGCCCTCTCACCCTGTATTCCATATCCCTTCTATCAATTGCCCTTGTTAGAAACAGAAAAGATTCTATGTTCTTCCCTCTTCTATATGCTTCATCCAATTAGGCATGAAATTCTATGTATTGTACTAACGTATCTCTTTGAGCCTATTTTTCATATTAATCTCTCCTGCCTGGTTCTTTAGCAATTTAGCTAATAGTTCTTTAACTATTCACTTACTCAGGTAAGATGGCACCATATTAAGAATACTATAGAATATTTTTTGGCTATAAAACTGTCAGTGATGAATTCCAAGTCTTTTGTAAACATCAGGAAATTTAGGCCTGGAACTTTTTTTTTAATTGTTTAAAGTTTTACATATGTC
>NW_005370105.1:1306580-1360128 GCF_000412655.1 Myotis brandtii | reverse complement strand
TCATCTGCTGATGGGCACTTAGGCTGTTTCCAAATCTTAGCTATTGTAAATTGTGCTGCTACTAGTATGAACATAGGGGTGCATATATCCTTTCTGGTTGGTGTTTCTGGTTTCTTGGGATATAGTCCTAGAAGTGGGATTACTGGGTCAAATGGGAGTTCCATTTTTAAATTTTTGAGGAAACTCCATACTGTCTTCCATAGTGGCTGCACCAGTCTGCATTCCCACCAGCAGTGCACGAGGGTACCTTTTTCTCCACATCCTTGCCAGCACTTGTCATTTGTTGATTTGTTGATGATAGCCATTCTGATAGGTGTGAGATAGTATCTCATTGTTGTTTTGATTTGCATCTCTCGGATGATTAGTGACTTTGAGCATGTTTTCATATGTCTCTCAGCCTTCTGTATGTCCTCTTTTGAAAAGTGTCTACTTAGCTCATTTGCCCATTTTTTGATTGTATCATTTATCTTCCTTTTGTTAAGTTGTATGAGTTCTCTGTAAATTTTAGAGGTTAAACCCTTAGCTAAAATAGCATTGGCAAATATGTTCTCCCATGCAATGGGCTTTCTTGTTGTTTTGTTGATGGTTTCTTTTGCTGTGCAGAAGCTCTTTATTTTGATGTAGTCCCATTTGTTTATTTTCTCCTTAGTCTCCCTTGCCCTAGGAGCTGTGTCAGTAAAGATATTGCTACAACATATGTCTGCTGTTTTGCTGCCTATGGAGTCTTGTAGGATTTTTATGGTTTTCCGTCTGACATTTAAGTTCTTTAGCAGGCCTGGAACTTTATTTAGTCATGGATATTTGAAAAAAAAAACACACACCAGAAAATAGCAAGTGTTGGCACAGACTAAGACAAATTGGAGCCCTTGAGCAATGGTGCCACCGTCATGGAAAACAGTGTGGCAGTTCCTCAAAAAATTAAACCTAGGGTTACCATACGATCCAGCACTTTCATGTCCAAATATATATCCAAAAGAATTGACAGCAGGAACTAGAGCAGATATTTGTACACCCACATCCATAGCAACATTATTCACAACAGCCAAACGGTGGAAAATACCTACAATATTCATTGACAGATAAATGAATACGCAAAATGTGGTATGCATATATGTACTTATGTACAATGGAATATTATTCAGCCTTAGAAAGGGATGAGATTCTGATACATGCTACAACATACATGAAACTTGAGAACGCTACGCTAAGTGAGATAAGCCAGCACAAAAGGACAGATATTGTATGATTCCACTTACGAGAGAGGCCCAATGCATGCAATAGAAGGTAGCGTGGTAATTACCAGGGACTGAGGGAAGGGGTAGTGGGAAATCATTATGTAATGGGCACAGGGTTTCGATTTGGAACGATGAAGAAATTCTAGAGATGCATAATGTTGGTGCACAATGGGAATGTACTTAATGTCATTGGACTGCACACTTAAAGATGGTAACTTGTGAGTTTTGTTCTGCATAATTTACACTGTCTTCTGCCCTTTCAGATACCACAGACGGAGGGGGCGGGGGCTTGGACAGCCTGATTTCTCACAGTTCTGGAGGCTGGAAGTCCAAGCTCAAGGGGCCAACACACTTTGGTGTCTGGTGAGGTCCTGCTTCCTGACCTATAGACAGCCACCTCCTTGCTGTGTCCACACATGGCTGAGAGAGGGACCATCTCTCTCCTGTCTTTCTTATGAGGGCACTAACCCCACTCATGAGGCTCTACCCTCATGACCTAATCACCCCCCAAAGGCCCTACCTCCCAAAACCATCGCACTAGGGATTTAGGCTGCAAAATGTGAATTTGGGGAGCACACACACTCAGTCTATAGCAACCACAATTTAAAAATTAGAATATATTCACCAGACTTTCCCAAGCTGTCGTTCTTGAGATGTCTTTGCTGAGAGCTCCAGAACATGTCCTTTGTGCTCAGTGATACACGGGGGTGTGAGCTCCCTGAAGCAAGTGGTCCCTGGCTGGAAGGGGCTGGTGCTAAATTAAGACAGAGATGTCAACGGACACGCGGGCACTCCTGTAGATGTGAGGGGACCCGCCGCCGGGTCTGTTCCCACCGCGGAGATTCCTCTCATTCCTCTCGTGGACCCTCCAGAGCTCGGCTGTGGAGTGTGCTTCCCAGCTTGAACAGGGCCCCATACAATGCAGCACAAACCAAAATAACCACATGCAGGCCAAAAAAAAGAGGTTAAAAGTACATGCATTTTTTGAGTAATTATGAAGCAATCCATAATCTGTATAGAAGAGAAAAGCAACTTGAGAGCAGAACAAAGCCCCTGGGAGTGCTCACAGGAAAATATGTGCATCATTGTTAAGGGCCAACGTAAACACAGCATGCAAACCCCAGGCTGCTGCCCTGCGCAGCTTGCACAGCGTCAGTGTACGTGCAAAGTGGGTCTGTGCACTGAGCCCTTCAGGTCATGGAAGGCAAAACGGAGGCCAGACCGTCTGTGTGCAAACCCTTGGCAAACGAGAGCCAGGTTTCCTGGACATTCTCTCAGCTCTGGAGAAGTCGGCGAGAGGTGGCAGTAATGTGCTTGCTCTCTCTCTCTCTCTTGAATTCAAGCATTGTTTTCTCTGAGTCCCAGGAAATAATTCAGCTTTGCAGTGAAAGGTCACTAATGAAAGAGATGACCTGCTCCTTTTAATATATATTTATTTTGAAGAATAATTGCACCATAGTTAAAATTAGAGCTATTGTTTTTAAAAGTGGCCTGCTTTTTTTTTGAGGGGGGGTAGGGGAAAGGGAGAACAGACACCCTCTTCAAATTTTCCTTCTCCTTGTCAAATCAGAATAGCCTCAGAGAAGTGAGCAGAACAGGGATGCCTGCTGTGGCCACGTCGGGCCAGGAGGACAGAAGCAGCACACCACCCATTTTTCCGTGGTTGTGCCACAGTTTTTGAGCACAGCTTAGGAGGCTGCTGAAGTGTTAGGTGACGAATTACATCAGTTGACAACGCAGCTACACTCACAGCTGTGTGTGGGGACGATTCTCGTTTTTGTTTGGGTCTGGGTTTGGGGAGTGGAAAAGGGTGGAAATGGAGCCATTAGTTCTGCCAGCGTGTCCTGGGTGACTGTGCGGTGCCGAGCATTCCGCTAGGTGCAGGAGTGAGTGTTGGAAGCTCGCATCTGTTGAGTAACTTCCTCAAGGTCTCATGCTAATGAGTAACAGGACATGGGCCTCTGTGATTCTAAAGTCCATGCTCTCCTCTCACCTTCTGTGTTCCCTCTCAGGCCCGTCTGTGGAAAGGGCAAGGGCCCTGTTGGTATCTGTCACACCGCCGCTCAGCCCTGTGCCCAGCACAGTTCCCGTCTCATCGGCCCGCTCCTGTGAACCTGGACAGTCAGTAGGTCTTATCAGCTGACCCCAAGCTCCCTGTCCCTGCCACTCTGCCACTGTGACCCCTACTGCCACAGCTGGTAGTGCTGCGTCTGTTACAGAGCTGCTGCCAGTGACAAGGACTGATGCTCACTGAGTGCCTGCCCGGGGCTGGAACTCCGCAGAGCTCTGTCAGCCTTCTTCCGTTCAGCAGTGGCTGACGGTGTCTGCTCTGCGCTGGACTCCGCTGGGCGAGGTCCCTGTCCCTTCGTTTTGTAGTGGCGCGATCACCGGCAAGTAATTGAACTCTCCCGACTTGATTCCTCATCTGTTAAATGCGAAGAATAATTTCTAAGAGAGTTGTTGGAAATATTAGGTGTGTCTGCTCTGCGCTGGACTCCGCTGGGCGAGGTCCCCGTCCCTTCGTTTTGTAGTGGCGCCATCACTGGCAAGTAATTGAACTCTCCCGACTCTTGATTCCTCATCTGTTAAATGTGAAGAATAATTTCTAAGAGAGCTGTTGGAAATATTAGGCAACATAATTTTGAGAAGTGGTTAGTATCCGGAATAAATTGTATTGACTACCAATTATTACTATCATGAATGTAAATGCTACTGATGGTTTCACCCATCTGTAACCTTCCTGCCTTGTTCATTCAGTTCAGCTGTGAGGGCTTTGGCCTTGGTTTTTTGTTCCAGTTCCCTGCCTGGAACTGAAGTCCTATTTTGAACCCCAGTCAATCGACTGGATCTTTAACACTCTGTGTCCCGTACCTGGGAGCTGGATCTTGTCTCCTATCGCCTGCTGGCTGGGACGCCACATGTCACTCGCTTCCAAGGCCAGGATGCTCCGCAACGGGTGCTTTACCATCTCCATTGTTGCCACGTCCTGGCACACTAGAGAGCCCTCGGCTCTGTCTAGGATCAAACGCCAGTCCAGCCACCCCTTTGTTAGCTGCCGGGTGGGTTCCTGTCTGGCACAATCCTCCCCCTTACCCTCCCCTGCCAGCTCTTTGACATCAGTCCACCTGAACCCCATTCTCCAAGATGGAGCATGTGCATTAGAGTGTAGAGGACTCCAAGATGAAAACACACAGTCCTGCCTGAAAGAGCTTTCAATCTTTATAAAATAGGAAAAAATATAAGAGCAGCTTATCCACCTCTTCGGAACCCAGGGGCCTCGCCCGTTCTGGGCCATCGCCACTCGACAGCCTCTAGCAGAAGCTCTGTGATAGAACCCGCTCCAGGCCTCATGCGGTTCTGCTTCCTGGAGCCAACTAGTCGCTGTCCGAGACAGCCTGGTAACCAGCTGCCTGCCCAGTCTCTGGGTGCTTAGGGGCGCAGGTGAAACACCTCACCCCAGGGCCTGAGATTCAGTTCTGATCAGTCAGATAGTGCAGGAGACTTAACTTCCTGTGGGGTCAACGTGAGCCAGTGGAAACCAGGAGACCTGATGGAGTTGAACAGAGCAGCTCTCTCTCCTCACTCCCTCACCGCACTCTCAGCCCAGTTCTCTGTGTGGCCACACAGGTGGGCCTCGCAAGCGGTGGTCTCAGTCCCTCCCTGGAGTCGAGTTGGAGGGCAAGAAGTCGCCTGGCCTGGAGGCAGGGGATGTGATCTCATCCAATCACACAATTTATCCGCAGCCCTAGTTAACGTAGTTAACATGCTGAACTTGCTATTCTTGTCCTTCCCATACTCTCCCTCACTCGCCCGCCCTGCGAGTGCACCTGCAAGCCGGCTTACTCACCCGACCCACGCGCCAGGCTCCGCTTCTAGACTTTTGGCATATTCTGGTGAGCTTTCTAATAGAGTTATTAAAAGTACTTTGGGGCCCGGCCTGCATGGCTCAGTGGTTGAGTATCGGCCTATGAACCAGGAAATCATGGTTGGATTACTGATCAGGGTACCTGCTCAGGTTGCAGGCTTGACCCCCCAGTGTGGGGCGTGCAGGAGGCAGCCCATCAATGATTCTCTCGCATCATTGATGATTCTCTCTCCACTGCCCTTCCTCTCTGAAATCAATAAAAATAATTTTTTTTTTTTTTAAAGAAAGTACTTTGGGAATCCGGGAGAAGAAAACATTAATTTAGCTAGACTTTGAATAATACCAAGAATGGTTAATATTTATTGACTACTTGCTTAAGGCCAGTGGTTGTCCAATGAGATTTACATGTGTCATGATTTTCCTCATTTATATGTGAATGAACCCAAACAGAGCAAAGTTAAATACCTTCCTCAAGGTCACCCAGCCAACCGGTGGAGGATTCAAATCCTACTTGAAGCCAATGCTGTTCATCGCTGCACATTGAGCAGTTTTATGAGAAATGCAGCGAGGGAAGAGCACCAAGGTGAATGGGCTGCAGAGCTCCAATATTCGAGACTCTTGAGCCAAGGCCTGAGAGGGGCATTAAGCCCGAGAGAAGAGACGAGGGGAGGAAGGAGGGATTCTTACGTGCCTGGTGGTCTTTCTATTCATTTTTCTCCACACAGACCTCTCTCACCATAACTTCCCCTCCCCCAACACCCACACCACCCTAATGCAATTTTGCCTTCAGGGTTAGCATCTCCCTCCCACTAAATCTGTTTGGCCTGGAGTTATTTTGTTGATAAATCCTCTCATTCCACAATTAGAGATAAGGAGCTTAAAATACAAATATCTGAATCAGTTTTAGCTCTGGGTGATGATATCAAACTCTTTCCTGTTTGGATGGAGGAGTCAAGTTGGAGGGCAAGAAGTCGCTGGGCCTGGAGGAAGGGAATGTGATCTTATCCAATCACACAATTCATCTGCAGATCTGCGCTGTTCATTTCCATCTGAGGACAACCGGGAAAAAGCTGGGCTCAGCAGGCCTGTGGGGATGGACTCGGACAAATTATAATGGAAACTATGAACAGATAATAAGCTTAAGCAGAGATCTAATCCATGATAGAATCTTGAAAAACCAGACAATTCTATATTGAATGCCAACCGTATTAAACAACGGAATTGCTCAGGCACTGGGTACAGTATAATGGAACTGAATGAATATTATTGTTCAAATTTTGTTGCAACAAATGTTATTTCAAGAAAAGCCTTTATAGAAGAAAATCTAAGCCTAACCTTAGTCCAGTGAGTTAAAATCGTATTTATTGCACCGTATCAGCGAAACACAGGTAGGATCTCAGGGTTTCTTGTATGAGGTGTATGTAGGCCGTAGGTGTGTGAGATACTGGTGGGGAACATCAGCAGAACTGGCAACATTCGAAGTGAACAATTACAATCCTTTGAAGTTCCTTAGCATGGCCTTTAGTTTCAATTTATCCATCTGTACTGAACATTGTGGTTTTCCTCACTTTGTTCAGTGACCTCATGTGTCGTGGGTGTACCTAGTTATGATACCTTTTTAAACAAGGTCATCCATTTATTCCTGTTGCACAAACCTATGCATGTTGTAGCTGTTTAACATAACAATGGCTACAAGGGTTGTCCTGATCAATCCTTTTATTTACATCCTATTCCCCAAGCAATTGGGTATTTGTTTGGTGAGCTTTAGTTAACATGCCTGCGTTCTACCAGTGTCTTCCAGGACACAAGAGGAACCTATTTCATGACACTTAAAAGCTCCCCATAGTCCCATAAGCTCATTAAAATGAAGTAGAGTCACACACAGTAGCAATAAGAGATTAATATTTCAGTTAAAGTAAGTAGTTTTAAATTGCATTTTTGTGTTTTCCACAGTCTATTGAAATCATTTTTATTCCGAAGTTTAGTAATGTGAAACATTAGTTTTTCTATTGCTGCTATAGAAAGATGAATCACAAATTTAGTGGCTTAAGGCAAACACATTGGGGAAAAACTAACACAAGTCATTGGGCTCTGCTGCTCACTTGTTCTGTGGCCCAGAGCAAAGTTCAAAGTGTGTCCTTTAAGTGGGTGAACTGTATGGTATGCAAATTATATCTCAACAAAGCTGTGGTTTTGTTTTTTTTTAATCGTCTAGGGAATTTTTTAAACAATTCTTATTCCTAGCTTCTGCCTTACCCCAACTCCATCCCAACTCCCACCTCTAAGATGCCTATTCAAGAATGAAAGTGCTTTAAGTGATCCAGTGATAAACATGTTTGAATATATTGCTGCTTTAGACAAGGGTCACAGCAACCAAGAACTAGCCCAAACTGGACCAGATTTGCTATAATCCATAATTCCAGGCTAGACCTGGCTCTTCATAATTGACATGACTTTTGGCTTAGCTGGTGGGATACCAAGGGGCCCAGAATAGGCCAACGCCACTGGCTACCAAAGACCACAAAGCTTGCTTGGACACTTTTTGTTCTGAGAGTAACGTAACATCCAGTAAGATCTGGAAGAATGTTGTTTTACCAAAACATCTTGAGATTCCAGTACAGCAAGTTTTTTACTTCTTGCACAATTTTAGTGATCCTCCTCCATTGCTTTCTTTTTTAAACATAGCACGTTTGTTAATAGAGTATACTATTTCTGAGGGGTATAGGTGAGGAGTGAAAAAATTATTTAATATAGAGGAAACATATTAATCCCAAGAGAAGGAAGTGTAACAAGTGTGAAGATTAATAAACAGAAACCTCATTTAAATTGGAGTTGGGAGGGCCTGTAGGGGGAGCTCTCATGCCCTCACATTCACAGTCAGTTACCCCAAAGGGGAAGAGACTACTCTCCATCTCCAACAGGGAGTTGTTTTTCGACTCCACTACTCCAGCTGGAAGGGGGATCTTCTCCTTGCCTGGCAACCACTCAGCCAGTGAAAGGCTGGTACAACTCAGTCAATGAAAAGTCTCTACACTTCAAACTTGCAGTTTCCTCCAATGGACTCTGTGTGCATCAGCCCCTCTGAGCACCCCTATCCTCTATAAAAGAACGTTTTTCTCCTTTGTTTTCTTGACTTGCATGTGGTTTGCCATTAAACAACATGTTCCAAATTGCTGTTCTTAAATAGACCCATTTTGCTGGAGAAATATTTGATTGGCTATTGGTTGAAGGTCAACATAAAAAAAAGAGGTAATGGACAAAAGTTCAGGATCTGAAATTTTATATTTTAATGATAGGTTAGCTAAATGACCAGAAAATACATCTAAGGAATTGACACTAAAGGGGAAGGGTACAAAACTAAATGAGCTTCTCACTTAACATTAAACCGTTTTCCATGATTATAAATATTTAAGCAGGTGCATTTGGGTGTCTATTCAAATTGGGCCTCTGAAAGGAAAGCTACTATCCTAAAATCATAAATGCATTTTAGTTTCTGTCGAATGTGATATGCTTTTGCTGACTAAACAGCATTCTCTTAGTAGAGGACCAATGCTCCCTCTGGCAAATTAAACACAAATTATGCAAACTCCTAGGATTTGGGCATAATCTAATTAATCCGGAACACATGAAGCAGATAATAATTTCCCTGGTTGAAAACTAGATTCTTATTTCATGTTTGCACTGTGTTTTAGAAAAACATTGTGCTATGTAAGCAAGATTTCATTATCTTATATATTCTGTTTGCTCAGGTTCATGATGGATATGTTTATAAAAATAAAGGTAAAATTGGAATCTTCAAATGATGGCATCCCCCCACCCCCAGAAATTTATAATTACAAAACGGGATACTTCATGAAACTAGGAAAAATGTTCCATTGGAGATGATTGCTTTTCACTAATAAAGTGTAAATTTAATACTACTATAATTTTCTCTTCATAGCTATAAGCAGTGTCAAATATGATTTAATGGAGATAATTCTGTTCGTTTAAACATAAAAGGTTAGGAGCTTTAAATTGACCCGGATTAAATGCATGCCA
This sequence comes from Myotis brandtii, assembly GCF_000412655.1. Taxonomy (NCBI): domain Eukaryota; kingdom Metazoa; phylum Chordata; class Mammalia; order Chiroptera; family Vespertilionidae; genus Myotis; species Myotis brandtii. Next base: position 1,350,990 of record NW_005370105.1, on the reverse strand, counting down.
ATAAATTCCAATGACAAACTTTAGGAATGAGATTTAAAGCATGAGCTGAGTGTGCCCATCTTTAAATGTGAATCCCATCACAATAATCAGTACTGCGTGTGTGCCCTGAGCAGCATCAGTGCCCCTGACTAAGAAAACCAAAGGCATTGTCCTTCTCATGCCAAGAAGAGAGGGTTTTTTCCTTTCTTCCTCTTACAAAAGTGGGTGTCATATGTAAGACAAGTCTGTCTTCACAGCAGCGCGTGTTAGTCTTCTTTTGTTGTTGTTTTTGCATATTAGTCTTTTGCATAAAGGAAATTCGCAAGGCGTACAGAGGCCTCCGGTGTGGAGTTGTCATTTCCAAGTGTGAGAACACAGTCTTTGCTCATTTGTTCCTTAGCTCCTTGGGGAGACTGCCAACCAGCACGCCAGCTCTCAAGCTGTATTGTGCAAAGATCTCCAGCCCACAAGGAGCTGGACTTGTTTTCAGAGGTAATGTCCATGCCACAAAGGCCCCTGAGCAGCTGTGAGGGGGCAGCAACTTTTGAAGGCAGTGGCCTGTGTTAACTCTTTGTTAGACTTCAGCGGAGAAATGCTAGTTTGGTGGATACAGAGGGAAAAGATTCTGTTAAGAATCCTAACACTGTATTTCTGAATCTGCTTGGAAAGCTGTAGTGACAAGCATATTCCTGAGCAATAAAGCCGATGAGCAGCGTTTTTGTGGTGAGTGTATGTGAAGGTGCTGATACATAAGCGCAGTTCTAAATGACGATTCCAGCTGTTTTATTATTCCAGGAGTGTCCCCGCCATGGGCTGCAGACCCCCGTGATGGGAAAAGAGAGTCATGGAGTCAGAGCAAAGGGTGGGAGTAGGGCGGGCAGTAACCCATAGATACATGGCGACTTTCTTAATCCAGTATTTACTAAAAATTCAGCCACTGCACCGTACGAGGGAAGAGCTCAAATGTTGTATGTTAAAAACAAAGTACATCATCTTCTATCTTTAAGTTTTGGTAAATTTTAACAATACAATTTCAAGCTGTTTTTTATTGTTGACACTATTACAGATGCCCCCCATTTTGTCCCTCCCTTCCCCCTGCCCTAGCCTTCACCACACTGTTGTCTATGTTGAGTTTTGCTTCAAAATAATTTGGGTGGAATGAGTAGGTGGAGCATCGAGGAAATGAGATTGGTCATGAGCTGACAGTTGTTGTAACTGGATGCTTTTTGAAATTTGCCCTGATAATAAGCTTAACAATTATACTAAAAAAATGTTGGGAGCCAGTGCTTTATGTTAAACTGTCAAGTAATTTTGCTTAAAAATTCTACTGGATACTCAAGCAGACAAGTTGTTAAAAGCAAAGATTAATGCGTGTTACTAAAGATTACAGAAGAGATACCTTGTCAATCACTGATTTACTATGAGAGGACCCAGACCTACTGCTCTTACACTTCACACCCCGAATCCAAAGGAAAACAGCACCCACACGTCTAATGGGCTATGGGATGTACTGAAATGAAAATGCATGTTTGCAGTCACCTGTTAAGCTCTTCCGCTCCCCCTTCCCTGTTTCTCCTTCTCTGTTTTTCTCTAATGCAGCTATATTTACCCTCAGCTTGAAGATAATGGCCTGTTTCAAAATGTAAGTGGCAAACACAGATTAGAATGCATCCTTTTGGTCCGTTACAACCAATCCGTCTTCCGCCACTGTTGGACTTTCTTTAGCCTTGGCAAGCGACTCCGAACAACATTTCCTTCTTTTCATTCTGAGGCTGGGCGATTGTTCGGTGCTGATACGACATTGGCCTTTCCCATAATTGAGCTGAGTCTTTTACACTAGGGAGTTTCACTGTGTTTCGACTGTAAACCCTTTTCCAAGCACGCTTGTAGCAGAACTCCATGTCCTAACAGCCCCAGCAAAGCTGGTTTTTAATACTTTTTTCCCCGAATTTCCATTAAAAATCTGTTCCATTTTAACTTTGATGGTTTACTGTCACGTTGCCCCATAGATAAATTAAATCGTGCAGAGGGAGTGTCATTTCCTGTTTGATGTGTTGTCCTTCCTGTGTACAATGCCAGTCTTTTTCATTTAGGTCGATGCTGTTCCAGGGGTAAGTAACCGCCTGATTAGTCACTAGGGAAACTGATATAATCCCACGTGCCAGCCAGCGGAGTTAAGATGGGGTCAAGGATAATGTGATTGTGTGTGTGCGTGTGTCTCTTTATGACACATAAGAAAGTTATTTATTATAGTGAGGCTGATCACACAAGACTGTGTGATTCTTTTCCATCAGCTTCCCACAGTCTTATTTCTTGCCTGATATGCATAAGTTGGCCAGGAGTTTTAGATGTATCACAGAAGAATCGGGCAGACATAGGTTCTGTTTGCTTTAGTAACAAATTGCTGTGATTTTGTGCTCTCAGGTATGAGCTTCTGTCTGCCACACTGGATTTCAGAAATATCTGCCTTTCTTATACAAATATTGCACATAGTGATGTATTCCCGTAGCGTAGTGATCTTCGAACGTTCCCATTCACGTATAGCCGAATCAAATACTGAAAAAATATGTGTGCGTACCCCTGGCCCGTTGTCACAGCTGAAAGTTTTTAAGTGTAAATAGTTGCAGAGGATGTAATTTCTCTCGCGTTATAAATATTCTACTTTAAAAAAATAAAACCACTATATCACTGTTTTTAATAGTAACTAATGTTACTAGCATTTAACATCCCTTCCCCCCATCCATTTAAAAAGTAAATCATTGCCCGAGCCGGTTTTGCTCAGTGGATAGAGCGCTGGCCTGCAGACTGAAGGGTCCCGGGTTGGATTCCAGTCATGGGCACGTACCTGGGTTGCAGACTTGATCCCTGGCCCAGGTTGTGGTGCGTGCGGGAGGCAAACAATTGATGTGTCTCTCTCATATCAATGTTTCTCTCTGTCTCTCCCCCTCCCTTCCACTCTCTCTAAAAATCAATGGAAAAAATGTCCTTGGGTAAGGATTAACAAAAAATAAAAAGTAAAAAGTAAATCATTAAGCTTTCTTTACAGATATTTATATCACTTTCCCCTTAAACTCATGTTTCCATTCCACTACACCCATGGAATTTTATTCTAATATATCTTTATGCTCAAACATCTTTTATTGATGTCCCCAACAAAAATATTTATGTAAATTTATATTTAAAATTTTTTAAATTTCTGTAATCATGAAACGCAAACTTCTTTTGGGATGAGTCACCATTACAATTACTGTGAATATGCTGTTGATCAAAAAGTTACACTATTTGACTTAAAAATAAATATAACTTTATTAGAAATATATCCCCATGAGGTGAATTAGGCTTACATTTTTTAAAATTCTCCTTTATTTTTACGTTTGTTTGGAGGCTTTTGTTTCGTTTTGCAGTTACTTTGTGTGTCCCTTGCTTGTTGCTGGATGAGACAAAGTCAGCCTTAATAAAATCTCCAGTTTTTAGTTTTATATTTGATCTCCCAGGAAGCCTTATTCATATGCATGAGTAGATAGCTCTGGAAAGAGATATGTTTCTTTTTTTCAATGATAATTTACTTATACTCTTTCCATTGCTTCTGGTCATATACCCCACATCACTCTGTGGTCTTCCATTAGACAGTAATTTGGAGACTTCTCAGTGGGCACTACCTCCTACTGCTTTTCTGCTGGGACCTCTTCAGTGAGAACCTGGGGTTTCCAAGGTTCCCCATTTAGTGGGGTCCCTATTGACAGCTGCTCTGACTGCCAGCCAGCTGTGGTCACAGGCAGTGTACCCGCAGGCTGGCTGCTCCAGCGGGGAAGCCACCCCACATCCAGACAGTGCTATGACGGCCCCTGGGGCTCGTGAGTGGAGGCCCAGCCCCAGACGCTGTTCTTCAGGCGACTCACATTCTTCTGTCCTGCCTTCATCTGTGACATGTGGCTACTGTCAATATCTCCCTCGCCGGACCGAATCAAGGCTCAGGGGAGATGACCCACGTGAGAGTCCTCGGGCAACTTGCAGGGCTACACACACACTAGCTGCTTTGTGTTGAGGGTGTTTGGACATCATCGTCTGTCCCGGCCCTCGCGGCCTCATCAGATAAATGAAGCCCACGTGCAGGACATGATGCTAAGAAACATGAAAAAATGCAGCCCACATGCTTGGACCTGCTGCTACGTGCTGTGCCCTGACCACCTGGTTTCCCAGCAGGATCTCGTCTACCTGAGGCCCCCCTAGCAGAGGATGCTGGGAGGCACTTGTCCGCAGTCTCCTGCAGATACCTGTCTCAGAGACCGCCAGGTTCCTGCCCCAGACGCTCCCCTCCCCCTCGGCTCATTATAGGCTGCAGGGCAGGAGGCTTCCTGCCTCCGCCTTGGTTTCTGGCAGCTGACCTGTCCCAGGCAGTGCCTTCCTGAGAAGGCCTGTTGGAGAAATACGCCCACAGCCAGGCAGACAGTAAAGGAGAGAGCTGGAGTCAGCAGCGGGCTCAGTGAATACACTAGACAGAAATGAAGGTTTTAGAATAGGGACGCTTAAGGACCAGCGACAAGGGATTTAACAACCAGTGGTATGCAGCTTTTTTTGGGTATTAATGGTTCGTTTTTATTTAAATAAAAGTGTCAATTAGCAATATTTCCATGGTGAGAAATTAGACAAAGAATTAAATAATTCTTAACAGAGCCTTTATTGTGTGTGTACACACACACACACACACACACACACATATATATTTTCATTCTTATTTCAAAACTCACTTTGACTTACTGACAAGAATTCGGCCTTAGGTTGATACTCCCAGTGTTGCAGTAGACTCAGTGTGTGATATTCAATTGAAAACTCCATCCATACTCCAGGTCAAGATAAGATTGGTGACATTTAGCTCTGTATCTTGATGCAGAGGTTGGGAAAAGGTTACTGAGTCTGTTGACATTTACGTGTACCCGCTGAGAGTGTGACCTGTCGTATTTATTAAGTGTGAGCACTCAATGGATGTGAAGGCGACTCCAAAATGAGACTAATTCACTGTCGCAAGAGCGAGCCTCGCCATCAGGGAGGCAGCTCATAACTTTCGTCTACTCACGCTCCAAGTGCAGGAAGTCTAACCTTTGCTTGTTCCTGGGTCTGGGGAGCCCTGACGTCCAGTCATTGATGGAGAAATGAGCTGGGGACATGGGGGATGCTGTGCTAGGGAACCACATGGAATTAAACGCGGGGCGCTCCACATTAGGAGGTGCTGAGGATCTTATGGCTGCTACAGTAATACTTGCTGATGACGCCATTCAGGTATCCTCACTTTCCCCAAATCTCTTTTCAAATAACGCAGTGGAGCTTGTCTGAATTCTGAAGTTCATCTCATATTTTCTCTGCACAAAAGGAAGTACATTCTGAGGTCTTTGGAGACCAAGAACTTGTAAACTCTTTTTTTTTTTAACAGTTTATAGTCCCCCATCACTTAACTTTTTCAAAAATCTATAGATATTTTCCTTTGCTTTTTAAAATACTTTTTATTGTAAAATATACATCACATCCAGCGAACCATTTTTAAGTGTTCAATTCAGCGGAATTACTAATGTGTCTGTGACGAATGGTTGAAGTCTTAGCTAAGAAGCCATTGTCATCAGCTTAAAGGACATTTCATAATCGCAGAATCCTATTAGGAGACACAAATATATACAACAGATGAATTGTGTAAGTTCCCGCATTCCTTCCATCCCGAAGTCGCAGCGCCCCGTAACTGCCGTGCAGCGCGCAGCCTCAGATCTCCCTGGAGCAGGACTGTCTCATGTCAGGCCAACGAAAACTTGGCCTTGGCGCATAATTAATGGACTGGGAAATGGATTAACGAGATCTCGCTCTAATTAATGTTGCCCTAATACTTGGCATGAGAACAAAGCTGCATTAATTAGTGGAGCGGGTGTTGTATGTGTGTTGTGTGTGGGTGCTGGGTGTCCATGGGAGGAGTTTGACATAACTTCATTTGTAGCATTTTCCTTCTCTCTCTCACCCTCCTTCGTTTCCACAACCCCCATCACTCCTCCTTTCCTTCTCAGAACTGCTGTTATGACTTTGTACGCTGATTCGGCGGGAGCAGAGACGGAATGAGTGATTCCTCTTTTAGGTGGATATCCGGGCATACGTGGATTAGCCAACATTTCAGAATCTAGGTGGGCAAGCCCCTCCTCTTAGAGCAGCGAGGACATCATGGTCTGTGTGTGCAGCTTTACTCCATTAATATTAATTCAGTCACGCAGGCCGGGCCTCTCTCCCAGCTGATCATATGCTCTCGTGTACATCAGCCTCAATTACCCATCCGCTCTCATCATCTCGGGAGGCAGGAGAGGTAATCCCCACGCTGAGCCGAAGCACCCCGTGCAGGGATTACTGGGATCTGAACTTAAAATCTTCATTTATTTTTCTTTTCCATGGAGCTTATTCTACTGTTAATTAAGGCAAATATTCCCCCAGGAAGTGAGCGACTCTGTGTGTGTGTGTGTGTGTGTGTGTGTGTGTGTGTAGTGGGCAGGAGGTGGAGATAAATGAACATGGACGGCAAAGAGGAAGATTATTTTTGCACTCATATGTTAGGGCTACAAACATGAGAAGCTCCTTTTTCCAAAATCTTGCATTGGAGTATACGCCTTTGCAGACGTAAGCTCCTCCACGTGGCGTAGGCTCTGACAGTTTAGTTGTGGGTATGAAACAGCCATTGTTGGATGATCTACTTCTTACTGAGCTAGATATTTCTCTATTCATAGATATTCATGAACTCTACTAGGTGCAGGATATTCAGTGCTACAACGATAATTAAAACTAAGTTTTTGCCACCAATGAGCTTCCCGACTAGCAGGAGAGATGGGCACAGAAACAGCATTTTTAAACATGGGTGCACGACGCAGTGTGCAGATGACGTTTTATTGAGTCATGCACTTGAAACCTGTATGGTTTTGTGAACTAGTGTCACCCCAATAAATTCAATAACAAATAAAAGATGAGTAAGCAGTTCAGTTTGCCAAATTCAAGCTAGAGGTGATGAAGGGTGAGGCTGAAGGGCTCGGGAGAGGCCACTCCACGGGACCCTGTGCTCCATGTTGCACCTGTCCCTAGTCCGGATAAGAACCGCTGTCCCAGCAATGGTTTGACTGGTGAGTGGGTCTCACTCCCAGAAGAGTTTAGGGCAAGGCATTGTGTCTCTGCCAGCACCTTTCCCATCGGTGGCCAGACTGGAGTAGGAGGGGAGAGCTGGGCCAGGCCCTGGGGAGGCACACTTCACTTCTCCCTGTGGTGGTCACATGCCCCAGTTGACGCCAGAAGCCCCAGTGCAACAATTATTGTGTCCTCTTGCCCTCTAACCGTGCCTGGATTTGGACAGTAAATCATCTGACCCATCTAACTCCTCCTACAAAGCATGGGCCAGGAATCAATGACACAGTCACACCCAACTTCCGGGAGCCGGGGAAAGCTGTGTCCTCCCGAGGACAGGTGGAGGGGTGGTGGGGAGGGGGGTGGGAGATGGTTCTGGTGAAGGCAAGGCCCGCCCCGCTGCATGTGTAAGGAGCTTAAGCTCCATCCCGCATGTCCATTGCCTCTTGAACATGCCCACCTGAAGGATGATATTTTGTTGAAACCTAGTTTATCTTAAAGATTCCCTTGAGCATCTTGCTCCATAATGTACTTGAGCTTTTTTTTTTTTTAAATAAAAATGTGCTTTCTATCTTTAAAAATCTTCACAAATAAATAATGCTCCAGGAATATTTGCCGCAGTTAGTTATTGCTTCCCTGACTCGTGGAGGGTCCGTATGAAACACCCAGCCTGGGATAACCATCGCCGAGCAGTCTGGGGCAGAAGACAGACCTGGCCGGATTCCCCTCTCACAGAGAACTCGCCAGCCGGTGGAGAGAGTCCCAGAGGCAGAGCCGGTCAGGGAGACTGGTTCAGACTCGTCATTATCTGCGTGTGTGGCAGATCATGAAGGGCCTTGAAGGGCCTCGTCTGAGTTAGTGATAGGAGGTCACAGCAGGAGGGCTAAGCTGAAAAAGAAATGACTGTGTAAAAATTAAATGCTTCAGCCCAAACACCATAAAATTAAGTTTGAAAAGCCAGGGACAAACTAGAAACACACACACACACACACACACACACACACACACACACACAAACTTGTGACACATGAACGCTACGAAATAGGGAGGGTTGAGATCCCTTATGTGCAGAGTTCTCATGAATTAATAAAAAAGCACTGATGGAAAAATGGACAAACCAGTTTATCAAGGAATATAAACACCTCACCAAAGATGGAAATAAATAAAAACAGCAGCGCTATTCTTCATGGTCAGATTAGTGAAGAAGGCCTTACAGTAGCACATGTATATGTACATGTATATGTAGTATCCGTGCTCTTGGTAAGTCAAATTGAAAAGAATTCTTTCCTTCAATGCAAGGTTTGTTAACTACATTATGAAGCGTCCCCTCAATGGAATATTATGCAGCCATTAAAAATGATTGTGTGCATCTGTAGTTGTTGAAACAGAAAGGTACCCATGTCCTATTAATAAGTGGAAACAGCAGGTTACCGAAAGCCTGGTATCACTTCTCACTTTCTGAGAAACTGTGCATGAAGGAACGTGCATGTGTATACAGAGATGTCTGTACGGCTTTTCAACAGAATGTTAAAACTGTGCTTATTTCTGGATAGTTGGTTGGAGGTGATTTTTACTCCTCCTATTGCTTCTATATTATTTTGAAATGGTAAAAAATACATGCATCATTTAGGTAAATATAACTTTATTAATCGGGGGCGGGGGAGCAGCAGGTATTTACATCCCTTGCAGTGAAATATGATGAGGACTTGATCATGACCTGTATGTGGACAGTGCTACCCTTCCCCAGGGTCATTCTGTGGGCTTTGTAGCTTCTCATCTCAGGTTTGGCTCCTTCTCAGTCTGTACGCCTGTCCCAGTGTCGGCCCTTCTGCATCCTCCGCCTACTTCGGACGCTCTCCCCGTCTGCGGTCTGCTTTCCTGAATGGAGTGGTGGGAGGCAGAGAGGAGAGATACCATTAGAATTGACTGGCCCCATGTTTTCAGGTTGGCAGGGCGTTCTGGTGCCAGCATGTTCGTAGGGCTTCAGGGAAGATGGAAGGCGGTCTACTGGGTTTACGGAGGACCCAGTACTGGGTGGCTGTGGCTCCTGGGGGTCAATGTGGTAGTGAGGAAGGATCCCGGTGGTTGCAAAGTTCAGAGTGGTGAGGACACGCCTGTTCTCCCCTGGACCAACTGTCGGTGCCGGCGCGGGGTGGGGAGTGCGAGCAGTGGCCGTGGGGCTAACGCCTGCAGGGGAACTGCCCGCTCCTGCATGGCACTGCCGGTCTGCCTTGGTGATCATTTTTTTAAAGAGCCAAGCTGTGCAGACACCCCCTCACTGCTGTCTGTGGACATGGAAATGGTCTGCATGGGGCTCTTCCCTTGTCCATAGACGCCAGAGATGGACGCCCGGCTGTGTCTGCGGGCTTCTGGGCCCCCACTCCCAGACACTCTGCTCCCCTGTCCTCACCGGGCCCCCCGCGGTGCCAGGCTGACTCAGTCCGGCCTCGAGCGCCAGCTTTCATTGCTTCTTCTATTGAACTCAGGCCAGACTATTGTTTCCCGCTGTTGTTGTCTAAGAGACAGCGTGTACCAGACGTGAACAGGAAGCGTCCATCCGACCTGCTACGGCAGAACTTGCCAGGGTCCATATGCTGATGTCATTATTCTAAGAAATGTTTGTAAAAAGTGTTTAGTGGCCAGATCTTTGGAACAATCGTCTGCTGGCATGGGCCTACCATGTAGCCTATTATCTCTCGCAGTGGTTCTCAACCTTCCTAATGCCGCGACCTTTTAATACAGTTCCTCATGTTGTGGCCCAACCATAAAATTATTTTCGTTGCTACTTCATAACTGTAATTTTGCTACTGTTATGAATCGTAATGTAAATATCTGATATGCAGGATGTATTTTCAGGGGTCGCGACCCACAGGTTGAGAACCGCTGCAAAGTTTAAGAGGAATAGAGTACTGTAACAGCCACAATTGGTTTATATTATTTTTAATTGGGTTTTAATGAGTTCTTTTATGTATGTATATGTGTGAAGCATATGTACTTGAATGTTTTCTTTCTTTCCTTTTGGAGTGTCCTTAATTTCTTTTACACGGCATTTCCCTCTCCATCCTCAAAGCCTCTGGCACACATACCCTGCTCCCTCTGTCCCAGTGGCGTGCTCTGTCTGGCTTCCTGTAAACATCGGTGCAGCCTGGCTGCTTGCTTCCGTGTCCTGTGGCACCTACCATGGACGATTCTCACACAACCGACCTCTCTTTCCTTTGGCCCTGCTCTCGTCAGCACCGGTCGGCTTTGCCAGGAGCCGAACCGCTATGGATGGGTGACTGTCAGAGCTTAGCTGGGCCTAAGGACGAGGTGGGGGGACGCCCTCACAAACCCGGTATTTCCCCCTGACAAGTCCAAAGCAATGAGCTGGACTCCATAAACGAAAGGAAACGGTGATTTCGGGCTTCCCCCTGCACTGGGCGCTGTCTTGGGTTTAGAGCAAAACAGAAGGCGACCGCTATTTCGCGCTTGCATATTTAAGTGCTGGTTAATGTATGGGAGCGTCAAGAAGTAGAGGCCCTAACTCAGCTGTGACCATGTCTTTCTTCTCCTTCATTTGTTGTAAGTAGCTTCGCCTTCCTGTTTCATCTGTTGGCCTCCATGACCTGTTTGCATCCTGCGTATCTGACAGGCCCCCCGTCACCCCTCTTTCAGTTCGTCTTTTTCTTCCGGTGGGTTTACAGAATCCCAGAAATCTCTTCTCCGATTCCAGCGCGTCACTTAGGACATCATGTCTCATGTCAACTGGAACGTGTTTACCTCAGCACGCTCCGTGCAGGCAGATTCTCACGTGAGCCTTTAGAGAATGAATGATTGGTGTTCAGCCAAGCTCTGCCGGTCTCTCCAGGACCAAAAACAATTAGGTGAAAAGGGAAAATTCAATTCGTCTTTGGTTTTGTCAGCCTGGTCCCAAGCAACCGGTATGAATCTTTTGGAAAAAATTTGTCACTCTGTGTATGTATTTTGTGTATGTTGATGGTTGAATTTTCTTTATGTAGCGCTGTAGTAAAAGTGAGTAAGCAACAGCTTTTTTTTTTTTTTTTAAATAGCCATTTCAGAAACAAATGAGGTCATTGAGCATCTTGTTTTAGGAGCGGGGGTTGGGTCATTGGAGTGAGAGGAAGTCCCACGTCAGAGGGCTCTGTACACATTGTCCTGAAATTCCCAGCTATGTGTACATGGGCCCTGACAGTTTAGCTCATTGTAATTGCCTTTTGCCCTTTCTCACATTAAATTATAAAATCAGTAAGTATGGCGAACCTTTCTTTCTCAAGGCTTCCCACCCCACCCCAACAACTTGCATTTCCAAAGACCTCAAAAGCTACTAACTTATTGTTTATAAATAAAGGTGTTTTCAAAGGCTACTGCCCATTAGCCCCAGGGGAGTTTCTACAGATGACACAGGGGTGGACAGAACTCCTGGCCCGACCTGTATGTGTTTTTGGCTAAGCCAGGGAAACACAAGAATGGCACCCAGTGAGGAAAGGGAATGGTGGAAATAAGGGTGTGTCCCTGCCTCAAATTGAAGCTTCATACTCCAGGATACGGGGCTTCATTTTCCTTGTCCTCGCCCGGCTGGTGCGTGTCAGCCTGGCATTGAAATGGTTCCTGGATTCACAAGATACTTAGGAATTACACAAAGAGGAAAGGCGGGAATCCTGCTAGGTTCTCAGGAAAGCGGGCTCCACCCAAGGCCCGTGTTTGGAGTTCCCACTACGCGCAGCGAGCATAGGAACACTGAACACATCACCGCGGTGTTTTCTGTGGGCACACGCTGACCTTAAAGTTCTGATCTCCAGCAACATCGGGCTTAGTATCCAAGTCAGTTGTAAAAATGCATTTTTCAAGAGAAAAATGAAACTTAAGTGTATAAATATTTATTACTTGCCCTGCTTCCCCCTCCGGCCCTTCACCACCAAGTTTGCAATCGTAGTTAAGCTTCCTGTATTCGTGCTCCTACTCACGTTCGTGTGCAAGCTGTGTTCTCAGTCCCAGTCTATAGCATGGACAGATAGATAGAGACAGAGATAAAGATAGAGCTAGAGATAGATAGATAGATAGATAGATAGATAGATAGATAGATAGATAAATAGATATAGATAGAAACAGAGAGACAGAGAATTTATTTTTCAGTGGAGGGTTCTCAAAGGTTTTCAAGCATGAGAATGAGGTAATCAACTCTATATGGTGGGGTAGGATGGAGCTGCCAGGGCCAGAGAGACTGACCAACAGTGTAAGAAAGTATAAAGACCTTGAACCACAGCAAGAAATGGTTGTGTGTGTAAAGGAAGACTCCGCTGTCTGACATGCTGTCCTCCGTGATTTTACTCGACCAGCAGGGGAGTTAACTGGACCAGACAACGCCGTTGTCATCGTTCACTGACAGTTTGTAACAACAAAGTAAGAAAGCTCAGGGTTCATCACCAGCTAATAATCTCCTCCTCAGCCCCTCTCACAGCTCCTGGAACAAGAATACAATAATTTATTTTTATTTTGTTGGCACTTAGGAGCCAGCTTCTCTTTTCTCTCCAGTAACCCTCCTGCCCCGGCCAGTCGGGGTGGGTACCATACCTACACATTCCCACAGGACTGTGTTCTCACCTCCGCCTAGAACGGATGACTCCTCACTTCAAGTCCACATCCACAGCCCCTTAGCTGCAATTCCAGAATCCAGAAAGCTCTGAAAACCCAAAGTCTATGTTATGATTGCTGCCAACACTTATTTGGCAGCAAAACGTGACCTGCGCCGGCATAGTTGTTTATAATGTCATGCTTCCCTCTGGAAATACTGCTGTCTGTTTACACGAAGCTGCCCTGTGCACAACTGGGGGGAGGTTGTTTCATACTAAATGCAACATATACTGTCTTTTCTAAAAATCCACAAACAGTGTTGGTTCTGAAACACTTGTGGCCCAAGTGCTTGGGACAAAGGCGGGCAGAGCCGCACTGTCACCTGCTTGCTGGTTGGTGTCCCACTAGGAGGGTCCCTGGAGTCGCCCCGACCCCGGGCACCTGCCTGCCTTCTTCTGGGGCTCCACAGTGCCTGTCCAAGGAGAAGCAAATGAACGATTGCTTTCCGCTTAACATACGTCCACGTGTAGGCTTTCTTCTGCTCTTGTTTTCTACATGTTACTATTTTGAGAAAGAAGAGTCAGAGCTAACAGCCCTTTTCTGCTTCTTTTTTAACTGAAAACATAAATATTTGGCCAGCTTGAAAAATCAGCCACAGAACCAAGAATAATATCATGTTTCCTGGTTTTCGGATTTGTTTTCCTTACTTAGATAAGACCAGTTGTGAATGCCAACGCAGAGGCCAAGGGAACAACTTTCCTTAGAATGCTATCGAAATCTGACCAGTTATAGGATGAAGCAAGATATCATAATATAGGCAAGCGCACGGTGAAATGGCAGGAGATGCGTGTCCATCTGTGTAGAAAGCACTGCAATACGCCCGGAAGGTGAGCATGTGCACGCGTGGCAGAACGACGGGAGCCGCCTGGCACGTCTTACCTGAGACACAGGTTCTCACAGCACATCCGTTTGGTTATTTCTTCAGAAGATTCTAGCAGATGAGTTGGTTTCTCTGGAAGCGGCCAGTATTTAGTTTGTAAGGTCTGCTATGTTAATATTTTCATATGACAAGTTTTCCAGACACTCTTGAGCTCAGTCATCCTTTTAAAATGTTACAGTCCCCATTCCATCCTGTTTGAACATGTTGTGTGAGTACAAGGCAGGGTAGTTTCAAAATCTCTCCTATGTAACGCACCTTGTTGGTTTTGGCGAATCGTCCTATATTACATTGAATAGTTACTTGTGAACACCCTGCCAAAGCACAGTGGACAATGCATCGTCACCGCCACACTGTAGTGAAGAGCCCTGTCCAGCTGGGCCAGTGTGGCTCAGTGGTTGAATATCAACCTAAGAACTAGGAGGTCACAGTTCGATTCCCGGTCAGGGCACATGCCTGGGTTGCAGGTTCGATCTCCAGTGTAGGACGTGCAGGAAGCAGCTGATCCATGAATCTCTTTCATCATTGGTGTTTCTCTCTCTCTCTCTATCTCTCTCTCTCTCTCCCCCTCCCTTCCTCTCTGAAATCAATAAAAATATATATTTTTAAAAAGAGCCATATTGAAAACCAGAAGTGACTAGGAAGGGATGGAGGGTTGGAGACTGAAGGTTGCCCGTAGTCTCCTGGTCTCAGCAGGCGCTGCCGGGCGCTTGGCTCTGAGAACTTTCTTGGAAGCCTCTGCTTCTCTGGAACCTCCGGGAAGCTCCCACCAGCTGTGTAGCTAGTGCAGCCCTAAAGCAGAGTGCGCTCAGCAGCCACCCAGCCACCTCTGCTTCTCCCCAAGTCCAAGGCCCGTGAGCTCCCAGGGTCATGCTGGCACACCTGCTCTACTTCCGACCCTGTGGCTAATTACCATTTCAACCGGCAGGAAACCTTCTCATGTGGAGTGGCCCCGAAACCTCCTGTTTTGTCCCATTCCCTTTACTTTAGTTAACTTCCTTATAGTTTTCTTTTTTCATTCACTTTTGTAATAAGACATCCTGTTGGAAATGACATTTAAAATAAGGTTAATATGGAAGCTGTTACTTTTAATTTAATAAAGCGTATAATCTCCACCTTATAAAATATTCTGAATGCCTCCCAAGCGGCCTTTGGTGCACACACGGGCAGATGAGTGATATTTTAAGATTTCCGGTGACTGGGAACGTATGGAAAGTCTGACTGATCTATATTGTGTTCTGACTTCCCGAGGCAGTTTTCCTACTGGTATTCCATCTGATTCAGACCATAAAACAAAGCTTGTTGGGTTTTTGTTGTTTTTTTCAATCAAAATTCAATCTGGAACTGTGCATTTCACTTTTGTTTTTGGCTTCTTAAGCATAATTTCTATGGAATTTTATATAATAGAAATTACCTTTTATAAAACTTCTGGCAGGGGGATGATTCTGGAAGCATTTGAGGAAAATAATTCCCAGCCTCATTTTCAAAATTACTTTTAAAGATAAATTACTCGACTACTTAACATATACTTGCTGTTCCATAATTGCATGTATTGTGTGTACCACATAAGTGAAGATTTTATTATCTGTTATCCACTCAAATTCTTTGTGCAATAAAAAGTCACATCTTTTTGCAATAATAGTGTTGGTTCTTTGGGACAAGAATCGTAGTTTACAGTTGTTTTGTGCTCCTAAAGCCTGTACCGTGGTGTTAGATATATAGCATGTGGAGGCCTCCTTGATAAATCAGTGTTTATGTTACACTCTTTCCAAGTCTTGCTTGCCCTGCTTAAATTAGCCACACTCTATGGAAACATTTAGCTTTTCCGCTGGCCTCGCTTAGTCTTAAGTAGCATTACTGGTTACTTGTGTGTAGGTCTTTCTGATTTGAACCTTTCCCCTTAGCATTAGAGCAGCGACGGGGAAGTTTAATCTTTCTGAAAAGCCCTGCCTCTGTCATCTGTTTTCTCATGGGTTTCCATTCATACAGTGAAGTGGTTAAGAGCGTGGTTCAGAACCAGACCACATAGGTTCAGATCCTACTTTTGCCAATTATCTCTGCATTCTTTCTGTGCCTCAGTTTCCTGCATTTCAAAGGGGGGCTCACAAAAGTAGTAAGTACTTCAGAGTGTTGTTGGAAGGATTAAATGGGTTTGCTCAGGCCAGCAGAAAGAACAGTTCTTAGTCCATAGCAATGGAGCAATGAATGCTGGCCGTTACCGCTATGTTCTTATTTAGATTTAATAGCTGCTATTCTTTGCTAAAGGTATCTTCTTAATGCTTTTACTAAATGCCTTTGAAGCAATCACATTTTGAAAACGATGTGAGCAGATAGCTTTCATCAACAAGCTTGTTTCTCAGCTGCCTTCTGGGGGTGGGGAGGAAGGCAGGACATTTTTGTTTTTCCAGTGCCAGCATTTAATCCTCCCATCCTTCTTCAGTAAAGATTGTAAACCACGTGTTAGAGACACTGCTATGGCGAAACGCTTATGTCGCCCCCAGTTCATATGTGGAAGCCCAGTCCTCTGATGGTATTTGGAGGTGGGGCCTTGGGAAGCGCTTAGCGCATGCGGGGGAGCCCTGGTAAGAAGAACCTTGAGAGATGGCCTCTCTGTCCACCACGTGGAGGCACAGCAGGTGTGTCCATCTGCAAGCAGGACCAGGGCTCTTGCCAGCAGCTGCACCAGCCAGCACCTTGACCTTGAGAAATGCACTTCTGTTGGTCAGGCCACCCAGTGTTTGTCATAGTAGCCAGTCTGGACTAAGACAGACCCCTGTTGAACAGACACAACCTGCGGCTTGGGGTTCTCACAGTAAGAGTCGGAAACATAGGTGAGGTCTCCCTGGAGCGGGTTGTCCTGTGAGGTAGACCGTGTCCTTATTCCCGTGTTCAGGAGGATAGAGCCCCGCTGCCTGGGAAAGGCAAGGAAGTCTCCTCTGAGCAATTGACCTGACCAGCAGCTAAGTCTCCAAGGCGGAATAGAGATGTGCTCGGCGAAGATGGGAAAGGTCATTCCAGATGGGGAGGGTCATTCCAGACGGGAAGGGTCATTCCAGATGGGAAGGGTCATTCCAGACCGGAAGGGGCATCCCAGATGGGAAGGGTCATCCCAGATGGGGAGGGTCATTCTAGATGGGAAGGGTCATTCCAGATGGGAAGGGTCATTCCAGATGGGAAGGGGCATTCCAGACGGGAAAGGGCATTCGGGACAGGAGCCAGCACCTCCAGAGCCCTGGCACACAGGCCGCTGGAGCTCTCAGTGCACCACAGGGCTGGAGGGAAAAGAGGCTTGAAAAGTGGGAGGAGTGGCACAGGCAGGATTTCTGTTTCTTTTATGTCAAGTCAAAGAATTTCTGTTTTATTCTGTAAGTGGGAGCCAGGCGAGAGGCACACTGAGACCGCCATTGAGGGTTTTAGTCTACGGGGCCATTCATTCCAGGTGCTGCGGAGGGATAGGCTGAGGAAGACACACCTTCCTTGAGGTTCCCACAGCTATGGAGGGACAGGGGACTCTATGACTAGCTGCACTGTCGGCTCTATACTCTAGGTGGGGTTTTTGTAATGGTAGCGCCTTTGATATGGTTCCTAAAGGGGAGCGATCATTTACTGCGGACACTTGACTGGAAACATCAATGATGAGAGAGAACCATGGATCGGCGCCTCCTGCACGCCCCACACGGGATCGAGCCTGCAACCCGGGCATGTGCTCTGACAGGGAATCAAACCATGACCTCCTGGTTCATGGGCTGATGCTCAGTCACTGAGCCACACTGGCAGATCAATTCTTATTCATCGTAGTCACTGTGTATTCTCAGCACTGACTCTTCCACAGCCGTCTTTTATCCCTGATACAGAATGACTTAAACATCGATTCTAGCGTAATCTTTTGTAAGTTCAGAATATAATTAGAGGCATCTCATTAAGATTTAAGAGAAGCACTCTAAGCCCTTGCAGGCAAAGTCTTGTAATCACAAATCTCAGAACAATACTGATTCTTTAAATGACACAAGCTTGAAAGAAAACAGAAAGAACCGTTAAGAAGAATAAAAAAGAGAATGCTGAACTTCAGCGACACACAGAGAAATGAGACATTTCCAGAGAAACGGTGCGTCCTTTTCATTCTGAGTCCTCTCCGCTCTAGACTGACTAATACGTGGCACTCTCAGTTGACTCCTCTTTCAAACGTTCTGTGGCCGTGTTCTCGCTGTGACACGCATCCTGACACCAGCCCTCCTGAGGGTGCTGTGGTTGTAGGTTCTTCACATTCTTTCTCATGACACCCAGAAAAGGAAACCGTTTCCTCTAAATGGGCCATCTTTTCTACTATGTTATTGCCCCATCTTCATGTGTGAAGTTCTCTGGATCTTAGGTCTGAATTAGATGACGAGTCCACGTTTGTATCTGAGCAGAAGCACTCATCACACTCCCTCCCGTGGGAGGTCTGCGACGCCCGTGGTAGCAGAGGAGCTGGAGGAAGGCGGTCAGGGGGTCCCAGTCCCCTGTGAAGGGTGCAGTTAGGACAATATGGGGACAGAGGACACAGTGGGAGGAGACAAAGTTGGAGGGGGAGCCCCCGGAAATAAGAGTTGTCAGCATAGAAGTGGGGTGCTAACTGTGACAATTTGAAAACTCATGCCAGTGAAAGGATTGGGGTATGTGACAGTCGGTCCATTGCCATGGTAGCCATAATAAAAGCGGGGGTGTGGGGGGGCAATTGTTGTATGTGAGCTATGCTAAACCCTTTACATAGCTTGTTTCATTGACCCCTCCCAGCAGCCTTATGGGGGGATACCATTACTGCTGCTACTATTATTATTACAGGTGGTTACTACAGATAAAGAAATTGAGGCTTAGAGAGATTAGCATATCCAGCTCGCACAGCTAGAATGTGACTGATTGGGGCGGATGGTGTGCCTGAGCAGGCTGTGCTCTTCAAACCTCTGATTCGTTTCTTTATTAAGTCTGTATTTATTGAGCACCTACTATGTGCCAACATTGAAGATCAGAGGTGAACACTCTAGAAGTTGTCTGGGTCTTCATGGAGTTCTCATTGCAGGGAAGAACACAGACATGTGACTGGACACAATGAAGTATGGCAAGGAGTGTGACAAGATGGGGCTAAGGAAGGGGGGGCATTTGCCTTGGTAGGAAGGCCAACCATGTTTGGGAATTTGGAAAGCCCGAGTGGGAATGGCATTGAGACCTGAGGGATGGGCGGAAACTCGCTAGGCACTGGAGAGAGAGTTCTGGGCAAGGGCAGTAGGCGAGGTGGACATCAGCTGACTCACAGACCGCTTTTGAGGAAGGATTTGCCGTCCCCGGTGCGGGCAGTGCTGGCCACCACGTTGTGCATTGCCTCAGCTGCAGAGAAGTGCCCACCACGGTCACGTACAACTCTGATGGGCCCTTGGTTTCCCAGCAACTGGCAGGCTGGCTGCTCCCTCTTCCCGCCCTGCTTCCGCCCCTCCCTTCCCTGAGTGTTGGTCACAGGAGCGCTCCCTGGTAAACATCCTGAGCCCTGAGCTCTGCCCACCCTGCTTCCTGGAGAACCCAGAGCGTTGCACACAGAAGGCCCTGGTGCCAATGAGGGTGCAGCAGGCATTCAGGGAGGCCGGAGAGTGAGTGGGAGGCAGGGAGACGGGCGGAGGCTGGCCGGGACCAGGCTTCGATGTGACGCCCCTGGTAAGCCTGGAGAAGGACTTTCCTGAAGGGGGTGAGGAGGAAGCCACTGTGGACTTTTCAGCAGAGACTCGATCCCATTGGCCATTTTGAAGCATCTCTGTCTGCAGTGACCAATGGACGGCCGAGGGCTTTGGGCACCAAACTCCTTTCAAAACCTCTTTTCCTTCTTTACGGCTTAGTAGCCAGAGGGAGGCACCATCTTGTCTCTCCTGTCCTGAGTCACTGATTTTCATCCCCTTCCCTTATCGATAGAGGCTGCTGCTCAGCCCCCCCGGGTGTGTGAGGCTCCAGCCCTGTGCAATGGTCTGGCATCAGCTCCCTGCGAGGCCAGAGGAAGCGGTGCCTGAGGACTGGGGAGTTGTCTGTCCTGTGCTGATGAAGGCGAGCTATCAGTGTGGCCTCACAAGTGAAAGTGGCAGATCTGGGGCTGGGACCTGCAGATACAGCATCAAAGGACAGAGCCGGCCCCCACCCATCCCACGTCTGCGGTTTCCTTGTGTTTATTACACCTTAATCCTGTGTCTGTGATACCGAGCAGCCTGCTATCACAGCTCACCTGGACAGGAATGACTGGACACTCAGGGTTGGATTAAAAAAAAAACTTTATTGAGGTATAATTAGCATTAAATAAACTGCATATATTTAATCCACATAATTTTGATGTGTTGAAACCTATGCTTACATTGTGAAATCCTCATCATGATTCAGATAGATGTTTCCAGCACCCCAGAAGTTTCTGTGGGTCCCCTTGTCTCCCCTCCCCATCTTTCTTCTCTGCCCTCTCCCCCGGGTGACCAGGACCCACTGCGGACCCTGTAGATGGCTTTGCAGGGTCTAGAATTGTAGAGAAGAGTAACCCTGTGGCATGTTCTCTTTTTTTTGGTCTGGCTTCTTTCACTCAGTGTAAGGATTTGGAAAACTAGATGTAAGATGTTCAATTAAACCATATTTTATAGGTGATCAAACTTGTTCCACATAAAAACCCTCCTGTGTAATGACCTGGTACCCTATACATTGTAAGTATCAGCCATCAGGGCGATGCTCAGCATTTTAGACAAAATTAACTCTTCATTTGGGCCTCAGACTGAAACTTCCCTAGTTTCGAAAGCCACTGTCCTTTGAAATTATATACAAAGAGCAAGTGATCTGCGAAGCTTACCAACAAGCCCATATGTAAGAGAACATAAATAAGGCATTTGGTAAAAGACTCTCCTTCCACCAAAATCTGTGTCCAGATCATCTGGAAAAGGGGAAGGTGAGGAGCAGGTGCCAGGGCCAGGAGACCAGAGGGATCACTGAGTCTCTAACCTGCCCGGTTAAAGCCCTTGAACACACGCATGCGAGCGTGTGAGCACGCAGCACGCTCACTCACACGTGTGCAGGCAACACCCTTCTCTCTTCCATCGATCGCTTTAGCCCAGATGAGTTCAGCCATTGCTTCACATCACCAGTTAATTTTCTTTATGTAAAAAGGGTTAAAACTAAAGATAGTGTTAAAAGAGAACTGTATCCAAGGAGACTTGACTTGGGGTGGTGAGTGCACAATGCAATCTACAGAGGAAGTGTTGCAGGATTGTACACCTGAAGGCTATATGATCATTTAAACCAATGTCACGCCGATAAATTCCATTTTTAACAAACAAACAAAAATTGTATCCAGACCTCAGGACTAATGGTGCATGTAAACCCTGCAAACCCTGGAGTAGGTCACACAGGCACATCTGTAACTTTTGAAGTGTTTCGGGGACGGCGCTGTGATGTGCACGCAGGAGGCCCTCAGAGACTGTGGAGGGGACGAGACACAGCTTCCCCCTCTGACCCCACCTCCTCCGCATCATCCCCCACCTGAGAAGCACCTAGCCCTGCCTCAGCAGCACACACACGGGACTGATGGCCCTTCAGCAAAGCTCATCAATGCGTTTCTCTTGGTGAAAGTGTACGCCTCTCTGTGTTACTCCTTGTCTCCTTGCCCACAGAGCCAGGCCCTTTGGTCTTGTTTCAGAGGAGGGCTGGGTGACTGCTTTCCATAGCTGAGCTTCTGTTATTATTGTGCACGTTCAACTAGCATAGCCTAGGAGAGGATGCCTCTCACTGCATGGGCCTCAGAGCCTCCGACCATGTGCCTCATAATACGCTCACAGTGGGTTAACCCTGATTCATATCACAGAGCCGAGCGCCCTATGCCTTGCAATACGTTCACAGTGGATTGAACCTGATCCGTCCTGGGAGTAATGGTGGGATGTGTCGGTTTCCACATTCCCTGACCGCACGCTGTCGCATTCCTCCCTGCCTCTGCACTCCCTCGCATCATGAGAATGGCATCCCGCTATCTCGGCTGTCCGGGAACCCTGGGGCAGCTGCGGTTTTGTGTGTGTTGTAACTCAACTTGTCTTTTTCTTGTCAAATGTTTTGTCTACTTGACATACTTGTGACGATGTATTTAAAGATCCTTTCTGTATGTTTTATCTTGGATATGATCATCTTTCAAAGAACTCTAAACACTTTAACCCTTCAGGTCAGTAACCAGGGAGGCCCATTTCTCGTGTTCGTCTGGGTGTATGCCCGCACGTGGCCAATCCCCGACCGTGGGAGAGCTATTCCAGGAGCCTCTGAAGCTTTTGTGTGGAAAACAGAAGTGAGGGTAGGCCACTGGCTTACCTAAACAGGGCATGGGGCCTACTGATTTTGTTCCAGAGGCTGCGGCGCTGACATTATTTGCAAGCAAAGACACTCAAAGAACGAAAACTGAACACAGTTCTTCCTGCTATTTCCCCCTACAGCTTTCTCATAGGTTGTAGCTGAGATACAATAGAGCTTGGTGTCCAGAGATGAATCCACAGCGTGTAATTTTCAAGTATCAGTTAAGCCAAGCTAATGATATAGCTCATGTCTGTTCTGGTTTCCTAATACTTCAAAGAGGAATCCCGTGTGACTCTCTCATTCCGATCAACCCTGCAAAGGGCTCAGGGGGTGTGGTCAGCTCTCCCCACCTCTTCCACATACAGGGATGGGCCGCAGGACAGCAGTCCCCCCCACCCAGGGTGTCTCCTCCTGGCCTGCACGCTCGGCTCCCCAGTTCTCCTGTTGAATCCTCTCCTTCCGCCGTACCCTACTCGAACTAAATAATTCCTGATAGGAAAGCTGATAAGGCGGCCCTGCGTATATACACTGAGTTTTCCCAGCTTCGCCTGGAACAGGGTGCTCACTAGAGGACTGGAAAACCCATTTCAAACAATAAATAGGGAAAGCAGAGCGAGTAAACAAAATGTGGAAGGGCGAGGCCCGTGCTGACGGGTGACTAAGGAGGGCGCTTCCTGTGAGCCCTTAAAAGACCCATTTTACAAAAACTGTTCTTCCCTATCTGATCTTGACTGGAGAGCAGACCAATTTGCTTGGGAAAAAATTGCTGATAATTAGGTAAAGCACAAGTGTATGTGGTTTATTTCTTAAATGCAAAAACCACTATTTTATTCCAACATCATAGTTTCTGAAACGGGGCACCCTAAATAGAAAAATAAGCAATTTATTCTCATTCATATCCATGTAGATTCCTCACCTCCAAGGAGATTCATGTGCTAGACCAGTGGTTCTCAACCTTGGCTGCACATTAGAATCACCTGGGAGTCTTTTTATTTTTTTATTATTTTTTTTTAAATATATTTTATTGATTTTTTACAGAGAGGAAGGGAGTACAGTGTGATTGAAACTTTGTGGCCCACGCGCAGAAGTCAGTATTTTGTGGAAGAGCCACACTCAAGGGGCCAAAGAGCCGCATGTGGCTTGAGAGCCACAGTTTGCCGACCACTGGTCTAGAGTAGCACAGTGGTTCTCAACCTTGGCTGCACATTAGAATCACCTGGAAGTCTTTTTAAAATCCTAATTTCTGGGCCTCATCCTCCGGAAATTCTGTTTCTTTGTTATGGGGTGGGGCCACAACATTAGTAACAAAGAAACAGGATTTCCGGAGGATGAGGCCCAGAAATTAGGATTTTAAAAAGACTTCCAGGTGATTCTAATGTGCAGCCAAGGTTGAGAACCACTGTGCTACTCTAGACCAGTGGTCGGCAAACTGTGGCTCTCAAGCCACATGCGGCTCTTTGGCCCCTTGAGTGTGGCTCTTCCACAAAATACTGACTTCTGCGCGTGGGCCACAAAGTTTCAATCACACTGTACATGCACGCCCGCACATGGTATTTTGTGGAGGAGCCGCATATAAAATACAGATTGAGCCCAGCCAGAGTGGCTCAGTGGTTGAGCGTTGACCTATGAACCAGGAGGTCACGGTTCGATTCCTGGTCAGGGCACATGCCCAGGTTGTGGAGGGCATGCAGGAGGCAGCTGATCAATGATATTGATATTTCTCTCTCCCTTTCCCTTCCTCTCTGAAATTAATAAAAATATATTTTTAAAAAATTTAAATAAAAACAGATTGGTTCCTCTCATTGACTGTCATTTAAACTGATGGTAGAATAGCGCCTGTTACAATGTGTAGGTGTCCGACCTGCGCTAGGTACTCGGCGGCCCAGTGGGCTGGCAGGTGCTCTGTGTCTGCCAGTGTTTTCCCTCCTCGCTGGATGCACGGCCCTGAGAACAGACCACATCCCCTCTCCCCTCTCCCTGCGCACCCCAGCTCGGTGCCATGTGCGGGCTCGGATGCAGAGGCTTGCTGCCCAGCATCCCTGAGAGGGGGCAGCCAGTGCAGAGAGAGCCACCGATGGCGAGCCACCCGCGAAGCCAGACCGCTGGGGCCTTGTTGGCCGTGGGAAGAACTTGGGTTTCTTTGCGACAGGGAAGCTGTTGAAGGATTTTGAGCAGGTGAAGGGCTTGATCTGATGTATGTTTTTAAACGTTCACTTTGGCAACTGTGAGGTCCTAGATCAGTGGTTCTCAACCTTCCTAATGCCGTGACCCTTTAATACAGTTCCTCATGTTGTGGTGACCCCCAACCATAAAATTATTTTCGTTCTGTTCTACTTCATAACTATAATTTTGCTACTGTTATGAATCGTAATGTAAATATCTGATATGCAGGATGTATTTTCATTGTTACAAATTGAACATATTAAAGCATACTGATTAATCACAAAAACAATATGTAATTATATATATGTTTTCCGATGGTCTTAGGTGACCCCTGTGAAAGGGTCGTTCGACCCCCAAAGGGGTCTCGACCCACAGGTTGAGAACCGCTGCCCTAGAGGACGAAAGCGGAGGTAGAGGTCCATGGCTTCAGTAACCAGGTGGGAGAAGAAAGGGTTGGATTAAGACGGCAGGTTGAGAGGTTGGTACTAACTAACCTGAACTGAGACCCCCCCCCCCCCACATCCAGGCTCAATGCTACGCACGTTAGATGTTGACATGACTTCCACAAACAAGCCTATGAGGTCGACGCTGTTGTCTGTTGTCGTCTCCGTTTGGCGCACGGGAACGGAGCGCTTGCCCGGGATCGCTCTCTAAGTGGTGAGTGTGAGGCAGGGTGCAGGCCTGGCCGGCTTTACCTCTGCGCTGCACAAACACGGGGGTGCATTTGAAGGCATAGCTGTCAGATCCTGGTGCATCTGATGCTGTGTGTGAAGCAAAGGACAAGAGTCAAGGAAGGCTCCTGGGGCTTCGGTGTAAACCATGCTGTGACGTGCATTGGGATGGAGAAGATGAGGCAGGGAGAGGGAGCGAATGTTCTGCTCAGAGCACGTTATGTTCAGGAGCCCCCAGCAGCCCGCAGCCCTTCCAGGCCCGACAAAGGACAGTTCTGTTGAGCGGGAGGAAGAAGCACCAGCACAGCGTCAGGGACGCGCTCTCTGCACTGCCCGTCCTCCCAGAGCCCAGCCCCGTGCGGTCTGTTAGTGTAACAGCAGAATATCCGAGTCAGCCAGGCAGGCAGCGAGCAGATGCTTTTAACAAGAAATTCAGAAACCTCACCTCAGAGCTCAGGCAGGCTCCTAGTGTGCAACCTCTGACCTCCTAGGTTTCTAGAGCGCAGTCCTCCCGCTGCAGAGCTAACGCTGACTTGGACATCCACCCCAGGGCCCCGCCTCCACCACTGCCTGTGGGTCGCTGAACCTTGCCAGTAAAACACACAGAATTGCACAACCACAACCTGCTCAGACTTACAAAATACTGCCCTCTTGTCCCCACCGTCCGACTTTGGTATTTGACTTATCACTCCACCTGACCTCAGGTGACCCCGCCCCTTTAGACAGGCCTCGGGGGGCGGAGTCCTTCTTGGTTCTCACTCTGCCTGCTCCTGCCTGTGCCGGCCCCACGTCCAGAGCGCCTCCTGCAAGACGCTGGGCTGCAAAGGCTGGTGACACAGGTCTACTACGTTTATCAGTACTCATCACGCTCTGCACTCAGATACGTCAGTTAAAAAAAATTGCCGCCCACCGGGGTGGCTCAGTGATGGAACATTGACCCATGAACCAGGAGGTCATTGGTTTGATTCCCGGTCAGGGCTGCGGGCTCGATCCCTAGTACAGGGCGTGCAGGAAGTAGCCGATCAATCATTTTCCTCTCATCATTGATGTTTCTATCTCTCTCTCCCTCTCCCTTCTCCTCTGAAATCAATAATATATGTATTATTGGCAATTAAAAAAATATATATATATATTTTAAATTGCCCATAGGAAGCTTATCACCAAAAAGGAGGTACTCCTGAACAATAGCAGATTACCTGCAAGTGCCAGCTGGTACCCCAGGTCACTGTTGCAGGAATTGGATTATGAAGGAAAACGTCACGGAGAAGACGATGCTTGATTTCGGGCCACTGAAGAGCAGAGAGCCCCGGGGGGATTGCAGGCACGGGAACCCGCATGAGCAAAGGGGCAGTGGTGGGAATGGAAAGCGATGTTGGGAGACCAGCTCGGGTGTATTTTGAGAAACAGTGAAATGAATATATCCAGGGATGTGATTTATTGATTCTCTTCCTTGCCAAGGAAGTTGAGAAAGTATGCGTGGGCAGCAAGGAGTTACGGAAAGTGGCTGGACAGAAGGAGGATGTAATCTGTGCTTTTGAAAGGAAATCTGCCCCCTGCCACCACTTTCGGCTGCAGAAGCTGGGTGACTCACAGTCTGAGGCCCTTTCAGCGCTCTCAGGGTGGCCCCCGTAACAGGCCTTCCGGGATGTGGGTCAGAGGGAGGACCAGCTCGGGAGTCAGCCTGCCGTGCAGCCAGGGCCCCATTCCCTCCCGCTCCAGACCCTTTCGGCCTTCACTCTGGGTTCTCCATCGTCCCATTCTCTTCTTGCCTTGCCTTTTCTGTCCACCTTGAACACGGTGGGGACTGTGCTGAGTGGCCTTCAGCTCATTTGCTGTTCTAACTGCCTTTTAAGAGAGCATTTCTGGTGACAAAGAATTCAGCTCCCTTGGTCCTTATGTCTCTTAACTCGGTGGCTACAGTGAGTACTGCTGAACCCCTCCCCCCCAATCTTTAAATTCCCTTCTTCCTTGGAACGAAAGCTATGACCGGGACCCCGGTTCTCCTCTTGTTTCTCTTGGGGACCTTCCCTGTCTCTCACCAGCTTCTCCAATGTCCCAGCATCCGAGGAGTAACCTTCCTCTCGTCTCCGTGCCATCCTTGTCCTCTCCATCCCGTGCAGGCCATCTGCACAGCCGGCTCTGCTCTTCTCTGTGCAGACACTCGCAGACGACTCACCCCACCGCCAGCGCCTTTTCCAGGGCGAGCACTTGAACTTTTCTCGTTTTAGTTCTTCTAGTGGTTCCCTTCAAATCCTTCAGTAACGTCTGTATCATGATTCCTTAACTCATCAACTTCAAACGTTATCACTGTCCTCCACTGAGAAATATGACCGCTGAGAAGCCTGTTCTCTATCATAGGATTGTGTTAGGCCTAGGGTGGTGAGAAGTAACCTGCTTCTTGTCTAAGGGTTTGGTAGTGTGACTAGTGGAAAGGGGCGGGGAGGGCGGGGAGTCCTCGTCTCCACCTGTTGCTTGTGGGAGTGGAAGACTTTTCTGAGATTCGCACAGGAGAAGGGGTGATTTTTATTTCTGTGGAATTACATCCCTGAGTGTCCACGGTACCGATCCCCACAAGGAAGAAGTCCCGGTTTGCCTTTAGCAGAGCCAAAATCAGAGCCCGTGTCCAGAGCGTCCAATCCATGCTGGAACAACACAACCCAGCATCAGGCCAGCTCAGCTGTTTCCCGCTGCAGCGTCATCCATTGCGGGCAAGAATTTTCCGAGACCCACATGGGAGGACGAGTGACTTTTATTTCTGTGGAATTGCATCCCTGGGTTTCCAAGGTCCCCTGTCCCTCAGTCCTGCCGTCAAGAAGTGTAGCTGCGGCTGCGGCAGGGCTGAGTCAGAGCCGGTGCCCAGAGCTTCCTTCCAGTGGGAGCCGGTCCGGTCCGGCATCAGGCTGGCTTAGCATGTGTTCTCGCTGCAGTCGTCAATCTGTTGTGTGTGGGGTCCGCAGGGCCATGTGGCTGTGGAGGAAACATGAAATGCAAGGAACCAGGAGCACAAGAGCCACAAGAGCCAAGAGAGCGAGCTCCTTTTGGGGGGTGGAGGGATAATGTAGTCCCACATTTCCATGGGCTGGCAGTGGCCACGCCCATTCTGGCCAGTGATCTCTGCTCCCAGGTGTGACTGACAGGCACCTTCCCCAGTCACCCCAGCTTCACTGCACACGGACCCATCCCCCCTTTGTTGGGCCCCTTGCCCCAGTGGTCTGCAGGGAATGGGCCGGTGTCCCCTGGGAGGGGATATTCAACCCACCGTGCCCTTATGGACTCACGTATTTTTATTCTATTGCATTTACTTTTTACCATAAGGTATGATGGCGGTATAGTTTGGGATTGTTTTAAAATCACCCAGTCTGTATAAGGGACATTGCTTTTTTTTTTTTTTTTTTTTTTTTTTTTTAAATTTCCCCAGTGAGTAAGGCTTAAAAGAGGCAGAGCCCAAATTCTTGCTACAGAAGTTCAAGAGGCCAGATTCTCCCTCCCTTCCTCCCCCCCGCCCCCTGCCATGCCCTGGCCCCTGGGCTGTGGTCCTGTGACCTGCACTCAGCCCAGGTGGCTCCAGCTCCAGGGAGGAAGGAACCACGTAGATAGTCTTCACTGTTGGGCGGTGGCAGTGGTTCCAGAGGCCGCGCATCCATACAGCTCCTGGGGCCGGACCTGGGCTGCGTCTCCTGCTGCCTGACCTCCCTCGTCCGCCATTTGTTTCTGAACCTGGGCGACCAGGCTGCCCTTTGAAGAGCTGCTCATTATCTTCCAAGCGAATTTCTTTTATGTTTAATGGAGTCGGTTAGATTTTGTTGCTTTCACAAACAACCTTCATCCATGTCAGGTTCTTTTTTCTTCTTTAATGATTTTTGAAAATGATTGACAGTAGCCTAGGGGCCTCATTATCATTTTGATTCATTAATTGAGTATGGAAAATAAATGTCAGTGAGGGGGTATTTATTAGTCCAAACTCTTTTTTTTTCTTTCTATTAATTCAGGCTCTCAACCAGATGTATAGCTGGTGCTGTGCAGTGGTTAGAGGTTGCTTAATGGCCTCGCCTTTCCATCATCAAGGAATGTGTGTTTTGTTTGGTTATGGAGTTTATTTTCTAATTTACATTTCCAACTATGGACTTAACTCTTCAATAGCCAAAATATTTGATGGACTGGAATGCTTTAACCTTTTTTAAAAAGAGATTTTTTTATTGATTTCAGAGAAGAAGGGAGAGGGAGAGAGAGATAGAAACATCAGTGATGAGAGAGAATCATTGATCGGTTGCCTCCTGCACGCCCCACACTGGGGATCCCGCCTGCAATGTGGGCATGTGTCCTGACCGGGAATGGAACGTGACCTGGTTCATAGGTCGATGCTGAACCACTGACACATGCCGGTGGGCTGGGCTGCTTTAACCTTTGACCACCAGGTAAATAGACGTGTGTGAACTCGTTCTGCCATATTTGCCACAAGTTGTTGATGTTTTTCATTCAACAGGCTCCGGTTTCATAGTGAATCCCGAGGCAGAAGCACATTGGAGCAACCACAGTGTGTTCAGCCCTGTCGGTGAGTAAATTCTACCCATAACGAATGCTCCCTGAACGCCTGCCATGTGCTGGCCTCTGTCTGAGGCACTGGGCGCACCGATGACTGAGGCTCTGGCTCCTCGTTCTTGCCCGCCAGTGGCAGAGGCACCGTGAATGCCTTTGGATCAACGACACAGTCCCTGCCTCTACGGAGCTCTCTCCTGTGGGCGGCAGGCACCAGTTGTGGCACACCCTGGATGCCAGCGCCCAAAATAGCGACTGATGGCAGTGGGTGTGGAGAGGTCCTCCAGGTTTCAGAGGCGTTGGAGAGCTCTTATCCTGGTGTCAGGGTCACACTGTCCCGTCCAGTGACACCTCCTGGCTCTCTGGGAATCGTCATACAGACCCCTCTCCCTCCTGGCCCCCTAGGCAGGCCTGTGACACTGGGTTTGAACTCCTATGAATAGGCCGCTGGCTCTCAGCAGACTGCTGCTCAGCATCAAACAGCCAGAGTCCCAACAAGGGCTTCTTGGCGCAGAGCCAGTCCTCAGGCATCAAAGCCGTGTTCCTCGCAGATCAGCCCCAGTGACGAGAAGTAACGGCCTCGGGCCCAAACCCATTGTCCCCAGGAAGGCGTGTCGGGGGCACACGGCGTGTTCATGAAGCAGCAGCACTGCTGGGCTGGCCCTGAAGTGTCAAGGAGAGCAATGGCCAGGAAAGGGGGTAACCCGTGTCCCCCACACTGCTCCACCCGGGAGAGCACGAGGAAACGTGGGTGTAGGCACATTTCAGATGCTTCTGGTGTAAGACCCCACCAGGAAAATGCTGGAACCCGGCTTGGCCAGAGCTGTATGATGGGGGACACGGTGTGTTTCTAAATCCAGATCTGAGCCCCATGCCGGCTCAGGAAAATCCCTCTCTCAGCCTCCGTCTCTGTCCCTGTCCAATGGTGGAGGCTGGCGCCCACCTGAAGGCTGCTGTCTGGGTACCAGTAGCATGTTAATAGCAATAAGTGGGAGAGCTTGTCAATTAGAACTATTCGTCAAACGTGTGTTGTTTCAACTACATGAGGTGGGGATTTTTACCCCCAGTAATGAGTGAACAGAGACTCAGATTAATTACCCGATATCCCAGATAGTGAGAGAGAGACTAGATTCATCTGGCCAGCTGCCTCTGTGGCCAGGCTCCTACCCACACCCTCTCTACTGCTTCCCCGACTCCCAGTGTCCCTCTGTTGGCCTCACCATGACAGGACAGTGGCCAGCACTGCTTGTTCACGGGTTGACTGGAAACTCCCCACGGTGGACATGCAACAAAGGCCTCCTCAGGGACCCTCACTGAGGGAGCTCAGCTTGAAGCAAATCTTAGATTTGACCCAAGCCACACAGTTCGCCTTGATCCTCAGCGACAGAGCCATTAACCAAAGCGCATTGGAAAAAGCACTGGCTTGGGGGCCTGGAAATTTGTATTTAAATCCTGAATCAAGGATTTAAATACAAATGTAAATGTAAATGTAATCAGACCCTAAGCTCTCTGAGCCTGCTCTGTTCTGAGCTAATGTATGTGGCTGGTTAGTCTGCGGGTCTCCCCAGATGCATTTCCCCCTTCCCCGCTCTTCTCTGTGCCCCAAGGATTTACAGCCTCCTCCTCACAGTCTTGCCAGGTCGCCCTGGCCTCACGGCCTCTGGTTGGCCTAGAGCAGTAGCTGAGAAGGTGGGAAGAAGGAGGCAGGATATCGTTCTGCCTTCCCTCGCTGTGTGGACGCCGCGTCTATGGCAGCAGCTGGCTGGGCCCTCTTCTGGGCTCTCCCTTTGCCTGGGGCTCTGGTAGCACCATTTCTACCCCTTATCCCCCAGGTTCTCGGGCAAGTGAGGGCTTCCTGCTCTTGCCCACCTCTGGCCATCTCGGCACCCTCTGTTTGTCCCTTTGTCTGTCTACGGCCTCTCTGAGTAGCCCTTTCGTCCAAGTCTCCCCATCGAACCTTGCAGTAAATCTTACTGTGTCTTGCTTGGAACCTGATGGGTTCAGTGTGCAAAAGAGTTTGAAAACACCATCTATAAAAATATGTTATCAACTTCGTGTTGTTTATGATTATTTGGCCATATTTTCACCATCAATACCAACTTCTGAAGTTTCCAAAACTTTCCTGGTTATATCTAAATATTACGCCAGCCCAGAAATTAAAAAATCAGAAGCCAGGGGTCAAGGTCATGTGGAGTAAGTGCCCCTGGATCTGGTCTGCTTCCTGTTTGTGAATTAGGAAATGGTCAGAAAGCTGGACAGTTACCAGAATGGAGGGGTTTCCACTCAGGATTGACGTCTCTTCAAGGAGTGGGTGCCAAATGTGGAGTGAGTAGATACTGTTTCTGTGCAGGTATAAATGTGTGTGTGTGGCTACACACATACACACATACATGGCATTTTTCAGGAAAGAGACGTACAGCTATTACAGCGACTCATTTTATTTCTGCTCTGAGTAGTTCATTGTGGAGGTGGGAGTTGATATCATCATAATATTTATTTGAACATTAGCGGTTTTACATAAAAAGTTTAGCCTACTCATAATTCCTTTTTTTAAAATAATGTTTTTTAAGCAAGAATACAATTTTTCTCAACGCTTGGAGAAAAGTTATGCTTATTGCATATATATTTCAACTGTGCTTTTGTGCCTGCAGGAGTGAATTGCTACGTAACTGTTAAGGAAAACCAAAATAAATTCTCACTTTTGCCATTTTCAACAAATATATTTTAAAAGGTCGAGTAATTTTTAAGATTACATTCTCCAGTCTGTTTATGTGGGTGGGTATCTTAGGATTCTTTTGGTCACAAGCAAGAGATCAGCTGAGGCAGGTTTAAGGGCAGGGGGTATTGGAAGGATGTAGTGGCGGCTCCGCGAAGCTGGGATCTGCATGGCGGGAATGCAGGGCCCCGATCTGCAGGGCTCCGCCATCAGAAAGGCCTGGCTGCAAATGCTTCCTGACCCCGAGTCACCCTGCTCCAGATCCAGATCCCAGGAGAAGCAGCCTGGCCTGGCTCGGGTCCCGGGCACTGCTTGGCCAGGGAGGGGGTCACTCGATTGGCATTCCTGGTGTGTGGGTGGAGAGGGAAAGTGGGTGCTGGGCCCGGGAGGAGGGAGGAGAAGCTGGGCCAGCAGGAAGGACAGACCCTACTACAAACGTCTCGGGAGCCTTTATGACACAGGAAGATGTGGGATACGCCACGTTTCCTTCTTTAGAGTCATTTTTGCAATTGGACGTTGGGACATGAAGTTGATGGAGCTCGGGTTGAAAGAAGGCCGCAGAGGTGACACATTCCTGCAGAACCCACCGTTTTCTGCCTCAGCGGCCCTGAGGGTGGCGTGCTGGGAACTGCTTCCTGGACATCATCCTCCCTGGCAGGGGACCCCGCGAGGGGAAGGAGCAGCAACGCAGGCAACTCTGGCCTTGGCAGGGACTGGTGCCCTTTCTCCATCCCTCCACTCAGAGGCAGTGGCTTGGATCTCAGGAGTCTCTTGCTTGACCTAAAGCAAAAAACAAAACAAAACAAAAAGCAACCCCACACCTCACGAAGGAAGTCCTTAAAGAGCAGTTATCACCTTGAGGGTATGTGGCCCGTGCGCATGCACGCTTTTTCCGACCCCCTTCTTGTCCATGACGTTCTGCGGGGAGAGGAACACCTGCCGTGAGGGCAGGGCTTGTCTCCGCTGTGTCCTGTCACCTCCTGTCTCCACACCGGCACTTGCTGGCTGCCTGGGGAAGGCATGGAGCAGCGATGGCACGAACATGCTGCCGTCATTAACAGAGTTGACGACTGCACACTTTCTTTGGCAGAAAACTTCTTTAGAAAGTGAGGAGTTTTGGCTCTGAATATGCGGACCTTTGAAACTTTTGAAAGGAAATACAATAAACTTCAATCATTTCCTCTGTTTTTGGATTTAGATTTATTAGTTTTAACTATTTCTAACATACTATATAATTTACTTATTTACTATATTTCTTATCTACCTCCCCTTGCTAGAGAGTAGACTGCAAAAGGGTAGAGATCTTTGCCCGATTTTTAAACTGCTGGGCTTCTAGTATGTGCCCAATCAATGTTTAGGCTAGATCAGCCGTGGGCAAACTACAGCCCGCGGGCCGGATCCGGCCCGTTTGAAATGAATAAAACTAAAAAAAAAAAAAGACCGTACCCTTTTATGTAATGATGTTTACTTTGAATTTATATTAGTTCACACAAACACTCCATCCATGCTTTTGTTCCAGCCCTCCGGTCCAGTTTAAGAACCCATTGTGGCCCTCGAGTCAAAAAGTTTGCCCACCCCTGGGCTAGATGAATACTATATAATTTGCTTATCATTATACTGATGGTTAGTTGGATCCCTCCCCTACGAGGCTATCACCCCCACAAGGGCAGAAGTCTTTTTCTGTTTCACTCAAGTACCTCAAATTGGACCTGGGACATTTTTTATTTTAAATAAATACTTGATGGCTGGATGAATGAATACATAAAATTTTAATAAAAGCCAGTCCATCTCTACACCCAATTATAGAAACATATTTAGAAGTTATTTACAATGCTGCTAAACTGAAGCTTTAGCATAATATTTCCTTATTAAAGAGGGTTTTTTTTAAATTAAGACATAATGTGCATATAACATTTTATAAGTTTAAGGTATCTAAGTGTTAGTTTGATACATTTATATATTGCAACACAATTACCACTGCAACGTTAGCTAACACGTCTCTTACATCACAGTTATTTCTTTTTTTTGTGGTAAGAACATTTAAGATCTAGACTCTTAGCAACTTTGATGTTTATAGTACAGTATCATTGTCTAGAATCTCTCAGCTGTGCTTTAGATCCCAGAACTTGTTCAGCCTCAGGTTCAAGTCCCGTCCAGTGACACCTCCTGGCTCTCTGGGAATTGTCATGCAGGCCTCTCCAGGAGCGGGTGTTGGCTGAGCCCCTGCCTTCTCAAGTTCGCCTTTCAGAAGGTCACTTACAATCTTTAGTAACATTGTAAAGGTTGCCTCTGCAACTGCATTTTCTAATACTTACGTTTAGTCCTCATTAGGAATAAGAGTCCGTGGGGCCCTCCTTCCGAACATCAGTTTCCTCGTTGAGAATTACACATTCGTGTGTCCGAGGAAAACTCAGGAGGTATTGCGGAGTAAGTGAGGCCGGAACAAAGGCCCTTCCCCAGCTAGTTGTTCTTGGTCTCTGAAGGCAACAAGGGCACCTGAGGAGAGAGGTGCTCTTTATGTGATGAACAAAGGGGGCGGGTGGGCGATTCCTGAACTGCTTTCCGGAGGCCCACAGGGCCCAGTGATAGCGTTATAATCGGGACGCTTTTCTTCTCTGCACAGGATCTGGTCCAGAGGAAAGGAAAGGACTCTTATCTGGCTTTTTGTTATTGCTGTCGTCATTTGGCAAACAAGAAAGCCAAAATAAATGTATCTTCATGTTACCTAACTAGCCAAACATATAAAAGTGACTTGTTTGTATATAAATTCTGTTCTTGGGAGTGAATCCTAGTATTGGGAAGGCTGACAGATCTCACTTGGGATGTGCTTACCTTGTCCCAGTGTGTATGTGCTTGTGTAGGTTTCGGGGAGAGGTTGCCATCACCCACTTGCCAGCTAGTGCTTGACACCCTGCCATGCGCAGGATTTGTGCCCGGAAGACCACAATAGGTTTCTGGCCTCACTGAGTATAGGGTGCAATAGGGATACCCATCTTGCACAAAGAAACAGTCTGATTTAATGAGAGAGAGAGAGAGAGAGAATGAATATGAATACAGGTGAAGTGCAAGCACGTAGCCTGGGACTTAACCAGTCAGGGGGCCAGGGAACGCTTCCTGGAGGAGCATACCAGTGAAGGAGGAGCCAGGTGCAGGGAGGGTGGTCAGGAGGGGGGCGGAGTTGTCAAGATCATTCCTTGCAACAAATCTGCAGGCGTGAAGGCCGTGAAGGCCGTGACGTGTACAAGGGCATGGGACATCTTGTGAAGAAAAGGAAGTCCCTTTGATGAGAATGAAAAGTGAGGAGGGGAAAAAGACAGAAATAGAGAGGTTGGCAGAGGGTCTTGTTGACCTTGTTCAATATTTTGGGCTTCATTCTGAGGACAAGACGAAGCTTTTGAAGGATTTTTAAAAAACCCAAGTTATGTTTTTAAAAAACTCCTTCCAGCCCTGGCCAGGCAGTTCGGTTGGCTAGAGAATCGTCCTGATACAACAAGGTTATGGGTTCAATCCCTGGTCAGAGCACATACAGGAATCAACCAATGAGTGCATCAATAAGTGGAGCGACAAACTGATGTTTCTCTCTCTCTCTCTCTCTAATCAATAAATTAAAAAATAAATTTTAAAAAATCTAAGGAAAAAACAATACCAATCCTTCACAAACTCAAAACAAAAACCTCCAGTAGGAGGACTGGCATTACCCAACTTAAGACTTACTGTAAAGCTGTAGTAACCAACACAGTGTGGTATTGGCAAAAGAAGAGACAAATAGGTCAGTGGAGCAGGAGAGAGAGCCGGAAATAGGCCATGTAAACATAGTCAACGATCTTTGACAAAGGAGCGAAGGCAGCACAATGGAGCAAAGACAGTCTCTTCAGCAAGTGGTGCTTGAACTACTGGACTGCCACATGCAAAGGAATGAATCTAGACACAGACCTTGCAGCCTGCACAAGATTTACCTCAAAATGAATCATAGACTTCAGAGTCACACACAAAACTATGATACCCCTAGAAGGTAACATGGAGAAAATCAAGGTAACCTTGGGTATGGCGATGACTTCTTAGATACAACACCAAACGCATGATCTATGCAAGAAAACATTGATAAGCTGGACTTCGTTAAAATTAAAAACTTCTTGCCTGGCTGGCATGGCTCAGTGGTTGAGTGTCGACCTGTGAATCAGGAGGTCACAGTTTGATCCTGGTCAAGGCACATGCCCGAGTTGCGGGCTTGATCCCCTGTGTGGGATGTACAGGAGGTAGCCGATCAGATTCTCTCTCATCATTGATGTTTCTATCTCTCTCCCCCTTTCCATTCCTCTCTGAAATCAATAAAAATATATTTAAAAATTAAAAACTTCTTGACACTGTCCAGATAATGAGAAGATAAGCCACAGGATATGCAAAAGACATATCTGATGAAGGACTGTTATCCAAATATACAAAGAGCTCTTAAAACTCAACAATAAGAAAATGAATAAGTCGATTAAAAAATGCTAGAAAACCTGAACAGAGACCTCATCAGAGAAGACCTACGAATGGCAAGTGAACATATGGAAAAATATTCCGCATCACATACCATTAGGAAATCACAGATTAAACAACAGCGAGATACCGCTGCACACCTCTTACAATGACCAAAATCCAAAACACGACAGCACCAGTGCTGGTGAGGATGTGGAAAAATAGGCATGCTCATTCACTGCTGGTGGGAATGTTAAGTGATGCTTTATAGTTTGGCAGTTTCTTATGAGACTAAATACACTCTTCCCCTGTGGGGGAGGGGCGGGCGTGGGGGAGAGGTGGGGGAGGGGCGTGGGGGCTCCCTGGAAGGGGACAGGCTCCCTGGCAGCTCTGTGGGGTTGGAGATGTCTGAGGCATTCAGCTGGAGGTTGCTTAGGCTCCTTGTGTTTGTTTGTTTCTACTTTGTGGCAATAGAAGTTTCACTCTCTAATGCCGGTTTCTCAAAAGCGGCCTTTCTTAATGTGGACTTTTTTACCTTTTCATTTGCATAACCGAAGTAGCCCAACTTGACGGTTTTTCAAGAATCAAAGAAAAATCTGACTCAAATATGTATCGCGTGTCAAATTCCCCAGAAAACTGCTTGCAGGTTTGAAATGAGTTTCTCCAGCTCTTTCCCTCTCTACAGAGGTGCAGTGACTTCGAGGCCATGGTCAGACATCTGGGGCTCAGGAGCCGGGCTCTCCGACGAGGGCTGGGCAGGGGACATGCTCAGAGCCGGTGCACAGGAGCGCACGCTTACAGGGCCACGAGCCAGGCTGATGCCGTCACTAGCCTGGATGGGACGCATCTGTTTCTCCCTCAGTCGCCCTCCTAGACTGCGCTGTGGGGACCAGGGGTGTTGTATCCTTAGCTTCAGCATCCGTGCAGCCCCGGATGTTTGCCTGCTGGACTCACGTATACATAGGCCCTCCTTAACGTCATAGAACAGCAAGCCCAGGAGGTCAGATGTGCGGGGAGATGGGAAAGGCAGGGAGACAGCCCTGTCTGAGGCAGCAGGTTTTTCGGTCGGAGGTTCTGCACTGTTTTACCTGAAGCCGTGTCGGTGGTGATACCTGTAACCGAACAACCAGGTGGCAGATAACCCCTTTGGCATATCTCTCTCCCTGAACAGACTGAATTTCACACTTCGTAGTCGTCTCGCGGACATCTCTTCTAAGGGCAGTGCATTGTCAGTGTTAGTGTTGTCGGAGGACAGCCATACACACTTCTACGAAAGCTCCAGGTCTGAGCCATTTGAGGGTCAAGGAGAGAGAAATAGCTCTAACTCCTTGTGATGTTCATTCATTGCTCGGCAGGTGTCTTGGTGACGATGGTCCCAGGACCCTGCTAGGCCCCAGCAAAGCGCGGTTCCCTTGTAGAGTTTACGCTCGGGTGGGGGAAGACGAACCAGTGACAAACAGGTCACGTGCTGGTGATGATTTGAGGGCTTTAAACGAGATAAAGCAGGTGTGGGGAGGGTGAGGGCGACAGGGTGTGTGATCTTAGGCAGGGGCCCGCTGGCCCCCGAGGAACTGACGTTGGTCTGAGTGAGAGGCGTGAGGTGCCTGTGGAGAAGCACCCGCCAGACAGAGGAAGCAGCAAGTTCAAAGGCCTGCTTTCGAGTGTGTTGAAGCAACAAGCTTCACTTATGTCCTTGTTATTTATATTTTTTAATATATTAGGATTGTTGATTTCAGAGAGGAAGGGAGAGGGAGAGAGAGAGAGAGAAACATCAGTGATGAGAGAGAATCATGGATCGGCTGCCTCCTGCACGCTCCACACTGGGGATCGAGCCCGCAACCCCGACATGTGCCCTGACCGGGAATCTAACTGTGACCTCCAGGTTCATAGGTCGACACTCAAGCACTGAGCTGTGCCGGCCGCTTGTATGGTCCTTGTTATTACCTAAAATAGACCCTTGTTTCAAATAAGCAGGACACCAGGGGAATAAGTACCAGGTCACCTTCCAACCTCTTGGTGTCCCGCAGTTCAGATTCAGCCACAGAGACAAACTCTGCAGGTCGGAAAGTGTGGGTTGCGCTGTGGGAACACACAAGTCCCACCTCTGCTTGTCCCCTGGCCGCTAGCAACTCCCTCCCCTCCGGCTGCAGGAGGGAGAGTTTTAAACAGTT
The DNA here is from genome assembly GCF_000412655.1 of Myotis brandtii. Lineage (NCBI taxonomy): Eukaryota > Metazoa > Chordata > Mammalia > Chiroptera > Vespertilionidae > Myotis > Myotis brandtii. The sequence goes on along the minus strand of NW_005370105.1, from coordinate 1,312,329 downwards.
ACAAACAGTGGAATCGATGAGCGTCGGCATGGATGGGGCAGCACCTCCGTGAAGAGGAAGCTACAGAGCTGGGGGGCCGGAGAGCACGGGGGCTCTGAGGAGGTACGCTGAGATCCCCAAGCGCATGAGAAGCGTCTGGTTCCTGGCCCTACGCTGGTGGGAAAGAGGCCACAGTGATAGGTGGTTTCTTAGGAAGCAGGACCGAGAAGGCAGGAATGGAGTGCTGGCGACGGAAGGTACCTTAGAGGCCCGGCGCGGGTGGTGACCGCCTCTGGCCGCTGTGTGAGTCCCCGGGACTAAAGATGTACAGTGCAGCGTCGGCACGTGTGTGATAGAGAAAGCCCTGGAAGGAGGCGCGAAACCCCGAGAAAGGGTGAACGGACAAGAGGGAAGCCCCAGATTATAGCATTGAAAGAGGCAGCGGGAAAAGCTGGGACTTCTCAGCTTCTTCATCTGTAAAATGGTTGTTTAATAGGACCTCACTTGTCGAATTGTTGAGCTAAATTTATTACCAATGCAAAATGCTTATGTAGTACAGTGCCTGACACATAGCACAGGCTATATAATTATTTCCAATATATAAAAGGATAGTTAAGATCATATAAAAAAGAGACGCCAGTTAAGAGGGCTGAGAAAGGGCAGTCTCAGAGCGATAGAGATAGAGAGAGAGCAGGTCTCCAGGAGAGCAGAGTGGAGAGTGTTGACAACAGTGCCACATGGTGCATAAGGTTCCCCTAAAGGGGGCTGGTGAAGAGCCCCCACTCTGCTGGTGAGGGAGCCCTGTGTGTCCTCAGAGGTCACCCCAGGAGTGCAGTGTGGCAGAGGCCAGACTGCCTGGGGTCAGTGACCTCAGTTCAGAAATGGCAGGGCGAACACTTTCACTTCCTTCCACCCCGCATGCCACAGACGTGGTAGTGAAGGGATTTGTTCTGTTTGCATAAACAAACAAACAAAGAAAAGGCGAGAGATGACAGCAAGGGAAATTTGGAAACTAAAAGCAGAGTGGTGAGATCTCGTTGACTTAATTAATACAATTAAACTCTGAAGGCGGGGATTGCAATGGGGGCGGTGCCCAGAAGCAAGCTGAGTTGCTCCACTGCACCCCAGAAAGGCCCGGACTTGGAGACTTTAGGCGTCTCTGAGAGGGGGTGAAAGTCAAGATGAAAACAGAAAGTCTGCGTTAGAAGCAGGTAGACTCATTCTCTCCCCTCATCCTGCCCCCACCCCAACCCCTGGGCCATGACTTTCCCCAGCCCTGCCCGGCAGAGTGACTGATCTCCTCCATGAGCAGGAGACTTGGGGTGGAGGGGTGAACCCCACAGTCCAAACGGGAGGGTGAGGGGAGATGCCCATGCTGAGCAGTGAGAGCCCAGCTCCCTTCTCCCACTTCTCCCAGGAGTTGCAGCCAAGTTGTCATCTGCTAAAGGAGAAGAGAGGTTTTCCTCTGGATTAATGAGAATCCAAAACCCCCAAACACTAAAGATACTCACGGTCATGGTCATTATAGGATGGCTCCTAATAGTATGCAGTAACTGTGACACTATCCTCCTATTACTTTACTTTATTATTACTTTTTATAACCTGACCAGGGATCAAACCTGCAACTTTGGCTCATTGGGATGATGCTCCAACCAACTGAGCTACCTGGCCAGGACACATATCCTTTTAAACTCAATCTAATGTAGCCCAAAGTCAACTTCCCCTTAGCCAGATTCCAAAAATGCCTACAGCAGCTCCAAAACCGCTCCCACGCAAGGGAAACTGAAATAGAGGAGACTTCCCAATGGAAGGAGCCAGTCATCATAGCCAGTTATGGTTAAAAGACCCTCCTTTGAATATCCATGCCACCACGTGGACATGGTGCTGGGGCTCCTTCCAGGCCTTGGAAGCAAGAGAGTCTGAAGTTTCCGAGACATTAGCTTCAATGTCGATTTGCCTCTGACAAGAGCAATAACATTTTAGAAAACGAATTAATGTTTAATTTACCAATAAAAATATGCTAACAGAAAGGAAAACATTAACTGAAGAGTGGAAAGATAAAGTGGAGAAATCCTCCAGAAATTAGAGATAAAGATGTAGAAAAGAAAAATAAATAGAAGGATATTAAAAAATCAGCCCAGATGGTCCATCGTCCACACAGCGGGAGCTCCAGAAGATACGACAGGAAACAGAGAAGAGGGCTTCTTGAAGAAATCATTGCAGGGGACTTCCCACCCCGCAGGAGTCATTGTGCGTCTAGGACAAAGCTCGGCAATCGAGGTGTCTGCTAGTACAGTCCAGTCCTGCAGAACGGTGGGCATAGAAGGTTCTAGAAACACCCAGAGGAGAAAGAAGTCGCCGTAGGTGAAGTTCTGGAGTAAGAACAGCTCTGGACTTTTCATCAGCGGCACCAGAAATCAAAAGACAAGGCAGCGACGCCTTCGGAGTTCCCAGGGAAAGTTACAACCTACAACTCTATACTCAGCCAAATTATTAGTCAAGTGTAAACACTGAATTTTTAAAATATCAGACAGGCATAGATTTAAAAAGTTTATAACACAAGCAGGTTTTTAAAAGGATAAGTGAATTAATGCCTCTTTAACATGGCAGAAAATCCATAGTACTGTTTAAAATGCTAATCAAGAAATGGAGGCGTGAAACACTGGCTTTAGGGATATGCAAGTCACCATCCCTAAGACTTCAAAGTGGCTGGGAGGCTCAGCGGACCAGAGTGCCTCCGAGGACTGTGTTCTGCCTTGCAAGTTTTGCACTGTTTGTTTGTTTTTAAACCATGTGCCTGTATTAATTTGATTTAAAATAATTTAATTTGGAAGTCACAAAGGCAGTGAGTGGAAAGATGGACAGTGGATAGAGGTGGTGGAGGGTGAAGAATTTCCTTATACACACGCAGCTCGTTATTCCTCCCCACGGCGTGAGAGAGAACTGGCATTGTGCCCCTTGAGAGATGAGGAAAGCGAGGCTCAAGGCAGTTCCAAGACCTTGCTCAGAGTCACGCCGCTGGAAATGGGCCGTGTTCAGGCTGACCCCAAGTCTATCATCCCCCACCACATAGTTTTGAATGTTGGCAAGTAAGAGAAGAAAGATTCTCTTGGAACCTAGTATAAGGCAAGGCAGTGAGTTTTTGATAGAAGAAACACACAGATATTGACATGAGTTGAAGGTAGAGAGTCACCAGAGGCCAAAAATTGAAAATACAAGAGAGAGCAGGAATAACTGAGCTGAGCCTTAGGAAGGTGGGCAGGCAGCACAGGAATATGGGGAGAGCTTGCCCAGAGCGGGAGACACTGTGGAGGGCGGTGAGGAGGGAAGCTGTTATTGAGCTGGAACTTCGGGAGGAGGGAATGGAAGGGTGATAATGGTTCTCCAGAAGCAGGAGGCTAGTGAGTCTGTGCATACAGGAGAAGGGGAGGGGAGCCTGGGCTCTAACCTGGGATTGCGGGGAGTAGAGTTAGCAAACTTAGCAAATAAGAACACAGCTCTCCCGCCCGGCTGGTGTGGCTCAGTGGTTGAGTGCCCACCCAGGAACTGAGAGGTCACTGGTTTGATTCCGGTCAGAGCCCATGCCTGGGTTGCAGGCTGGATCCCCACTAGGGGGCGTGCAGGAGGCAGCCGATCAGTGATGTGTCACTCTTATTGATGTTTCAATCTCTCTGTCCCTCTCCCTTCCACCCTCTCTAAAAAATCAGTAAAGGAAAAAACATTTAAAAATACCGCTCTTCTAGTTAAACTTAAATAAACAAGTCATTGTTTTTTTGTTTTGTTTTTTAGCATATGTCCCAAACGGCGCATGGTATTTTCACTGGCGAGCCTCACAGAGACACACGGAAGCATGCATAAAGAACAGCAGCGCTGCTTTGAAATTCGAGATTTGGAGTGGGGCTACTCCAGAGTGGTCATCAGGCTGTAACGGAGGTGCCATGGGAAGTAAGGTAGGAATACTGGGCGTGGCTTCCAGGCAGCAGCGGAAGGGGAGCTGGGCAAGCGGCCAGGGGATGGCTTGAGGAGGAGATTCTTAGGGCCTCTCCTGAGAGTCCTGGGAAGAGGCATGTGTGGGAACTGGAGACGGGGAATTGGCAGGGAAGCCATCGCTGCAAATAGCTCTGCTTCCCTTCTCCTTCTGCCTGGTGGTCATCTGTATTTTACATCCCGTCAGTGTGGATTAAGGGCGAGCAGTGCTAAGTAATCATGTGCAAGGTTGAAACACGGGGTCAGTATCAGTAACCTGGTCCTCACCAGCAGTGCTCACAGGAGAAGGACGGAGTCCGCGCCGCCATCTTCCGCAGGTGTGAGGTTCCACGTGGGGGTCTGCAGTGGTGGTTAAGGACCCTTAGCCCGTCCATGGTCTGTCACAGCCCACGTTAACCAAGCGGCTTCATATGTCTGGACTCAGTTTCCTGGTTTGTAAAATTAGCACAAGAATAGCACTTGAGGGTCATTGTGAGGATCACATAAGTTAGTATGTGTCACACTTGGAAACTGGAATACAAATACTGAAAGTATTACAGGTAGATGAGAGGTTTTTATAAAAAGTCAGTCTGCAAGACATTCATGGGGTTGGGACTGGATACGTGGGCAGAGCACAGAGGACTTTTAGGGCAGTGAAAATACTCATGTGATACCATGTGATGGATACATGTCAGTATACATTGGTCCAAACCCAGAGACTGCACAGCAACCTCAAGAGGGAACCCTGAGGTAAGCCATGGACTTAGGTGATAATGTCGCCCACCATGTTCCGGCGGCCCCCTGGTGGTCAGCACATGTCATAGCCAGTGGTCAACTCCCTGTGGAACAATTTGCATTTTGGGCCTTTATTATATAGGATAGGTAAGTCCTCAAACCCAATCAGAGGCGTCTGAGAGTCCCTGCTGTTTCCAGGCTGTGCGCACTGTGAGGCTGTTGAACTTGTGGGTAGGCGTTTCGTGATTGACGAGGGCTTTCAGACAGCTGTGAATTAACCGACACTTGGCGTCTTCTTTTGCAAACTCATAAGATCCCATAAGCCAGGGGTCTGTTGTTTATTCACCAAGCCTCCTTCTGAGTCATTCAGGTACAGGGCGTGTCTGATTGAAACTGCGCAGCGGAGACCTTTTGCATTCACATCTGCAGGGATGGGAAGCGGTGTGACCAGGCGCTGGGTGGGACTGGCCTTGCAGCAGTGCGCAGGGCAACGTGCCCTGCCCTGCGCCCGTCACACAGCTGAGCTGACCAAGGCACCTCTCAGTCTCAGGTTCAGAGGTCGCAGCTAAGAGCAAGGAAAGAGTGGGCGAGCTGTGAACACTGAGGTTTGGGGGCGCCTCCCAAGTAGAAGGGAAGCGAAGGGCGCCGGCCCCCAATGGGGCGGCAGCAGGCCCTGCGGGGTTGGGGCTGGGCCAGGCCAGGCGGCTCTTCCCCTTGGAACTTCCTGAGCTGCCCGAGCTTTAGAAAACAAGCGGGCCGGGCAGCTGCCCACCTCCTCAGAGGCCTCTTGCCGCTGGCCAGAATCTGGGGCACAGGGCCGCCTGGGCGCCCAGCTGAGGGAGGGGAACCCCCACAGCACCTCGCCGGACGCTGGCCCTTTTCACCCTGCGCCCCGGGAAAGCCACTTTCTGCCCCTCAGACCGCAAGTTGCAAGTTTCGAGGCCGCAGCGGGGACGGGTGGGCGTGGAGGTGGGAGAAGGGGAGGAACATCCGGCACCCCCTCCCGGCCCCTCGCTCCCCAGGCCTCTCGCAGCCCCTTCCCCAGAGCGCAGGCTCCTGTTTCCCCGCC
>NW_005370105.1:1306001-1306505 GCF_000412655.1 Myotis brandtii | reverse complement strand
CGCAGCGGCCGGTGCGCCCGGCCACAACCTCGGACGATCCCCTAGGACGGCCTGGGCTGGAGACCAGAGAGGTGGCGCGGGACGGTCCTCTGCCCCCTAGGGCTTTGGGGAGGAAAGTTCCCAAAGGCCCTCCGCCGCCTCCCCTCCGGAGCTGGGAGGTGGTGCGATTTATAGAGTCCAGGGGGCACCAGGCTCCGCCCCTCTGTCGTCGGGGGTGGGGTGGGAGGGGCTCTATCAGCTTCTGCCCCAGATCTTTCCTGGACAGAGAGTCTCAGCAGCCGAGTTCCGATCGGGGACCGCGGGCCGGGCGCCGGGGAGGGCGTGGGAGCTCGTGCTGCCTCTCCCCGCCTCTTCCTTAGAGGTGCTGGCTGACTGCAGCTGGCGTCCCGCGGCAGAGGGCTGGCCCATGGAGTATGCGGCTGCGGAGGGAGGGGACCCCGACTCCGCAAGTTTCTGCGCGGCGCTGTCAGCCTCGGGCAGAGCAAGATGACGAGCGCGCGGCGC
>NW_005370105.1:1275968-1305466 GCF_000412655.1 Myotis brandtii | reverse complement strand
GCGAGGTAGGGCGCGGGCTGGGCTGGGGCGCCGAGTGGCCACGGGGCGTCCCAAACGCGCTGTCAGACCCGGAGGAAGCAGAACAAAAACTTTCCAAGCGCCCATCTCCGGGCGCTGGAAACAGGCATCTCCGGCCACGGAGGAGCCCAGCCCGCCGGGCTGCTCTCGGGCGCTAGTGATTTCTGAAGCTTGGAAAGGGGTCAAGTTCCAACTGTAGAACTGACTCGGGTGGGAGGTGGTGGAAGCTGCCGGGGGTCGGAGGGGAAGGGGTGAAGGCGCTTATTTTTGGAAACGCTAGAAACAAAGAGTATTGAGGTGGGGTGGGGGTGGGGTTAAGGCTTAAGCTTGCACCGCCGGCGCGGAGAGTGGGGAGAGAGTTAGAGGGACCCTGGGGCTCTGGGGCCCGCAGCCTCTCCTGCCCCAGGACGGGTGGGAGCCCTCTCGCCTCAGTTACTCCGCTTTTATCTGGTTGCCGACTGCCTCGCAACACTTAACTTACAGGTAGACTTGTGCTAACCGGGCCACGCTGCGTTCCCCGCACACTTTCTAGACCTCTGAGGAGGAGGCAAGGTGCCGGGGACGAGGTGAATAAAACCGCCAGTAGCTTAGAGAGCCCGGTGCCCCTCCTGTGAGCGGCTGCAGGGCGGTTTGCACGGCGCCGGGCTGGGGCGGCATGCCTGCTATCAGGAGCCTGTGGGCTATTCCCACCCGAACTAGAAACACTCCTTATGCAACTGAGGGCCACGCGGACCTCTGGGGCTTATTGCAATCTCACCGGCACCAGCACCGTGAGAGGCTCTTGGATTGGCTCCGGAGAAAAAGAAGAAAGAAAAGGCAGTTGCTTGACGGAGGCGCCCAGTTTCCCTGTTCATGTGGGGCCAGGGCAGGCTTGGCTGCCCCGCGGACCCTAGACACATCTGCTCCCGAGGTCATTAATAGAGCCCCCAAAACCTGACTGTCCAGTGACTTTCCTGCCGGCCTGATTGCTCGTGGCCGCGAGGGGCGGCTCTGCTCTCAGGCTGGGCGTGGGGGCAGAGGTGTGCATCTCCACCCTCGTTTGGGTTTGGGTCTCCGAGGAGCCCGAGAGCTTGTGAGCCTCCGCTGGGCGGTGACCATTCTAGGCGCCGCCTGGGAACTGGCGGGGTGCGGGGGTGGGAATCAGAAGGTGGCTGTGGGGTTCGCTTCCCCACTGATCCCATTTCTGTTGGAGTGAATGTGACCACGTGGAGAATTTTCGTCTTGTTGAGTCGGAGTTTTCAGTTGGGGCAATTTTTTTGTTGTTCTTTCTCCCTCTCTTTCTTCCCTTTTTTCCTTTAAAAAAAATTTTTTTTTGCAAGGGATGAGAGTTTGATTTTTTTTAAATCCCTCTCTCTGGGCTCTCCCCACGTTTCCTTTAAAGAAATAAACAAAACGAGCAGGGCCTCGGCGAGAATGAGTTGTGCCTGTGGCTCTCCTGACTCTCTTTGTAACTCGTTTAAGGCTGCGGTTCCGGAGGCCCTGTCCAGCCTGGAGACGCGGAAAGCCGGGACCTCTGACTTCCAAGCTCTCCGCCTCCGCCTCGCCCTCCAGCGCCCTCTAGCGTCCGCCGGGGCAGCGCCGCTCGGGAAAGGCGCCGGACGCAGGGCGCGCCATGGGGTCCACCAGCAGCGCGCTCTCTGACTACTCCAACTATGACATCATCATCCGGCATTACAACTACACCGGGAAGCTGAATCTGGGCCAGGACAAGGACAGCGGCCTCAAGGTGACGTCCGCGGTGTTCATCCTCATCTGCTGCTGCATCATCCTGGAGAACATCTTCGTCTTGCTGACCATTTGGAAAACCAAGAAGTTCCACCGGCCCATGTACTACTTCATCGGCAACCTGGCCCTCTCGGACCTGCTGGCGGGGGTGGCCTACATCATGAACCTGCTCTTCTCCGGGGCCAACACCTACAAGCTGACGCCCGCGCAGTGGTTCCTGCGCGAGGGCAGCATGTTCGTGGCGCTGTCCGCGTCCGTGTTCAGCCTGCTGGCCATCGCCATCGAGCGCTACATCACCATGCTGAAGATGAAGCTGCACCACGAGAGCAGCAGCTCGCGCTCCTTCCTGCTCATCAGCGCCTGCTGGGTCATCTCGCTGGTGCTGGGCGGCCTGCCCATCATGGGCTGGAACTGCCTCGGCCTGCTGCCCAGCTGCTCCACGGTGCTGCCGCTCTACCACAAGCACTATATCCTCTTCTGCACCACGGTCTTCACCGTGCTGCTGCTCTCCATCGTCATCCTCTACTGCAGGATCTACTCGCTGGTGCGCACGCGCAGCCGCCGCCTGACCTTCCGCAAGAACGCGTCCAAGGCCAGCCGCAGCTCGGAGAAGTCGCTGGCGCTGCTCAAGACGGTGATTATCGTGCTGAGCGTCTTCATCGCCTGCTGGGCGCCGCTCTTCATCCTGCTGCTGCTGGACGTGGGCTGCAAGGTGAGGACCTGCAACATCCTCTTCAAGGCCGAGTACTTCCTGGTGCTGGCGGTGCTCAACTCGGGCACCAACCCCATCATCTACACGCTCACCAACAAGGAGATGCGCCGCGCCTTCATCCGCATCATGTCCTGCTGCCGGTGCCCCAGCACCGACACCCCCGGCAAGTTCAAGCGCCCCATCATCGCTGGCGTGGAGTTCAGCCGCAGCAAGTCCGACAACTCCTCGCACCCCCAGAAGGACGACGGGGACAACCCAGAAACCATCATGTCGTCTGGGAACGTCAACTCTTCTTCCTAAAACGGGAAGCAGCCAGCCCATGGGGAGTGTTCTTGCATGGTCACCCACCGCCCAGTGTTTGGAAAAACATCTCCGTGCCGGGGGCCTGGACTGCTGCCAGGGTGGAGCTGCCGGAGCCGGAGCCGGAGGGGGGGCGGGGCGAGCGAAGGGCCGTGACGCCGGGTTGGGGTCGGAGGGTACAGTGAGTCCTGTGAACAATGCGCCGGGAAGGGTGGAGAGCGGTCCGCGGGCCTGAAGTCTGCTTCCTCTCCCTGAGCTTTGATTTTGCACTGAGCCAGAGGTTAGCATGGCCCAGCTCCCGAAGGGTTCGCTCGGCCCCTCCTCGAAGACCGAGGTCGCCTTGGAGCGTGTCCTGGAGCTTTGAGGAGAAGATGTTTTTTCACTTGAGTTTCCAGCCACGTGTGCACTTCTGCTTCTCTAGGGATGCTCCAGCCCGCACCCCACCCCTCCTTCCCCTGCGCACCCTCCTCGACATCCTCCGACTGGGCATCATCAGAGCTGGGGTGGCCTGATCCATTTCTCCAGCATCTGTGGCTGGTGGGCTGTGTCCAGGAAGCAGACAGAGGAGCTGGAGACGGTTCGGACATGGGAGGCAGTTTCATTTGCTGAGGCCAAAGTTTCCACGCAAGCTGGATCCGTTGTTTTTGGAATTTGGTTGTAGTCACTTTGAGGTTTTTTGTTTTTTTTTTTACATCTTTACAATGGAATGCGTTACAGTATCCTGCCATTGTGCCTGAAATCTGCATGGGGAAGCCCAGCTTATCTAATGGTATCAGCCAGGACCCTTCGTGTCCCCGGGGAGACAAAGGCCCCACACAAGGAGAAAACCCGCCGCGGGCCGGGGAACTTTGTAAACCAGGAGGGATTTCCTAACGAATTTGCCTAACAGATGCAACATCGGTCTTTGGCACTTTTGTTGATGTTTATTACGGAGTGTGTGTGAAGCATTTCAACCAATGGTTGTATCTTGTTGTGTTAAAAGTACTCTTCATGATGTTTGAATGTATTTGTTTCAGCATTTTATTGGATTTTCCTAACCTGTGTTAACACCATTGAATGTGTATTTCTTAAGAAAGTATCACCCTCTATGCCCTTAAAGCATTACTTTAACTGGTAGGGAACCCAGAAGTTTCCAGTACAGCTGTTTTTTAATAGTTCATTGGGCATGTGTGTAAATGTTACAAAGAATAAAATGTATTGCTGTCTCTTTAGTATGGTTTTCAGTGCAATTAAACCCAGAAATGTCCTTTTTTTTAAAAAAATAGTATTTAATAGTTTTCTGACTTTTGTGGATCATTTTGCACATAGCTTTATCAACTTTTAAACATTAATAAACTGATTTTTTTACGGATTCCTTTGTGAAGAGCATTTTAAAAATAATTAAAGACCTTCTATTTGACTCTGTGGCTCTTTAGTAAGGTAAGGGCAAATGTCTGTTATTGTTTTAGAAACCACTCTATCTTTTTCAGGAAGAGAAACTTCAATATGTTAACACCGAAGAGTAGTAAAGAATGAGATGAAAAAAACTGCCAGCCTCTAACTACATACCACATGGGAAGGAAATGTAATTGTTTGAGTTTTAAATTGCATCCATGCCAAACTAAACTAAGGCCAATATTCTTTCCCAAAACATGGGGTTTTAAAGAAGAAACACAGAGCAGTGTGGTTGTAAATCTAACTTAAATCATGAAACTCAATGGTCAGTTCAAATCCATCCACAAAAGCTTGGCTTTCTTCCAACATGCTGGGAAGTGGGGATATGAATATGGGAGATCATATCACATCACTTACATGTTCAGAATTGGTTTCTGTCTTGGTTTCTCCCCGTCTAACCTCTGAACAATATGGGACTCTAGTATCACTGAAGGAGCGAGTGGTAGGCTGAGTTGCAGACACCTTCTGTCTGAAAACGTTCAGTCCATAGTATCTGAAAGCTTTAACATCCCTGGTTATTAATTTCTCCAACTATAAAATGAGAGCAAGGGTACTTTACAAGCAAAACGGAATTCTTGTCCTCGTTAATGCTCGTTTTCATTGGGGATTCAATGTGAGTGTTTGTGCGTGTCTGGCCCGCCGGTGCTATTGTGACTTTCAGAATGTGTGCTTTCAAGTGTCATTGAGCCAGCACAGGACACAGTTGGGGCATGAAGATAAACCTCCCCTCCTCACGTAGATGTCACGTCCGGGTGAAGTTCACTGTGGGAAACAGGAGTGTGTTCACTAAGGAAGCCTTGGGTCACAGCCTCCAGTTTCCTGAAGGAAATGCCAAAAAGGCTCCAAAGACAAAAGGCTGGCAACAGGCGGGAAGGTCTGTCCATCTGTCTGTGGAGACGGAAGGAATGAGTTCATGGTACACTCACTTCCTAGGGCTCCGGACAGACCCAGCGTAATGGGAACGCAAGCCCGCTCCGTGTTTCTGTGGGAGATGAAGTGGTCCTGCTCTGGGCCTTGTCTTTCTAAGCACAGCGGTGACTCCCGCGACCTGGGGGAGATGGGGGGGGCGTGAAGAGGGAACTCAGGGAGGACAGCTTCACCTGCCCACCGGTGAGCCCTTAGCCAGTGATGAGAGGTGCTTGCTTTTTGGAGATCCAGGACAGTGCATCCCATTCTGAGAAAGCAGGACAGTCGGGGACTGTGGTTCCCTGGGCACACGTGTGGCAGACCCCCGGCCAAGAATCAATGGCTGCGACGAAGGAATCCTTGGTTGTATCCCAACGTGGATATCTGGTTTTAATTCAGTATATCCTGGAAACTGAGGATGGAGAAAACAACAAACTAACTAAACCTCAGTAACTATATGTTTATACTAAAATAAACATCCACCAAGTTTTGATTAAATCCCGTAGAGGTTTTCAAGAGGAGCAAGTCAGACCATCTGAGCAACACTTGACATATTCTTGTAAAAACATACCATTGGCTCATAAATGTTTAGCAGAATTACAAAATGATGGCAAAAAATACTTTTTCCCCCCAGCAACATTGAGCCCAATTACAACTTCACAGACATTCAAATAAGAATCTTCTTGTTTTCTAGTCTCATTATAAGTAGAAAAGGTTCTTTAATAAAGGTGGATCCAGTATTACTAGAATTCAAATTTTTTTAGTAATGGGAATTTTGCATTCATGTTCATTAGCTACTGGATTCTATTTTAGTAATATCAACACTTTGGTTGGGATTTCTAGCATCTCTATTCCCTCCTCCTTCCCCCAATGTAAAAAGTCTTATAAAGATTTCAGCTATACTTTTTTTTCAGATAGGATTAATCTCTGCCCGGGAAATGGCCGATGTTAACGAGATACCCGAGGCAGTACTCTGGTGGTACTTCTAGCCTATTCTGCGCTTTGGATGATTTTGACTCTTTGCCCATCCACTCAATACATCACTGGGACCCCTCGTGTCTTCTAGGCGACTACAAGTGCAGCTCTGTTTGGGAGCTACTGCTCCGAAATAGTGACTTTAGAAAGATGATGGGCTCTTTGGGGGAAAGCCTATGAAGTGAGGACTTGCCGTTTAAGCAGATCTGAATATTAGCAATCCCATTTCAACTGAGAAGTCAGGGATAATGCTCGAGTGACAACATAAAACTATTCTGACTCTTTGATCTTCTAAAGAGTCACTGGCTCAAAAATTAATCTCCAGCTAGAACCGTTGTTTACCCACAGTATTTGCAGCGCTGAGTTTCTATCATCTCTGTGTAATGTTGAGTTAGTCTTTTTTTTAATCTTGTTTGCTCCACACTCAGCTGGAATGATGTTTGCTGCGGGTACCTGACTGATTAGCTCAAACTAGATGGATCTCATTTGTCTCCCAACTAATTAGGTCACAGTAGCTAGGTCTATATTTTTCTCTAAATAAATCTTAAACATCTCGAGGAAGGCATCACAAATAACCAAAGAAACCTTTCCAGGATGTTTGATTCTTAGCCTGTGGACACCTTAAGATCTCAGTGATGAGAAATCGTAATAAATTGCATCATTTCCCCCTCCCTAGCTTCCTGCCTTTTTGATGTGTGCTTCACATGGTCCAGGGATGGGGACCCAAAACATTCTTCTTCGTCCACCACAGACTTCACTGCCATACTTACCAGCTAGGCCAGAGGCATCTCCCAGAGCACCATGCAAGCGATGTCTACTTGAATTGTGAAAAGCCTTTCTATTGTCTATAATGACAAAGGATTTTTAACCAGTGGCCAAAGGAGCTAGGAGAAATGGGAAGATTATAACACTGAGCGAGGGTTAGACCTGCATTTACTTCCGTCTTTTCACAGTCCTTGACCCGAGCCGGGACCGAGGGCAACCTTGGGCAACCTTGGTTCGTAGTGAGACATCTCCCCTAACACACCCTGTGTCTTACTCCCTGTGCTTTCTTCTTGGATTCGGACTTCCAAATGGTTCCTATTTCCCCATGCTCTCTTCCTCATCCCTTTGAGGACTGAAGGGTTAAAAGTCAGATGTAGCTGTGTCTAGTCAGCAGTGTGGACTGCAGATTGGAGCAGGCGTTGCGACATTTTGTTTATTGTGTCCGCCAGTCAGCTTCTGTGCTGATAGTGGGTAGACACCTCATGGTAAATTCATACTATTCAGCAGTTAAAAAGGAACGACTATGGGTACTTGGCCTCCCTTGCATAAATCTCAAAACCATTAAGTTGGGCAAAAGAAGCCAGCCAGCCACCAAAGAGAACATACTGAATGGTTCCATTTATGTGAAATTCAAGAACAGAAGAAACTCATCTGTAGGGATAGAAATCAGCAGAGTGGTTGCCTGTGGGAGGAGGGTAAGCTAGAAGGGAACGTGAGGGAATTTTCTAGATGCTTAGCAATGTTCTACATCTTTTTTTTTTAAGGTGTTGTTTACTTGGGTGTATTCATTGGTCTAAATTTATCCAACCATATTCTTAAGACCTGTGAAAATTTTTTAAAAAATCAATATGGTAGACTTGTCAAACTGGACAACCAATGAGTCCAGGCTGCCTGTCATTACTAGAGCCAATTCAGTAGAGACAGGGTTGAATCGTATATGAGCATTTATTCCAATACTGCTGGCAGTGTTGGGGGGCAGTAGGTCACTCACAAAAATCTGCTCTGCAGCCCCGATAAACCAGCTGCTTATATAGAGTAGGACAAGGATTACATAGGGAAGTAGGAGGCTGGGGTGGGACTCCATTGTTTGGGCAACAAGGTTGTTAATCTTTCCCTGTTAAAATTCATTTCTTGCATGAGAATGGACCACATTCGAAGGTTGACTCCCAGGTTCTGGGGGTGTACAACTCCCCGCCAGGTTAGAATGGTCTTTCGTTAACCAGAACAAGGCAATCACGGTCCACAGAGCATGATTAATATTTCCCATAGCCATAGCTAGTCCCCAATATTCTATTTTTGCCGTGAACACTTGCACTTTTGAGCATGCGGGCTATTTGGGACTTTCTCTGAGAAACTGTGGAACAAGGTTCCAAAGAGTTCAGCAGCATGGGACAGAAGCTCCCCAGCGCTCCACAGAGGGAGCGAACAGTGGCAAATAACTGGGAACTCTTTGCTTCTGGAGGATGCGAATTTGGCTTAGTGTTGGTTGGAGAAGAATTTCTGTCTTGGGAGTCTTGGGTTGTCCTGAAACAGTACAAGCTTACTGAGGTTTCAGCCTTAGGGCTCTACGGTGCCTTGTAACTGACTATGAAGAACGGACTTTTACACGCTGACAGGGGTTCCGACACAAACTCCTACCGGTGCGTGTGCACTGGAGTGTTCCAAACCTTGTCTTCTCACCCGGGCACGTGTATGAAAGGCATTCGGTCAGGTGATAACACCCGTCCCGGGGGCAAGCCCGCCTTGTTAGCGCAACAGGCAGAGACACAGAAGAACTGGCAGACAGGCACGTCCTCCAGGGCTTCCCAAGCTTCTGTGAGCTGATGCCTGGTTGCCTGAGCTCAGCCCGTCTGTGGATTCCTTCCTGGGGGCAGCCCTGGGAGTCCCTGGGCAGAGCTGCCTGAGGTCTGGGGCCGGCCAGAACAGGAGAGAGGGCAGCTGCTCCCAGGGCTGGCTCAGGGGGGAACGCAGTCTTATCTGCTTCCCTGGATCCCTAATCCCATTACTGTTGCACGTTCTGCTTTTTGTTGATACCAAGACAGAAAGAACAAGCCTTGGGGAAGCCCTGGCTGGCTCCTGCTTCCCGCTCCCGCCTTCCTCGGGGCACCCAAGCACCCAGCCATCCCTGGGACAGGAATGCTGGTCCTGGCTGTGCGCTGTGGATCCCGGGCCAAGGACGGGCAAGGTCCTGTCTGCCCAGACTCTCAGGATTTATGCATCCCTCCGAGTCAGGGGCTCTTCTCTTTGGGGTCCAGGGAGCCTGATGTTGATGTAAGAATGTCCGAACCGGGAAATAACTTCAATAAGAGTTTATTTAAGCCCAAATTGGTGACAATTTCGAGGAAGCAAGATCTCAAGTGCGCCAGAGGATAAGTTTTGCAGCTTCTTTGATGCATTTGATATTAAGGAGGGAAGATTAAGGATCATTATGGGAAGGGGAGAGGAGGCAAGGCGGGGATTGGATTACATGCAGGGGTGGGGAGCCTTCTTTCTACCAAGGGCCATTGGATATTTGTAATATCGTTCTCTGGCAGTGCAAAATCATCAACTTAGAAATTAGCCTGCTGTATTTGGTCAAACATTTAATGAACTCACCCCTAATGCTTGGGCCAAATGTTCCCCACCCCTGGATTACAGGACAGTTAACAGGTTATGCGCTGCCTTTCAAAGGTGTGTTCATCTAGATCAGTGGTTCTCAACCTTCCTAATGCCGCGACCCTTTAATACAGTTCCTTATGTTGTGGTGACCCTCAATTTCATTGTTACAAATTGAACATAATTAAAGCATAGTGATTAATCACAAAAACAATATGTAATTATATATGTGTTTTCCGATGGTCTTAGGCGACCCCTGTGAAAGGATCGTTTGACCCCCAAAGGGGTTGCGACCCACAGGTTGAGAACCGCTGATCTAGATGCACATGAACAATGGATAGGGCTTGTTTAAGGCAAAGAGAAACTTTTAGGTAAAAAAATGTATAGTCCCGACCGACCAGCATGGCTCTGTGATTGAGCGTCAACCTATGAACCAGGAGGTCATGGTTCAATTCCCAGTCAGGGCACATGCTTGGGTTACAGGCTCAATCCCCAGTGTGGGACGTGCAGGCAGCAGCCGATTCATGATTCTCATCATTGATGTTTCTTTCTCACGCTCCCTGCCTCTCTGAAATCAATAAAAATATATTTTTTAAAAACGTGTAGTCCTGGGTGTGACTGCCCACCATGATGCCCTGCTTAGGGATTTATGATCTGATCACCTGCCCAGTCGCTTTCCCTAGGACCCCTTTTGCGCCCTCACTGATATGAAGAAACAAGTTCTTTTCATGAACGTGCCCATTGGCGTACGCATCCTCCAATGTGCGGAGTTCTTAAGCAGCGTGAAATAATGTCATTGAACAAATCCGGTCAGCGCTGGAAGCTTCTCCTCTTTGGCTCTGATGTAACCAATATCTCTAGCTCTAGGTGCATAATGGGAGTTTACGTTTGGATTTGGAGTGCAGAACATTCTGGATGTCAGTATCAGTATTTGCATTCATGTCTTCAGGCTGGAGCAGGGCATTTTAGTTTCTGTCTCCTCCAGGCTTGTGCTTGGCCTCCTAGAGCCCTGCTGTGAGCCCTGCTGTGAGCACTGGCCAGGGAGTCACTGGGTTAAAATGGGCGAAGGAAGCCAGCATTTGAATAAGTCTTGGGTGGGGCCGTGTTTGACCTGCTGAAAGAGAAGGGAGACAAAAATGCACAGCTCAGGAGGAAAGGTGATGCAAGTTCTTGGTTATCAGGGTCTTTATCAGCAAGCTCATCTCCAGGTCAACAATGACCAGCATCTTTACCAGCAAACTCATCTCCAGGTCAACAATCAGAAGAATCTAGAAGACCAGAGCGAGGTCTGA
Organism: Myotis brandtii; assembly: GCF_000412655.1. NCBI lineage: Eukaryota > Metazoa > Chordata > Mammalia > Chiroptera > Vespertilionidae > Myotis > Myotis brandtii. Next base: position 1,294,744 of record NW_005370105.1, on the reverse strand, counting down.
ATAGGCCTTGTGTGTGCTGTACACACACCAGGGACCTGTGTGGTTGGCACCTGGAGCAGCCCAAGGACTCGGCATCCCGGTCTCACACCCCGATCCCATGGAGCCCCAGGTGGCCCTCTCCCATTGGAGAATGCCAGGAACTCAGCTGCCCCCTCACCATGACCTGATCTATGCCCCCCCCCCAAAAGGTGTCAAAGAGAGAAACCGGACCCAAAATGGTGTCCCTTGTGCTAAAAACCCATGGTCCCCAACCTAGATTGAAGGCCTAACTCATTGCAGTCTTAGCCTCTCCCAAGAGTGGGATGTCCAACCCGTCGGTTTGGAATTTTTGGATCCACCATCATGAAGTAATCTGTGTGAGGAGACCCCCTGCCTTCCTCTTCGGGGAGGCGTCCTCACCTGATGTCATCCCCTCAAGGTCTCACCCCACCCTGTTCAGTCTAATAGCTTTCCATTGTGCACAACCCTCACAGGGGCGCGGTGGGATGCCGCCCGCCCGCGTCACGCATCACTGAATGAAGCCAAGGAGGCCCTCACATTTGCTGGGTGGAATTTTGCGTGTTCACCAAGGTGTACTGGTGGGAGGACCACAGGTTTCGTTCTTTGGTACAAAGGAGAGTCTATTTCTTTCTTTCACTTGTGCCTGTCTAGACACTTCAGGAAAAAACAAATTTCAGTCACCAGTAAAATTATGTTCTAAAACTGGAGAAGGCTTGCGCTAAATCGTTGATAACGAATTAGCGATCACAAGCCCGGAGCCTCTCGACTCACCACGCTTGTGCAGATATTTCGTGGCCCCAGAAATAGCGGTTCGCCCTCACATGCTGTTCCGCCTGGCGAGCACTGTGCGGCCACCTGCAGAAATACTTCTCGGTTTCTCTTCCTCGTCTACATGCTGGTCAGGGAAACATTGAGCAAAACACAGATTTCCTATTCCCACTCACGTGTGGGAAGTGAATTAGGCTGTAGACAATGACCTAGGCCAGTGGTCGGCAAACTCATTAGTCAACAGAGCCAAATATCAACAGTACAATGATTTAAATTTCTTTTGAGAGCCAAATTTTTTAAACTTAAATTATATAGGTACATTATTATTAACTTAATTAGGGTACTCCTAAGGCTTAGGAAGAGCCACACTCAAGGGGCCAAAGAGCCGCATGTGGCTCGCGAGCTGCAGTTTGCCGACCACCGACCTAGGCTATTCCAGCTATAAAATCCTTTGCCTCAATTTCCTGAATATTTTATTTCATTATTATGATGCTAGTTTTTATTGATTTTTAGAGAGAGAAAAGGAAGAGAAAGAGTGTGGGGGGAGGGTGAGAGAGAAAGAAACATTGATTTTTGTTGTTGTTTCACTCTTTAGGGACTCATTGGTTGATTCTTATATGTGCCGTGACTGGGGGGCCAAACTCCACAACCTTGGCTTATCAAGGTTGCTTTAACCACCTGGCCTACCTGGCCAGGGTGATTTTCTCAATATTATATGTCCACATTTTCCCCAGCTGAATTATTATTTTTTAATAGTTTATTGATTTATAGAAAAGAGCGAAGGGAGAGGAAGAGAGAGAGAGAGAGAGAGAGAGAGACAGAGAGACAGAGAGAGAGAGAAAGAGGTGAGAGAGAAACATTGATCAGCTGCCTCCTGAATGCCCCCTCCTGGGGATTGAGCTGCAACCCGGCATGTGCCCTGTCCAGGAATGGAAACGGCGACCTTACGGTGCACAGGACCGCACTCAACCAGCGGAGCCACTCCCGCCCCAGAACATTTTCTTAGTGTTGAAAGCACATTGACGTCTTCCCTGCTTTTATTAAATCCATCTGAAGGACACAGAGCAATTTCTATTCCATAAAAAGAAGTTTTAGACAGCAGGGATTACTCCCGTTCCCGTGTCTTCAATGACCATGTGCCTTAGACGCCCCACCATGAACTTGTTTGTGGTTTGGAGGACATCCATACATGAACTCCGGTTCCAGAGGCTGCACCCCCTGCCTACAGCCAAGAAGTGGCCCCTTCCCGAATGCCCTTTTTTGGTGAATTTAAAGAGGGGCACAGATTGAGGCTGCAACCTCATTTGCACTGGCAGGGTATCCATCCCTGGGCCTAAAGCACTTCTCCCAAGCTGGTGGCTGGGGACCAGGGAAGCTGGCTTGCTTTTCTATCATGGGGCGGCCAGGAAAAGTCCTGAGGACTCCTAATTACAGACCCGTTCGTCCCAGGGGATCTGAGAGACTAACGCGTCCAGCCGTGGCATTTCAGGAATATGAGACTTGCTCCCCACCCCTCATCCCTTCTTCCCCTGGTCCTGCTCGGGAATCCGAGTTGGGTTGTCAGGAGCAATGACTGACAGACATGGGATATTTGTGTGGTCGGTCATATTTCCATTTCTATGCCTCCAGCTTCATTTCTTCTGAGACCTGGCCAGCTTTTCTTTAGCCCCGAGCTGTTGGGCCTTGCTAATTTTGACAACAGGGATCCGTGCCGTGCGGGTTCGGGAAATTACAGGGATTCTGTTTCTGCAGCCTGTGGATGTCTGCTGGGCGGAGGGGAAGCCGCAGATCAAAGCGAGTTGGGCCAGATGTGCAGGCAGATGAGGGTGTGCGAGCAGAGGGCAGGGCCCGCACTGTCATTTAGCTCCACGGCGGAGCCTGTGCGGTCGGTGACGCCACTGGACACCCGGGGAGGGGCTGCGCCTTTCGGCTGGCCTGTTGTTTATTTGGATTACCCGGAGCTCGTGAGTCCTTTTGACGTTGAAAAATGCCTGTTTCGGTTCAAGTACTGGTATAGTTTGATTTTCTTTTTTCCTTTCCTTTTTCGGGGGTTGCATTTTGGTTTCCCACGGCACTCTTTCTTCTCCCCTGCAGTTTCTTTCCATCCAGATAACTGTCGCACTGGCCTTTCAACTTCAGTACTGCGACAGCGAGTCACCTTCCCAGTGGCCTCGTGGCGGCTGAGGAATCGTTTGGCAGGGGGAGTCGGGTCCCGGCAGAAGACCCCAGGATCTCTCTTGTAATATAAGATGGGGGGCAGAGCTTTGCACAGTGGCAGTATTGTGGCCAATGAGTTTTATCCCAGGCACAGTTATTGCTAATTGGAAAAAAATAATAAAGTAAAAGGGGAGACAGAGATATCATTGGGATTTCTCTATGGAAGTATCTCCTTCCGTCGGAGGAAACCCATGGGGAGGGCACAGTGGTCCCTTTGGCCTGTGTTTGAATGAGTACCTTCCCCACCACATACCTCCTAGGAGTTACTCACCCTCCCCACAGTCAGTTCTTCATCTGCCCCACAGTGTTAACAACACCCACCTCAAAGGCTGCTGGGAGAATGAAGTAGGATCATGTTGGGCCACGTCTGGCACAGACAGGTCATCGCTCAAAAGCGTTTATGCGTCCATGCCTTGGACACAGGCTTGTGGAGCACCTACTATGCTCGGGGCAACGCCAGCACAGCAGAGGACACAATAGACAACATCCTCGCCCGCGGCCAGCTGTCTCCTTCTCTTGTCCTCTTCAACTACTTGGTCCTCCCTGAAAGCCAGACCACGAACCGGGATGCTCCTGTTTCTCCGTGAACTCATTCCTTTGGACGTTCTGTCGATGAGCAATTGCATTTTGTGCTCAGGCTGCCTGTCTGCTTGAGACCAAAGGAAGAACATGTGATGGGATTACAAGGTTGGGCCTGCGTTACAACTTGGATGTGTGGAGAGAGGGAGATTGTTTAGTCTACACTACTGGGCTTCCTTCCTGAGCCCTTACCTTCCGGTTGGAGGGAGACATAACGTGAGCTAAACACCTGGTGGGCAATGTTCAATCACCTAACCCAGTTGTATGCCCTTCTGCTTCCCCCGGCTGGCAGACAGCCCTCTTCCTCCCTCGCTTGTCTGGGGCTCGGGGGAAGGGCCGAGGCCGGTGCAACCTCACGGTGCCATGGGTCAGGCTTCCGGACGGCCCAGACGTTGTCCCTTCCCACTGCTCGCGCCCTCTCCGTGTTGGCGGGGACCTGGTGTCACTCTGGTCAAAGTCAAGTCCTAGTGCCCTGCCCTCGTTTCATTTCCCTGCTGCTGTCCTCTCACCAAGTGAGCACCGATTCCTTCATGGGGGGCCATCCGTGCTCCAGGCTCCTGAGCCCCGCTCACTGCAGAGATGAGAAAGGCCTGTCATGCTGGCTCTCTCGTTTCGTCCTCAGAGTCTCCACTGCAGACAGGAAGAAACTGAGGTTCAGAGAAGTTTAAAAAACACACACACGTGTGTTTGCCTCGCTGCCGTGGCTCGGGTTGAGCATCGACCTATGAACCAGGAGGTCATGGTGGGATTCCCAGTCAGGGCACATGCAGGAGGCAGGCATGCAGGAGGCAGCTGATCAGTGATTTTCTCTCATCATTGATGTTTCTGTCTCTCTGTTTCTCTCTCTGAGATCAATAAAAACATTTTAAAAACAACAGGAAGAAGAACACCTGTGTTTGAGGCTACAGAACCAGTCGTCGGACTTGAACCCAGGGCTCTTTGGCCCCAAGCCCATTCCACCAAGGCACAGTGTTCAGAATAAAAATTTAGACTTTTAGAGTGGAGATTCTGTATAAATGGAATCATCCCACCATAACACTGAGGAGTGGAGGTCAAGAATGAGCTTACGATGACTGGCCTAAAAACCATTACTTTGAAGGGAAGAATAGGGAACTCCTTTTGAAGGATGATTTAATCTGACGCAGGCCTTTAAGAAGTGCTGACTAAAGGTCTGATGACCGATGCTGTTTTGATCTTGGTGCAAGTCAGGAAGTGGAAAGACAGATTTCGGGCCCTCAGAGTTGCTAACACTGGAGGTCTCCATGTTATTTTGGTTCCAAGGCTAATTTAACCACTTCTTCTTTTGTTCTTCCAGTTTGTTCTTGGAGGACAAATCATTTTCCCCTTTTCTCTCTAGGTGACTGGTAATTTTTAAAATCATCTTTACCATCCGTCCTTATTTCCTCCCCATCTTGCTCACGTTTCCCCTCTCTCTCTGGGTTTGTTTTCTGCATCCTCGCTCGCCGAGCTCTGCCCCATTAAGTTACGGAAATAAAATATATTAGAACCCTGGTCTCCAATGGCCTGGCCATCATGAGAGGGCCTTTGAGGTTGGCTTCCAACCTCGGTTCTCGGAGGGCCAACTAGGTCGCCAGTCACACGTGTGCCGTTGTAGGGTTTGCACGGGGAGTTGGCAGCCCTGCCGGTCTGTTTTTCACTCTGTGAGGTTTTGCTAAAAGATAATAGTGACTCAATGGAAAAAATTGATTGAGCATTCACTCTAGAAAAAAAAAGTGTGTGTGTGTAACCTGTGTGCATGTGTGTGTGTGTGTGTGTGTGTGTGTGTAACCGTTGATGGTGAGAGGAGGATCAATTCTGCCTAAAGAGCAGATAGTTATTTGCTACGAGCTGGTTCTCAGCACCCTCTTGGGTCAGGGTGGACTTCAGTACCAAATCAAAAGGGCGACTCCGTGTGGCTCAGCCACTGCCATCGGAAGGATCTGGGAAGCGAGAGGACTAAAAGGGGAGTTTTCAGAAAGACTGTGTGAACTAAAACCGAAGCCTGTGAGCCCCACGTGAGTCTCCTTCCTCACCCACCCGCCTCCATCCCTCCTTTCCCTTCCGTTTCCGTGACTGGCCTGTCCTTCAGGGAGAATGAGGAGGCTCCGACCACCTCCCACATCTCAGAACAAAGGAAGACCCCAGTTTCCTGTCACAAGGTTGGTGCAGAGCCGTCCAGGCCTGGAGGAGGCCACGGCTAGTCCCTCAGGTCTCTGTTCTCCTTGAGATGAGACTTTTATTCCCCCACCCCCCGCTGGCCTTCCAGGAAACGTCCCTCCCAGGGGTGTCTGAGTCCCTTGGGAGACATGAAGCCTGCTGCAATCCCACAGCTACTGGTGGGCGTGCAGTGTTAATTATGACTAAGTTCATTGTCTAATGGTTACGAATCACTAAATTTTAAGAAATGATTTGTGCGAAAAATATCATTGAATCACATAACTTCTGTGGCCATACGTTTGTTTTGTTCATGTCCATGTCTCTGAGCCGGTGGGTTCCATGAAGAACAGCACGTCCAGGTGACCCAGGTGACCCTCGAGCCTGCAGAGCTGAGGGTGTCCATGCCCAGGTGACAGGTGGGGGTGCATTTGTCTGGCTGAGGCTGTTTACTCTTTTTTAAAAAAAATATATTTTATTGATTTTTTACAGAGAGGAAGGGAGAGGGATAGAGAGTTAGAAACATCGATGAGAGAGAAACATCGATCAACTGCCTCCTGCACACTCCCCACTGGGGATATGCCCGCAGCCAAGGTACATGCCCTTGACCAGAATCGAACCTGGGACCCTTCAGTCTGCAGGCCGACGCTCTATCCACTGAGCCAAACCGGTTAGGGCTGTTTACTCTTTAAAATTTTTAAAAAAATTTTGTCAATTATAGTTCACATACAATCTATTATTTTAAGCGGCACAGCATGGTGGCTAGACATTTATAGAACTTACAAAGTGACCCCCTGATGAGTCTAATACCCACCTGGCCCCATACATAGTTCTTACAAGATTATTGACGATATTCCCCGTGCTACACGTGATTATTTGGTAACTGCCAATTTGTACTTCTTAATCACTTTTTTAACCCAGTCTCCTCAACCCCCACCCCAGTTTGGCAACCATCAGTTTGTTCTCTGTGTCTGTGAGTTTATTTAATTTTTTAGATTCCATATGGGTGGAATCATGTGGTATTTGTCTTTTCCTGTCTGATTTATTTCATTGAACTCATGCCCTCTAGGCCCATCCATGTTGTGGCAAATGGTAAGATCGCTTTCTTTTTTATGGCTGAGTCATATTCCCTGGCATACACGTACCCCCTCCTTCTCCATTTATCTGTTGATGGGCACATAGATTGCTTCCACATCCTGGCTATTGTAGATCAGGCTGCAGTGAACATAGGGGTGCAGGTATATTTTCACATCAGTGTTTTGGATTTCTTCAGATGAATACCCCAAAGTGGGACTGCTGAGTCATATAGTGGTTCTATTTTTAATTTTTTGAGGAACCTCCATACTGTGAAAGTATTGCTCATAAGATGCTACCAAGAAAGAATTGAGCAGAGAAGTGGGTTGTGGTACTTCCCCAGGTCGTCCACTTCTTCACGTTCTTTGCACGTGATCCCTGTCACCCTGTCAGAGTTGACAGGGGAGAGAGCAAGAGTGGACATGGTGATCTTTGTAAAGGGGTGGTCTCCACCCCACTGGGCACAGGCAGACACTGCGCCTCCTGTTCCTCGTTGTGAACAAGGCCTGGCTTTGCCCTTCAGCACCCTTTACCCGCCCAGCCCTGTCCTTGGGCAGCAGACAAGCACCCATTGCTTGGTAGGGTAACTGGGTCCAGATGCTTGCAGGGAAAGTAGAAGCAAACAGGCAGGAGTGACCTGGGAAATGAAAGAAAAACAGCTTAACCTCCATGTGTGCTTTCTTGTAGTTTTATCTGCTTTTTTTTCCTTTTTAATTCAAATTTGGGTCTTAGTCAAAGGATCTAAGCAAGGAGGAGTAGCTTCCAAAAGAGAAGTTCACCCCGGCTGGTGTGGCTCCGCGGTTGAGTTGACCCATGAACCAGGAGGGCAAGGTTCGATTCCCGGTCAGTGCACAGGCCTGGGTTGTGGGCTTGATCCCCAGTGTGGGGCATGCAGCAGGCTGCTGATCCATGATTCTCTCTCATCATTGATGTTTCTTTCTTTCTTTCTTTCTTTCTTTCTTTCTTTCTTTCTTTCTTTCTTTTCTTTCTTTTCTTTCTTTCTTTTTTTTAACATATTTTTATTGATTTCAGAGAGGAAGGGAAAGGGAGAGAGAGAAACATCAATGATGAGAGAGAATCACTGATCAGCTGCCTCCTGCACATCCTCTGCTGGGGATGGAGCCCACAACCTGAGCATGTGCCCTTGACCAGAATCAAACCCAGGACCTTCAGTCTCCAGGTCGATGCTTTATCCACTGAGCCAACCCGGCTAGGGCTCATTACTGATGTTTCTATCTCTCTTTCCTTCTCCCTTCCTCTCTGAAATTAATAAAAACATATTTTAAAAAAAGTAAGAGAAGTTCAGACTTGTAAAAAGAGTACACTTTTCCTATAAGTCAAATAAGCATCAGCCATTCAGAAAAATGCTCTCTGGAAAGTAGCACCAATAGCGCACTATTAGGAAGATGGACCAGAGGCGGGCAGAGAGCAGCCTCTGGAAGAGTCAGGAACTGGGTCTGGCTCTTTCTTGGATTCCGACCCCGCCCACTCTCCTGAAAATGTCACCGTCCAGGATGTGTCCGTGACCAACCCTTCAGGTGGGGTCTCCAAAGGAAGCAGGGAGACGTAGCAGGAACTGTGGGATGCCAATATTCAGAGCATTTTTCAAGGTCACGAGAGAGAACCAAGAACCAAGATTTCCAGCAATTTTAAGAACATGACCGTCATGGTCGGCAGGCTTGACTGGCTCCTGTGGTCTTCAGAATTCGATTGAGTTGATAGAAGACAGAGACCAGCGTTAAGAAGGAGAAACTTTATGATCTGGTTGCTAGGGTAACTGCCCTGATTGCACCTCCTCAGAGCGCACTCTTACCATCTCTCTTCTTGCAGCCAAACTTTATGAGAGAGAAAGGACAGGGCTTTCTTCTCATCGCACAAAAGGAGATGTGATGATGGGAGGGAAGACCAGGTGGTAATGAGAGTGGAGGGGGCACTTTCTGCCGTCCTCTGAGAAGGTGCAAGCGGGCGTCACAGGAGGGAGCTGCCCCTGGCACCGGGTGCTGAGGGAGCCCATGAGATCCTCGGCTTCCACAGGGCATCCCACACTCAGACCCGAAGCCACGGCGGATGTCACAAGGAGCCGAGAAAAGTCAGACTACGGAGGACGGAAGGAAGAACTGCCAAACCTTCTATCGGAGCCAATCGCAGGCTGCAACTAGTGAGGAGAAACCACAGCTTCTGTACGTAAATGACAGGGCTCACCAGGGACCTGGTGTTGGCTCCAACATGACCTTTTAAAAAAATGTTTACAAAAGTCATACATGTAGAAAAAATGAATAACTACCAATAAAGTTAAAAAATAAAAATATCACATTGAATACCCAGAGCCAACATTATAGCTGGCACATAATACTTAATAAATGTCAACTATTGCCCTAGTCGGTTTGGCTCAGTGGATAGAGCGTCAGCCTGTGGACTAAAGGGTCCTGGGTTTGATTTCAGTCAGGGGCACATGCCTGGGTTGCAAACTTGATCCCCAGTAGGGGGCATGCAGGGGAGGCAGCCAACTGATAATTCTCCCTTATCATTGATGTTTCTGTCTATTTCTCTCTCTTCCTTACTCTCTGAAATAAAAAAATATATATATTTAAAAATAAATAAATTTCAACTATCCTATATAATAAAAGGCTAATATGCAAATTGACCAAACAGCGGAATGACCGGCCGCTGTGATGCACACTGACCACCAGGGGGCAGACACTCAATGCAGGCGCTGCCCCCTGGTGGTCAGTGTGCTGCCACAGGGTTAAGGCCGCTCAGCCAGAAGCCGAGCTTGCCAGCGGGCTCACAGCTGGCGAGTGCAGGGGCAGTGGCGGGAGCCTCTCCCACCTCTGTGGCAGCGCTAAGGACCCTTTGGGGGATGTCTGCCTACTGGCAGGCCTAAGCCAGCAGGCCGACATCCCCCGAGGGGTCCTGGACTATGAAAGGGCTCAGGCCAGGCTGAGGGACGCCCCCACAGTGCACAGATGTTGTGCACCAGGCCTCTAGTTAAAAAATAAAAATGAATCTTAAAAATATATCTTTCCGTACATATCTACCTATTGGCCTACATTTTAAAAAGTGGTCTAGATTTATTGCTAAACCATATATTAGGGATATTTTTAAAAAATATAGATCTTTATTGATTTCAGAGAGGAAGGGAGAGGGAAAGAGAGATAGAAACATCAATGATGAGAGAGAATCATTGATTGGCTGCCTCCTGCACATCCCCACTGGGGATAAAGCCCGCAACCCAGGCATGTGCCCTTGGCTGGAATCGAACCTGGGACCCTTCAGTCTGCAGGCTGACGCTCTATCCACTGAGCCAAACCAGCTAGGGCAAGGATATTTTTTTCATGTCAAATATGTTTTATAGTTTTCTTTATTTTACCACTGATACCATATGCTTGACAACATAAGAGAGAATGTTGACCATCTCACCTGTATCTGGGAACCAACAGCCCTTACCTCTAAGTGCAAGGAAACCCCTTCGAAGCCTCAAAGAGAAAAAAGGAGTGGTCAAGATGGAGTGTGCGCACACTTACATGAGTACACGCAAAGGTGTGGACTGAAGAGAGGAAGATCCATTCTGGGCCCAGGGAAGAGAGGCGAGCCCCTCCCTTCCTGGCTCCATGACCCCCCCTCTCCCCCTCCCCCACACCGCCCACCCCAGATGTGCTCCTGCTGGGAGGCGGTCCCTCCAGGATTTCCTGGTTATGATGAGGAAGCACAGCTGAGCGTCAGGGAGTTCTGATAGAGATCTCCTCGCCTCTGACCTCCAGCCCCACCTCTGTTTACCAGTCTGCGAGCCAGCGGCTCATGTAACCCAGCGGAGAAGAGAGGAGGGCAGAGAGGCAGGGCGGCAGGTGCCTGCAGCTGTCAGCTGGGCGAGCCACACCTTGCCCTCTTCCTGTATCACGGGCGAAGCAGAACGGGGGCCAGGCCAGCTTTGGGTGGGAGCAGAGCTGCAATGTATATGCATCTATTTGCGTGCTATTTCATTGAGAAAATGCAGGGCGGCCACGGGGCTGGCGCCGTCCCCACTGCCAGTCCACGCCGCCCACAGCTTCCCCCACCTGTCCTCGTGGGCCTGCTCTCGGCAAGGCTGTCCCCTCCGATTCTGGCCCAGGACTTCAGCCCTTCTCCTTCTTCCTGAGCCCTTCCTCCCTTCCTTCCTTCCTTCCTTCCTTCCTTCCTTCCTTTTAAAGCATTTTCTTGTTGTTGTTAATCCTCACCCAAGGATATTTCTCCATTGATTTTTAGAGAAAGTGGAAGGAAGGGAGAGAGGCAGAGAGAGAGAAAGAAACATCGATGTGAGAGACATACATGGATCGGTTGCCTCCCGCACGTACCCCAACCTGGGGCCAGGGATCAAGATTGCAACTGAGGTACGTGCCCTTGACTGGAATCGAACCTGGGACCCTGCAGTTCTTGGGCTGATGCTCTGTCCACTAAGCCAAGCCGGCCAGGGCTCTTAGCCTTTCTTCAGCATCATTCCCTCAGCAAGAAACATGGTCCAGAAGCCATCGAGTTGAAAAGCACACATATATTTTTTTTAAAGTGAAATCCTCCAGCCACTGGCTCCGCCTACCTCTGTGTTCCTCTGACAGCAAAACTCAAAGAGGTTTTGTTACTGTGCTGTGTCCACTGCCCGAGCTCCAGCTCATCCATGCACACCCTCCCATCTGGCCTCTGTCTCCATGCGTCACCGCAATGGCTTTGGTCAGAGTTACCCGTGTCGTCGGTGTTGACAAGCCAGTGGGCGCGCTGTTTCTCACCCTTGGCCGCCTCTCAGCACCATTCCCGCGGCGCACGGCTCGCCCTCCTCCCTGATCCCAGTGACGTTGGGCTCCCTGGGTTTACTTCTTCCGAATGTATTGTCCCCCCACCCCAGCATCCTGTCCCCAGCTCTGCCACCCTCCCTGGCTTCGAGCACTGTGGCTTAGGGTGGGGTCCGGGGTCCCTTCCTCTTCATGGGGGCCAGGAGCCAAATCCCTGGCTAAATGCCAGCTACAGTGGGTCCCCGGGCCCCCAGGCCCACCGGGGGCTCATTTCTCAAGTCCCCAAGTGCACAACTGGATTGACAGCTGGCAGGGAGGGGAGCCTCCGCAGGGAGCCAGAGGATGTGGGGGAAGACACCAGCGTGAGGGCAGGTGGAAACCTCTGAAACCACCCCGCCCTCCTTGGTCAGGGTAGAAGACCCGCGCCCTGGCGGGAGGGGGAGGGGGGAATTCATGCTGCTGTTAATACCTAAAGGACACAGGGTGTACTAATATCTTCACGTAGCTCATGGCACTCCTGCGGTAGCCGGTGTTTCTGGAGAATGTCTGCAAGAACCACAGGCGAAAACAAGCGTTTTCGATTGTGGCTACGGCGCTGGATGTGGCTTTATTGGTAGATCAATGAGACGAAATCAGTTAATAAGGCCTCAGACACGGGGGCCGTGGCCGTGGGTTTGGGGAACGTGCTTCTGAAATTCCAGTCAGGCGGGGGATCCGGAGCAGTTTCCACTCCCGGGACACGAGCAGCACTCCATTGCGGCTTCGACCCAGGATTTCGCGGCTCTCCCCCTCTCTTGTGATGGTGTCTGAAACCCCATGGGACATGACGCTGGTTCGTCCCAGCAGCGACCTGCTGATTGCACAGTCCTCTGTCTAGAAGACTCTGAAAGACACACACAGGACAAATACTACGATTTGGGGACCTGACCCTTTGGTGACGTTTTCATGGACCCAGTGGTCAGGAGCGGGCGGGGCTGTCCCTGCCCAGGAAAAAGGCACTTCTCGCATCACCTGCAATAAGGAAGGAGGCACAGTGCCTGCCAGGCCCCCGGGTCCCGGGGCAGCACACGATACACCTGGGACCTCCGCTGGCTTGTGTGGGCCCAGAGCAGGACAGAGCTCTGCAGTCGGTGAGGCTGTGGTGCCAGCATCCTAATTTAAAAGGAAGCAAAGGGGGGTGGGGGGTGGGCGCTCGTTGCCCATGGACCAGGACGTCCCCGGTTCGATTTCCGGTCAGGGCACATGCCTGTGCAGCAGGCTTGATCCCCGTAGAGGGCTGCAGGAGGCAGCTGATTGATGTTTCTCTCTCTCCCTTCCTCTCTCCCTAAAAATTCAATAATAATAATAATAAAAAAAGATGATGATTCTAACTCCTTTGATGGCTTTGAAGGGCCTTCATGATCAGTCCCTGCCAAACTCTTCACAGACGCCCGGCCACACGGACCCCGTCCCCTCTCTGATAGGCCTGTTCTGGGTCTTGTGGTTTCCTCATCGCTCCCTCAGGCGACCTCCTGGCTGGCTCGGCCACACCCGTCAGACCTCAGGTTCAAGTCCCTTCCTCGAGGGCCCTTCCCTGGCCACCCCTCTGGCAGGTCGCCCCGTCCTTCTCCCAGGACATGCCACCCGTCCTCCTTACAGCCTCCGACCTCCTGTGCTGACTTCCCCGGACGGTGTGCAAACTGTCCGCTTCCTCTTGCGGCGTTCGCTCCATGGGGCAGGGAGGTGTGAGTTCCGACCTTCCTGTGTCTCTGCTCGTGGCATGGTGCTGGGTTAACTGTGGGTTCGCCGGAGCCTTTACCAAACACATAGGTAAATGAGTGAAAGGCAATACCGAAGGGCGAGCCAGACCTGGGCTCTGGAGTCAGACAGACATGGGTTTGACCTAATCGCCTGAGCGTGGGAGGCGTGGGAGACCCCTTGAAGCACATGTTTTCAAGGGTACAAGGAAGATGACAATAGTACCTGCCTTACGGAGGCTCAGAGGAGACGGCCTGTCCCCAGGCACATATGCACACCCCATGTGCCACACAGTCACTACTTCATCCTCCCCACCACGGTTCTCGCTGCGTCACGGGGACCCCCAGCCTGTGGGGTGACAGCCCCCCGAGTCATACCCTGGCCCTGCTGCCATCAGCTCAGCTTGGCAGGTGGGGCTGGACGAAGACCTTCGAGCTGGCCCTGGGGGAGGGGGGTGTTGTGTGTGTGTGTGTGTGGGGGGGCGCAGGTGCATGGTTGTCGTGCCCACGATGGCCCTCAAGCCAGGAACAGTTCCCAGGGACCTTGTCTGTTCCCTCCCCTGCTCCTCAGCCTTCCTCCCAGCCCCTCCCCTGCTTCTCTCAGCCTTTCTCCCAGCCCCTCCCTGCCTGTGCATTGCTGGTGACACGAGCTGAACCCACCCAGCCCTCGCCCAGCTCCTGCTCTGCATGGACGCGTGTCCTGGGGGTTGGGGTGGTGGGGTGGTGAGGCGTCCTGTCCACAGGGTGTCTGCGTTCAGAGAGGTAACCAGGCTGCAGAACAGGCCGTGGCCCCGCTAGCCCAGCACCACCACCTCTTGTTGTCTGTCTTCGGGGCCCACAGGAAACGCTAGCCTACTCCACCCTTCCCAGCGTGGTTGGCAGCCAACACTGATGTGGCTCAAGAGCTGCGTATTTACAGAGCACAGGTGGGGGTGGGGGAGGGGGGTTCAGCTCCCTCCACCAGGGGAAGGCGCTGGGACTGGGAAGGAAGACAGGCAGGGGAGGAAGCCTGATGGCTTTGTGTTTACGCAGAGCGATCGCTTCTCTGGGGATCAGCCGGAAAAGCGCTGGAAAAGTACCGAGTTCTCCAGCTCCAGCTCGGGAAGGCTTCCTGCCTCCACCCCGCGCTGGCTGCACGGCTTGCTCGGGGTTCATTGTCTGTCTCGCCGCTGTCCTCTCCCAGGAGTGGCCTCTCCCCTCCCTGCGCCCTTGAAGACGCCCAGAGCCCCTGCCCCGTCACTGTCCCCCCACAACCCCGGCACCCGGACCGGGCCCGACACGTTGGGGGCATCTTGTGTGTTAGCTGAGTGGACGATGGACATTTGGAGGTTTCTCGGTTCCTGTAGAGAGAGCGGCGGGAGGAGGTGGATGTTGGGTGCATACGAAGCATGTCCCACAGTGGGGCTGAGTCTTGGGCACTAATTATCCCCAAACATGACGTAAGGGAATAAGGGAAGCATCCTGTAAGATGAAAGGCGGGACATGTCTTGGGGGACAGTTCCTTCCTGAGCAACAGGAGGAGGGGCTGAGGGTGGTGACCAGAGGCCCTGTCCTGGGAGTCCGGCAGAGGGGGCGTGACGGGGGCTCTGGTCAGCCCTGGCACTTCTAGCCCAGAGGTCCACCTCCCCATGTGGGTGGGCTGGGGCGGCCCTGAGGGTGGCTTTGGCCCTGGAGGAGCCATATTTTGATCCTTTAAAAAATATATTTTATTGATTTTTTTACAGAGAGGAAGGGAGAGGGATAGAGAGAAACATCAATGAGAGAGAAACATCAATCAGCTGCCTCCTGCACACTCCCTACTGGGGATGTGCCTGCAACCAAGGTACATGCCCTTGACCGGAATCGAACCTGGGACCCTTCAGTCCGCAGGCCGATGCTCTATCCACTGAGCCAAACCGGTTAGGGCGATCCTTTTTGATGCTGAGGCTGTCCTGTGCCATGTGTTTCAGCACTAGAAACAGTGTGGCATGGATCTCTCTCTCTCTCTCTCTCTCTCTCCTCTCTTCCCCCCCCCCCCCTTCCCTCTCCCTCTCCTCTCAATCCAGGATGGAATCCTCTGCATGGGCAGAGGGAAAGGGATTCCCGTGAGTCAGGAGGGTGCTCCACAAGTCCCCTCCCTCTCCTCTTGCTCTGAAGGTCGCATGAAGGGCTCTTGCTCTCCTCCTCTGCAGGCCTTAAAGGGGACACAGCTGTCATCTTCTCTGAGAGGGTCTCAGCCAAGCTGGGCTTGAGCTGAAAGAGCTGTCCCGGCCATTCCTGCCTCTGACGACCTTCCGTTGTGACCTGCTGCTGGCTTCACATTTACATGTATGAATATTTATCTGTGCAGTCAGCTTTGAGGATTGGGGCAGAGAGTGTATGTCGATAGGCTCAGTGGCCCATTCACAATCACTTTGGACTTCATATTCTTAACAGAATCCCAGGCCCCATTTAATTAATCCCTTTGCTGAGCGGATTACTGCCCGTGTGTGTTCCCACCTGGGGGCTAAGACCAGGCACTTTCCTCAGCACAGTGCACAGCCTGTCTCCCTGCCCCCCCTCCATCCCTGTTCCTAAGAGGAGGCTGTCTGTGAGCCCCAGACACGGTGCAGGGAAAGGAGACAGGCCAGGGGCCACCCAGGGAACCAGGGGTCACTCAGGGAACAGGGATTACTCAGCAAACGAGGGGCCACCCAGGGAACCAGGGGTCACCCAGGGAACCAGAGGTCACTCAGCGAACCAGGGGTCACTCAGGGAACCAAGGGTCACTCAGGGAACCAGGGGCCACCCAGGGAACCAGGGGCCACGCAGTGAACCCGCATTCACAGGACGAAGCTCCTCAGGACAGGGCCAGGCGATGGCTGTCAACGCTGCTCAGTCCCCTCATAGCCATGTGACCTGGGGCGACTCCCATCCCAGTCCGCCCAGGGCTGCTGGCTTAGCACCAAAGAACTCAGTGCTGGGCTCGCTGGGGGCCGGTCGCCCGGCTGAGGCCCTTGCACGCATCTGTAAGCTGGGACATCGATTCTTGCTTGTAGCGTGAGTTTGCTGTGACGGTCAAACAGATGAGGTGTAAGAGCTGTCAGTTGTCATCTCTTACCTAATAATAGACAAACATGTAAATTGACTGTCCCTCCGCTACGCTCACCAGCCATTCAGGAGAGTATGCAAATTAACCCAACAAAGATGGCGGTTAATTTGCATACACAGGGGCCAAGCGGCGGAGCCAAGACTGAAGGCTCTGGCTGGAGCGAAGCCTGGGTCACGGGTGCTGGAGGAAAACCGGTGCCGGCAGCCAGGGGAAGGGAAGGCCTATTGCACGAATCTCTTCGTGCAACAGGCCTCTAGTCTAAACATAAAGCACTGTTTGTTTGTTTGTTTGTTTGTTTCTAACACGGAGACCTGTGTGAGGCACACCCCACTCAGTGGCTCCCACTGTCTCCCGAGAAAGTCCACACTCCACGTGGGACCTGGGCTCCTTGTGACCTGGTACTGGTGCCTTGCCAGCCTCCTCTCTCTCTCTCTCTCTCTCTCTCTCTCTCTCTCTCTCTCTCTCCCACCCTTGCTTCCAGGTGCCAGTTTTACTGAATTATAAGTAGTTCCCCAAACAGGCCATGTACTCACTGCCCAGTTTGCTCCACCCGCCCTGCTGTCCCCTGTCCTTTGCACCTGGACACACACACACACACACACACACACACTCTGCCTGGCCAGTCGCTCCCAAAGCTCCAAGGAACTGTAAAAAGGTGTGGGAGTTTGGGCCGGGCTGGGAAGATTTTGTGTCCACTGCAGGATCGGACCGGGTGGAGAGGCGCAGGGAGGCCCACACTGGAGCGTGCAGGGCGGTTAGGACACACCCCGGCAGGCTGGGTGGTAGGACCCGCCAGGAGACAGTCCTGAAGGCTGGTGGTGATCGCCCGAGAGCAGGCGAGGGAAACAAGGGAGTGGATTGCACGTCCGGCTTCCAGCAAATCCGTGCAGGTGTTTGCTGCTGTAACCACACATAGAGCCACTGCTTTTTGCCAAGATGTCATGCCCCATGGTGAGGCATGGGCAGTGCCTGCAGGGACACGGCCTGGGGGTAGGGGGCGCTGGCAGGGGCCACCCCTGCAGGGACTCTCCCTGGAGGTAGGGGGCGCTGGCAGGGGCCACCCCTGCAGGGACTCTCCCTGGGACGCTGGTAGCAGCCACCCTGCCCACTGGGAGGAGGGCTTCTCCCTTTTGACTGTCGAGTGCTCGTCATTACGCAAGGCTTCAAAGCAAGGGCGCTGGGCAAGCTGGCGGAGGAGGCCGTTCAAGTTCCCCTGCCTCCACCCCACTGGCCTGGGCAGGGCAGCGAGGGTGGCACAGGCTGAAGAAACCCTTAGCAGGCCGCGGGGTGAGGGGGAGGGTTTGCTTCTGCTTTTCCAGGCCGCCCGGGGCACAGGCTCCCCGGCCTCTGCGGGCCTCTGCTAAGCAAACCCTCCGTGGAAAAGACATTCCCCTCCTCTACTCACAAGCAATAGGGCGCGTGCCCTTCCCCACCCGGGAGCCTGGACCTACTCCCATCTGCAAACTGCCTCCTTCCAGGGGACACTGTTATCCAAGAACTAGCTTCCTGGCAGGTGCTCGGCCTGGTGTGGGTTCTAGAAAGACGCCAATGGGGTTTGCCCGGGCAATGTTGTCCTCATGCTCCGTCAAGTGAGCTCACTCGTCCCCGCCGCCGGGGGGCCCTTATCCTTGGCTGTCAGCTGCGAACTGAGTTCAGAGGGTCTAGCTCTAGCCCGAGGCCACGAGGTTGGTGGGGGAGCAGCCGGGAGGGACATGCGTGGGCCCCTGTGGAGGTAGCCGCCAGTCAGAAGGGAGCTGCTGGAGCCGGAGCCCGGGAAGCCAGGCCGCACACACTCACGGGGGTGGCCAGCAGTGAGAGCGTTTGCTTGCCAGAGTTCCCTGCCGGCCATGGAACGGTGGGCGAGTTAACGTTGTACGGGGACGCTCGCGCAGTCCGTATGTCAAAGCGTGGCAATGGTTTGTGTGTGTGCGCGCGCGCAATCCTTCCATTCCGGAAGTAAAATATACTTTTATTGATTTCAGAGAGGAAGGGAGAGGAGCCAGATAGAAACATCAATGATGAGAATCACCAACTGGCTGCCTCCTGCACGCCCCCTGGTGGGGGTCGAGCCCACAACCCGGGCCTGTGCCCTGACTGGGAATGAAACCCTGACCTCCTGGTTTGCAGGTCGGTGCTCAACCCCTGAGCCAGGGCAGCCGGGAAGCTTTTATTATGCTCCATGCAGAAACAACCTCAGGTTTTATTCTCCTAGTTTTTGGTTTTTGGCCTCCCCCACGCCCTCCAATGCGGTCAGTTGGTTTCCTGTGCACCAATCCTATGAGTGCTTCTTGAATCCCAACGCTGAGACCCGCCTCCGCACCTGCGCGCCTGGTGAGGGCGTGAGGGCACGCGGGGTCTACTCCACGGTGCGCAGGTGCGGATGCAGGGCTCCCGGGACGTGACCGAGACCGTTCGGCC
>NW_005370105.1:1270277-1275857 GCF_000412655.1 Myotis brandtii | reverse complement strand
GCCCGGGCCTCACTGTTCTTCCGAGCAGAGCAGGCGAGGGAACCTCCTTAGGGCGCGGCTGTGCGGTTCGTGGCCTGACGCTGCAGTGTCCCCTGCACACCGCGGAGACACGGAAGGATAGCTCACGGCCTGGGTGCAGACAAGCACCGACTGAGGAGTGTGTGTGCTGGGAGGGAGAGGCGGGCCTGCACTTCTGCCCGGGGCAGTGGCAGGAGGAGGTGACATTTCACCCGAGCCTCCCGGAATGGAAGGATTGCGCGCGCGCACACACACAGACACACACACACACACACACACACACGTGTGCATACACACGCGGCAGGGCCTGGATGAGAATGTCTACCCCCCCCCCCCCCCCCCACCCCAGGACTGACGTGGGAAAGACAGATGCAGGTGGGAAAGCCCAAGACAGGTGGACCCGTTAGAGGGCCCCTGTGAAGTCCCTGTGTGTTCCAGAAAAACTTTCCAGCAGGGACCCCAATCTCAAAGGCCTCCAGGGGCCGTGCAGACGCGTGGACGCGCCTAGAGTAAGACATTAAGGAGTGGCGGGAGTTCCGAGAATTGGAGAGGGCCTGCTCCACCCAAGGGCGCTTTGGATGGAACCCAAACCACAAAACCGTCGTGTCGTGTCCTCGGCAAGCAGGTGGCTGCGGGCCAGTCTGCCAGGCGCTGCAAGCTCGAGCTGGACACACGCTCGCGCATTCTTGGCCGTGACCGTCGAGGTCGTAGCTTATGGAGGGAGGAAGAACTCCTCGGAATTGGTAGTAATTCTCTCTGGCCTCGGGCTGTGTGGCCAGGCGGGCCAGCTGGGTGATGTTCAGTCCTTGCTGCTCTTTCTAGGAGCTCTAGGCCGCTGCTTCAGTGTCGCCAGGACGCGGCTGCCACCTAGTGGTCACCTGGCCACACCGGACACATTACAGGGTGGCTTTCTGTACACGGCGCTTCCATCTCCCAGATGTTTGCGCTGTGACTCATGCTGCCAGATGCCCGAGGAGGCGCCATAAACCCCTGTATGGTGTGTTGTTCATAGTGTAAAGTTTGCAGCCGGTGAGGGCTGTTGTCACAGGAGCTGAGCTCCGTGTAAGCGCCCGAGGGTGGGAACCGTGCCTTCCCTGCAGGGAGCCAGCCGCCTTGCTCTGGGGTGCCACGGCCTTGCTGGGCAGGGCCGCCATCCTTTCGTACCTCCTCTGTGCGACTACAGCGGAGAGGCAGCGGGGAGGGGCCTCAAGGATACATTCCGACATGGTGCCTTCCCTGTGTTCAGTGGCCTGGGAAATTCAGCAGGCGGTCGAGAGACCAGGCTGTTTCCCAGCGAGAACAGGTATGGCCCACAGGTGTAAGGATCACAGAGGAATACGCCGGGTAATTGTCTCTTAGCACCTTCACCCACACGTATTTCTTCAATGCCCGAGTGAGGCTCTGTCCTGGGCCTCTCCGTGTGTCGCGGGTTTTCATGCGTCTCAGTGAGACCCTCTGTCCCTCTTCCTCCTAGATCCCACATGTCTCCCCCGAAAATGTTCCTCTTCCTGGTTTCCCCACCCAGGTAACCCCCCCTGAAATGGATTAGTCTCCCCCTTCAGCTCTAGCTCTCTCTAACTGCTCCCACCGATGACCAGTCCTCTTTTGGGTTTAACTAGAAGCAGGTGCCCGCATCATTCCTCAGGACTCAGCACTAAGCTCTGATAAAGCGAGCACCTGCCCCTCTCCGCACCGCCTTGTGGGGAAGACGCTGGTCACGAGGAGCCGGGGTAGAACACGCCTGCAGAGGCTGCGCCGGGCCACCCTCAACCTCGCTGCCTGCTGCCGACCGGCCGTGTGTCTGTCCGCACAGGGTGCGGCTTCCTTCAGGGCAGGGACAGTCTCACTCGTCACTGTGTCTGTATTCCCACTGTGCCTTGTACACCACAGGCGCCTAATAATGGCCCCACTGTGCAACTTGTAACACGCAGAAGGGGTGTCTCAGGCCAGGCCTCCTGCAGGTTAAAGCTGTGGTTGGGAAGTCAGGTTCAGCCCTTTGTAGCCGCTTCCCAGAGAGAAAACATCCCGTATCTCCCCGAGGAGGCGAGGACCGAGCTCAGGAAACGGAGACGGAGGACGAGATAAACAGCCCTGGGTCCGGATGGGCGGGCCTCCGGCGAGGCCTCCGGCGGGACACTCGGCTCCTCTGAGGAACATCCTTTTCCTTCTCCATCGCTATCCCCTTCAAGCACGTTTCACCTGTGTCCAATCTCGCACCATCCCCGGGACCCTGACTGCTTCTCGAGGGTCCCACCCCCGGGTCTCCCCAGACCGGCCGGGAGCACCCCTAGAAGCGGCAGGAGGGACTCACACTGTCCGGGTGGCATCCCGGGCTCGATTCCTACCCAGTCTCCCTCTAAAACAGGGGTCCTCAAACTACAGCCCGCGGGCCACATGCAAATACAAATATTGTATTTGTTCCCCTTTTGTTTTTTTACTTCCAAATAAGGTATGTGCAGTGTGCATAGGAATTTGTTCATAGTTTTTTTTTAAACTATAGTCCGGCTCTCCAACGGTCTGAGGGACAGTGAACTGGCCCCCTGTTTAAAAAGTTTGAGGACCCCTCCTCTAAAAGGACAGTGATGTCAGTGACGCACAAGCCTACAACTGTGAGGTAAATTCAAGAAGAGAAGTCAGTACCGGCCGGTGTGGCTCAGTGGTTGAGCATTGACCTATGAACGAGGAGGTGAGGGTTCGATTCCTGGTCAGGGCACAGGTTGAGGGCCCAGGTTGAGGGCTGGATCCCCAGTATAGAGGGCGTGCAGGAGGCAGCTGATCAGATTCTCTTTCGTCATTGATGTTTCTCTCCCTCTCCCTTCCTCTCCGAAATCAATAAAATATATTTAAAAAAGAAGAGAAGCTGGGCCCTTGCACACATCCGGACCCTGCCCCTCCCTCGCAGGGGCGGGATTTGCTCCTGCCCCTCAGAGAGCTGCCATTCCTGGTTAGACCACAGCAACCGTCCATTCCCGAGCTTTGCACGAGTGAGAATATAAAGGGGGGTCATTGAGGATCATGTCTGGGTGTTTTTTGGACACAGTTGGGAAAAATGAGAAGAATGAACAGACTAGATGGCTGGGGTTGGGAAGGAGTCTGAGCGAGCTGTGAGGGGCCTCCTGTCCTGAATTTCTTCCTCTGCCTCAAAGCAGGGGTCATGCATTCATTCAACAAACAGTTATCGAGCTTCCAGTATTTGCCATGAACAAAATGACAGAGATCCCTGCCTTCAGGAGCTCACTTGTGGGTGGGGAGGCCCCTCCACCTTCCTTTCCCCTTGCGAGCAAGAGACAGCTAGTCAGGCCTGAGGAAGGAAGAGAACAGCAAATGCCTTGTGAGTGTTAGCTATGGGGCAGGCACCGCTCTCAGCTCAGCATGGCCTCATTTCATTCCCACAGCACTACCTTGAGGAGGTGTTGTTATTATGAGACTAGAGGCCTGGTGCACAAAATTCGTGCGGGGTGGGGTCCCTCAGCCCAGCCTGCAACCTCTCGTAATCTGGGACCCCTCAGAGAATGTCCAACTGCCGGTTTAGGTCTGATCCCACATCGGGCCTAAACTGGCAATCAGACATCCCTCGCAATCCAGGACCACTGGCTCCTAACTGCTGGCCTGCCTGCCTGCCTGCCTGATTGCCCCTAACCATTCGCCTGGATCACTCCTCCTAACCACTCGCCTGCCTGCCTGATCGCCCCTAACCACTCGCCTGCCTGCCTCCCTCATCATCCCAAACTGCTCACCTGCCTGCCTGATTGCCCCTAACCATTCGCCTGCTTGATCACTCCTAACCACTCGCCTGCCTGCCTCATCATCCCAAACTGCTCACCTGCCTGCCTGATTGCCCCTAACCGCCTCTGCCTTGGCCCTCACTGCCCCGGCTTCATCCGGGAGGACGTCTGGAATGACGTCCGGAAGGTATTTCTGCTCTCTGGTCTAATTAGCATATTACACTTTTATTATATAGGATTAGGAACAGAGAGGGTAAAGAACTTGTTCAAAGCCACACAGCTGGTAAGACATCATTGTGAACACAGGGAGTCTCTTCACTCCGCCAGGTGCTGAATTTCACACCATCTCCTCGTGGTCACGGGGGGTGGGGTGGTGGGGGCTGGCAGACAGTACGACTGCCATGGAGTCCTCTGGAGGTCAGACGGTGTCTCCATGAGAAGCTGCCACTGGAGCACCCCTGGGGGTCGGTGCTCCCAGCGCAGGAGGCGACAGATCCCCAGCCTCTCTCTCGAGAGGAGTCCTGAGGATGGAAGGTGACTCGAGGCCGGCGCCCAGCACCCAGCTTTTGGGAACAAGGCAAAACTCCTTCTAGAAGCACTCCCTCGGACTCTTCTCTTACGTCTGTTAAGGGACAGTGACTCAGGCGCAGTGGCTTTCCTGGAAGTGAGTGTGCAGCTGGGGGTTGATGGCATGACATCCTCCCTGGCTCTGATTCCCAGGAAATCCCCGACTCGGTCATCGTTGCTCAGATAAGGACGCGCCTTTTCTCCGGCTTTCACGTGGGTTCCCAGGACTTCAGAGCGTGGGTCGGATGCGTTTCTCACTCTGGGAAACGCCCCACTGCGTGCTGGTCTCCTGGGAATGGTCCCGGATGTGGCTTCACCCCTACCTACGTGCGGCCCAGACCAACTCACACACAGTGTGCCGGTCACCCCCGTGGAATTCCTGAGACGGCCTCGCTGTCCGCTCAGCGAGTCAGGAATCTCAGCGCAGGATCCCCCTGTGGGAGGCTTTGGGTGGCCGTCCTCTCGTTCCCAGGCCCTTCACAAGAGCCTGGAGGCAAGAACACGCCCTCGTCCAGCTGCCTGCGAGAGAGAGAGAGAGAGAGAGAGAGAGAGAGAGAGAGAAAGAGAGAGAGAGAGAGTGAGAGCGAGCTAAGAGCTGCTGGCTGCAGGCAGGACACGTCCTGGGTCAGCCCCATGGACCCGATGACCAAGTGATGCCTGGGGTGGCAGGTGGGGGTTAGGACGACTCTGAGGCTGGCCTTTTGGAGATGTAGTGAAGGGGAGGGTGGCACCTGGAATCGGGCTGCGGAGAGAAGGTGCATTGCAACGACCTGGCAGCAGGGCATGGTGGGCTAAGGAACTCTGTCCCCTACAGCCTGGCAGGTGCTGGGGTGGCTTTTCCAGTGAGCAGCCAGAGGGGAGGTGCTGGTCCCGCCCACAAGGAGTGGGTGGGAAGCCTGTGAACACGCAATGTCCTGGAGAGCTGAGGTCCCGGGTGCTGTGGGCACACACTGCGCGTCTACCCACCCGGGAGAGAGGGGCTGTCCAAGGACAGTCCAAGGACATCCAAGCTGGGCCCTCCTGGGTGGAGGTCCTCAGACAAGGGTGCTGGGGGGGAGAGGTGCTCCTCAGCCGGTGAGGAGGGGGCGTCCGGGGCCACAGGCCCCCAGGTGCCAAGGCTCCATGGGGAGAGGAGAAACTGCCATTGTTCGGAGTCTGTGAGGCATCAGGTGAGAGAAAGGGGAAGTCAGGGCAGTGATGGGGGCCGGCTGCAGAGCCGTCCTCAGGGGCCCCGGGGGCTGCAGGGCAGCCACCTAGGCTGGGTGCCCGG
>NW_005370105.1:1234365-1269937 GCF_000412655.1 Myotis brandtii | reverse complement strand
CGCCCGCCCACGGGGCTCCTGGGCCCCTAACCTCAGAAGCCAGGGGTGCTGGTGGGAGCAGGCAGCAGGCGCGGGTGGGCGAGAGCGTGGTGGGTTTTCCCACTCAGCCGTATTCTGGCTGTGTGCCCCCCACCCATGTCACAGGTCAAGGTCACGGCAGGGTGGCTGGGGTCCGGGTGCTGTCATGGGAAGTGCACGGCCCCGCGTGGGGATGGGGACTCAGGTCTCATTCAGTTGACTCAGCGCCCCTCCTGCGTGAGTAAAAGCCCCCTGGTTCCTAAGGCGCCTGTGTGTGTGTGTGTGTGGGGGGGGGGCGGCGGCTCTGGGACCGCACCCTCCCAGCATCCCCTGGGAACTCGCTGGACATGCACATCATCGGGCTCTGCTCCAACCCTCCTAGTCGGAAACTCGGGGTGGGACCCAGAAGTCTCGTTCCAGTTTGTGGTGACCGCTCCGGTCTGATGAGCGCAGATGGGGAACAAGGATAGGAACAGGCTGCACCTGACCTGGGAGAAAGCCCTTCCCTCAGCCCTCCTCGCTGCAGCTGCGCGGCCGCACCAGCAGAGGGCGCAGGGCGGGTGCGAGAGTCAATCACAGACCCGGGCACCCAGGGGCAGCTCAGAGGGGCCGCTGGGTCGCAGCTGCAGAGGGCGGCCGGCCCCCCAGATTCCCGGCGTCTTGGGCTGAAGGTCTACTTTGCAGTATTTCTTCCTTTGCTACGCAAGAGCCTCCGACTTCCCTTTGTTCTGGCTTTTTTTTGGTTTGTTTTCACACGTCAGGGTCAGGTCTGCCTGCTGCACCGCCTTCTTGTTCCGCCTCGCTCTGCAGCCCTGTGCAGGGTGCAGGGTGCAGGTGCGGGGGAGGGGGGGAGGGGTCGGCAGTGCCCTTCACCCCCTCCCACTTCCTCGCTGGGGTCCCCCTTGCACATCCTTCATCACAGCCCCAATCACATCAGCAAACCTGAGCCTGGGGTGTTGGGAACAGGGAGACTTGGGGCTTTGCCCGCACTGTGTCTACCCGCCAGGAGGGTCCTTGAGCGCAGGTACCAGGGGCCTTGCGACAGCGAGCGCCAGGGAGGGTCAGGAACCTTCCTGCACCCCGGTCTGCAGATGCATCGCAGCAGGAATGAGAGGACGGCGCCTTCCAGAACAGCATGTTCACAACCACGAGGCTTTCTTGGTGCGCTCGTCCAGAGCGAGTTTATGTCCGTAACAAAATGGAGAGGAAGGCAGGAGGTTTCTCCGGGGCACCCCTGTACCCACAGGCACAGCCTCCCCCACTGTCAGCATCCCCCACCAGGCTGCCACTTATTTATCGAGGGTGAACCTACGTCATGATCACCTGGAACCCACAGCTCACCGGAGAGTTCACTCTCGGTGGTGCACCTGCTGTGAGCTTGGACAAGTGGATAATAAATGACACGAATCCACCACGATAGCATCACCCAGAGTCGCTTCCAGGCCCCAAGAACCCTATGCCCTGCCTGCTCACGCCCCCTCCCAGCCCTGGCGGCCTCGCACCTTTTCACTGTCCCAGGACTCTTGCCTTTTGCAGAATGGCACACAGCTGGAGTCCTGCAGCCCTTGGCCTTTCCAGGTTGGCTTCCTTCGCTTCATAACATGCACTTGAGGTTCTGTTACGGGGACCCCAATGTTTTTCCGAGTCCGCCTGCCTGCGCCCACTGACCCAAAGAAATGCACGAGCCCGAGTCTGCATAGAGAAAGGAAGTAGTTTAATACTGAAGCGGCCGATGTGGAGGCGGAGCTAATACTGAAAACCCTGCTCTATGACGGTGTCTAGGTTACAGGTCGTGTGGGGCAAAGTCACAAGACACCGCGTTGGGGTGAGGGGACGGCTCTGAGGTCTGCTCCCCGCCCTCTTCCTGGTCTCACGGGAAAGCAGCCAGGGGCCGTTCACCTTAGGGCTCAGGAGCTGAGACAGGCCTTATTTAGGCCAAGGTGTTCCCGTTAGCCGGCCAGCGGTCAGCCTGTGACCCTCAGGTCTGGCTACAGTCTTCTGCTGCCTCGGGGTTGCTCATTATCCAGGAGAAAGGCGAGGCCTCTGAGGGAGTGGGGATAGATAGGTGGTGGGTAGATAGGGATGATTCTGCAGTGATGGCGAATCTTCTGAGCTCGGCGTGTCAGCATTTTGAAAAACCCTAACTTAACTCTGGTTCCGTGTCACATACAGAAATTTTTTGATATTTACAACCATAGTAAAACAAAGACTTATATTTTTGGTATTTATTTTATATATTTAAATGCCATTTAACAAAGAAAAATCAACCAAAAAAATGAGTTCGCGTGTCATAGGTTCGCCATCACTGGTCTAGAGCTGGGATTTAAAACGAAATTTAACCAGAGTCATGGGGACCCTGGGCTTCAGTTCCCCCGTGTCCTTGTTTCATGAGTTTTCAAATGTTCAAGGCATCCCCTGCTTTTGGGGGATCAGGGAAGGGGCGTGGGCGGGGCCTGTGCTGGGAGACAAATGCCTGTAGATGTACGAGACGTGTTTCATAACTTTAAGCACATCCCTGGGCAACACTGCTCAGTGGATGCCGAGCTACGCGTGTATCTATTCCAAACAGCACATTCAAATGGAAAATTCCCCACTGCTCCCAGGAGGGAGGAGGAGAGGGGAGGAAAAGGAAGGGCGGGATCACTTCCAGCGCATTTTCCGCACACTCAGTGCGAGGCACCCAGAGGGGGATTGCTCCGGGGGGCCAGGCCCTCAGCTGAGAGGGGCAGTGGACAGCTCCAAGGCGCCTGGGTCCCGGACTGCACACCTGCCCCGCTGCCCGGCTCCCACCTCGGGCCTCTGCCGGGGCTCTGCTTGGCTTTCCGTTTCACGCGGCGACCCCTGGTCCAGCTCTTCTGCTGGGTCATCGGTTCTGGTCCCGCAGGAGCACGTGGAACGCTTCTGGGTGAAGGTGGACCACGTCCCGGGACTCTGTCTGCTCCGGGAGTCTGGATGTTGCCGGCCTGTGGCAGTCCCCTGTCCTTGCTGGTGGGGACCCTCCGGCCTCCTGCTCCCACTCAGACTGCCTCGTGACCTTTCCCCAGCTCTCCGGCGTCTCCTGGCCATTGCTGGGCCTGACCCCGGCCCGGTGACAGGTGACAGACCCACCGCTCAGCTGTTTTGCCACCAAGCCCTGCGCTCCGCGCTGCCCTGCTCCTCTGTCTCCGCCTCCTCAGATCCCGTCAGTACTCACAGCAGCAGCCGGGAGGAGAGAGGCTTCTAGAGGCTCTGCTCCCAGGAGCCCCCAGGCCTGTGTTGTCACATGAAGAGCTAAATACCCATCCAGTGGTGTGCCCGGTCAGGTGGACGCCTCTGGGCTGGGCAGGCCTGGGCGGGGCCTCGTGGAGGCTGGGCCACTGATGCGCGCAGATTCACCAGGGAAGCCGTCTCCAGGAGGCCACACGTGGAGTGAAAGCATGCCACCTGGCCTTGCTCACGCCGCCTGGCCTTGCTCACGCCGCCTGGCCTTGCTCACGCCACCTGGCCTTGCTCGCGATCCCTGGCAGCGCGGTCTCACCCTTGGGGCTTGCCTTTCCTGGTGCCGACCGTAATGCCAGCATAACGGGAGTCCCTGAGATGATTCCATCTTTGTCGGATGCCACCGGAGGGAGCCCCTCAGGCTGGGGCAGGGTTGCAGTGGCCCGCTCGGCCCTCCCGCGGGGGCGTGGGGTGGGGTGGGGCTTGGGGTTGAGTGGCGTCTTTCTCAGTGTCCCCACACCCAGGCTGTACTTCAGTGGCCCTTCTGTCCCAGGCAGAGGAGCGACAGCACACTCGAGGGGGCCGGTGGCTTGTCTGTGAGCCATTCAGGGGCTCCCGGAGAAGCAAGAAGCGGGAAGCCTCCTATCCGCTCCCACCAGGGGGCACACAGCGCTATTGTTTCTATGACAACCGATGGCTTTTCTTTTTCTTTTTTTTTTAATGTTATCTCTGAAAAGCTGGCGGTGTGGACGGCAGCATGTGGGATAAATGGGCGAGGCAGTGACCAGCCTGGCGGGTTGCCCACGCCAGGGGCCACCCCACCTGATGTCTTTCCCGGGCCGGCCCTTTGTCCCCGAGTCTGCTCAGCGTTTGCCATGCGGGTCATGTTCATGCAGCCGGAATCGCTGCTCAGCCGGACGGAGAGGGACCGGGCCGCTTGCGTGCATCTCGTTGGAACTGCCGTGTTTCCGAAGGCTTTCTGCTTCCTTATTTTATGATTTTCTTCTAAAACTGCTGTTCAGCTTCGTGCACTTAATGAGGCCATTCAGAAGGAGAAACCAGCAAACAACCAACAAGAGTCCTGCCTTTTACATTTATGTGTATTGATGTCAGAGAGGAAGGGAGAGAGAGAGAGATAGAAGCACCAATGATGAGAGAGAATCATGGACCGGCTGCCTCCTGCACGCCCCCTACTGGGGATGGAGCCCGCCACCCGGGCCTGTGCCCTTGACTGGAATCGAACCCGGAGAAGCAGACTGGAAAGACGGCCTTCGGGGGTCCGGGCGTCCAAAGCAGGGCTCTGTGCCTTCTCCAGGCAGCGATTTTCTTTTGAAAAAAAGCCAAGATGTAAGACCTACGTGTTGTACGTTTTGCAGTATGCACGCCCGAGTTGGCTAGTCCTTGGTGCAGGAGTGACTTGTCGATACTCAGGACGCCTTCCACTCGCCCTCACCCTCTCCTCACCGATGCTCCTCTCTGCGTCTCTCTCCCTCCCTCCCACTCCCTGTAAAAGTCGATGGGAAAATGTCCTCGGGTGAGGATTCACAGCAGCAACACACAAACACGGGCCTGTGGTTGGAGAGTGATGAGGAACGGCCCGCGTGGGATCTGTCTCATGGAGTCAAGTTGGGAAGTCGGCGATGGGAGGCATGTTGAGTTCGTAATCAGGGACCCGCAGCAGGTGTGAGGTCTCAATTTGCAGCCGCTCTTCCCGCGCATGGCTCCTCTGTGAAGGCGGATGGAGCCATCGCAGGTGGAGAACACGGGTTTGACAGCTCGGCAAGTGGAGCGACGCAGGCCTTGCTGCTCTGCCGCTGGCCGCCGCGGTGCCATTAATCATGCCACACACTCCCTCGCACGTGTCCAATGCAAAACACGCCCGAGCCGTGGGCGGAGAAGGGTGGGAATCACAGAGGGAGACTCGTGCTAGGTGTCCTTGCGCTCCTCCGGGACCTGCAGGCAGCAGGCAGGGAAACGGCTCCCAGTGGCACTGCCCGGCCGGAAGGGAACCCGGTGTGGGCTCTCAGCATCCCCGGAGCCGGCTGGAGTAAGCTGTCCCTCAAACCACGCCCAAGTGGCTCCTTCCTGAGTGGGGAGAGCACCCCTGGGGACTGAGTCTCAGAAGAGGGGGGGCAGGAACTGATAGGGTTCGGAGGGCGGCCCGAGAGCGGGGATGTGATCGGAATGGGCAGATTTGGGTTCTTATACTCTCGGGTCGGTGGGCCAATGTCTTCCGGTCTTTATGCTTTTATCTTCCGTGGCAAGAACTTTCTGGGGCGAGTGGTGGAGGCGTGTGGCTGTAAGAGCCCAAGTTCCTAGTCCTGGTTACTCAGCTGTGGGAGTGCGGGCCCCTGGGTCTCTGAGCCGGTTAGCTCGGCCCCCACCCTGGAGGGACTCAGGCGTGTTCCCCGTCAGTGGCGCACACCTGGGTGGTTCCATCCCTGCCCCAGTCAGGGCCTGTGTGGGAGACAGCCAGCCCATGTGAACCTCTCACATCGATTTCTCTCTCTTTCTCTCTCTCTCCCTCTCTCTCTCTCCCTCTCTCCCTCCCCCCTCCATTTCCCCCTCCCTCTCCTGTTTCTTTCCCCCTCACTCCCTCCCTTCTATTCTCTCTGAAAAGCAGTGGAAATAATATCCTCAGGTGAGGATTAACAAAACAAAAAATAAAAAAAAAGTGTGGTATTTGTACTCAGACCTCAGCTCCCAGGTTAGAATAAGCAGCCGTGCTTGAAAAGCAGTGGAAATAATATCCTCAGGTGAGGATTAAAAAAACAAAAAATAAAAAAAAGTGCGGTATTTGTACTCAGACCTCAGTTCCCAGGTTAGAATAAGCAGCCGTGCTGGAGGCCCGGGAACCAATTAGACACGCAGCCTCGCTGACAGCAGCTGCGGTGTGGGGAAGGGGCCGAGGCGCTAGAAAATTGTGTTGTTTCAAACATATAAGACCTTAATCCTTTGTGTTGGCTGAGCCTCTGGCTGGCTGAGATAGGAAACCTGCCTTGAATGCTAACTACCCTTGTGTCCAAGCCCTGCCAGGTACCCGGCCCGCGAGAGCGTGATTTGCAATTTGCTTGCTGTGCCATTGATCCGCGCCACGCGGGCGAGCCATTCTGTTTCCAAGACAACAGGGCTGGACTTGCCAGTGGTCGAGCCTGTAGCTTTGACCGCCCTCGGGCGAAGCTAGATGCGGGGAGTGTGATCTGACCACCGGGGGCGGTTCTGCGAGGTCCCTGTCTCCCCACGCCGGGGAGGTGCCCAGGACCCTAACCCCAGGGAAGGCGAGCCTTCCTGCAGCGCATCTTCGTGGGGAAGGCGTCTTCATTCCCGTCTCCTCTCTCCCACGTCAGCATCTGAGCAACAGGCTGCCTCCTGCCACCGAGGACTCCGGGAGGAGAGCGCCCCCCCCCCCTCAGCTTCTCTTCATCTTCATCTCCCACGCCCACAGTTTCCTTTTAAAAAAACAATTTCTCAAGGAGAGACCCAATTCCATCCCCTTCTACTCTTGATCAGCCGTGCGACACGGTTCTGGAGAGTTCATCAGTGGCTTGCTTGCTTTCTTCTTCTTTAAAATTTTTTTTTTATTGATTTCAGAGAGGAAGGGGGAGGGAGAGGAAGATAGAAACACCAGTGATGAGAATCATGGATCAGCTGCCTCCTGCACGCCCCCTACTGGGGATTGAGCCTGCAACCCGGGCATGTGCCTTTGACCAGAATCAAACCCGGGACCCTTCAGTCTGCAGGCTGATGCTCTATCCACTGAGCCAAACCGGCTAGGGCTCTTTCTTCTTTTTTAAAAATATATCTTTATTGATTTTTTAGAGAGAGGAAGGGAGAGGGAAAGAGAGAATCACCAAGTCACCCCCAGGCACAAATCTTCTAGCTTCTGAAATGAAAATCTCTAAGGAAAACTCAGGAGTTCCATGAAGCCCGTTGCTCAGGCCTGGTCTGAGATTTCCACTGTCTGGGTGGGAAGGAGAGACCCTTTGGGGGCGGAAGGGGAGGGTCAGGAAGAAGTAATAGGCGGAGAGTGGAGGCCGGGGGTGGGCTTGGAGGTGAGGGGTGGTGGGGGAGTGCGCAGGGAGGGCGGGGGCATCCTTCTCCACTGGCCCCTCCTGTGCCCTTGGGAAGGTCTTCTGTCTCCTGAGAATTCAGATCCCCTCTCCTCCGATCCCAGAGGACGCTGCTTGCTTTAAGGGAGGTGGTGAGACGGAGCCCAGCAGGCCAGCCGGAGTCACTAGTGCCCAGGTTTGTGTTCATCAGGCCGTCCCACTGGGCTGCTGTTTGTCCGCTGGCTAGATTTGGGGGTGTCTCGGAGGCAAGTAATGAATAAAAAAGTCATAATGTGCCGAGGACCCCTGCTGTCCTGTAGACTGTGGCTACAGTCCCCCCATCATTTCTTGTGCATTAACCCCCTTCCCTCGGCAAGGCTGCCTTGAGGAAAGTGCTGAGTTGGCAGCTGGAAGTATCCTCTTGGCAAGTCCTCGGAAAGTGCAATTGTGTTAAAGTGCCTTTTTGTTATCTTTGCCTTTAAATAACTCTCTTTTTTTGTTCTCTGTTGGAGAAAGAAGAATAAAATAAATGGTGTGTCGTTATTCTCCACACATCATTATTTTTGAACCTTTGGGGACCCGAGGGTGAAATGCTCCGTGGTGGGCCATTTCAGCCGCAGATCAGCAGCCTGCAGGGAGCACTGGGGAGGCCCGGGGGCGTGGGCAGTGGGGGGCTGATGTCCCCTGGATTGCCCCCCAGGTCCCGGAGCTGTTGGCAAGCGCGCTCCAGAAACGAGATTTTTGATAAAATGATCATTAAATTGATTAGGGTAACACTGGTTAATAACATTATGTAAAGTTCAGGTGTACAACTCCAGAATACAGTACCGCATCTGGGTTCGCTGTTGTGTGTTATTGATCCGGAAAATATGAAAATGCTTTTTCGTAAAGATGCACGTACCCCCATGGTCATGGAAACAAGTGCTTTTGATCCCCCACCCCGTCCCCGTCCCTACACGTGTGTGTGTGTGGGGGGGCAGAACACAGTCTGCCGCCTACGGTGATACTTGCTGCCCACAGCTGCTCAGGAAATACAAACCTGCACGTTTCCTGGCGCCACTCTTTCAAAATTGACTCTCAGGCCGTGGCTGCGGCAATTCCTTTGGCTCCATTGAGAGTCGGGGCTGGGCAGGGCAGTGTTTCTCTCTTGCTGTGTCCCTGGGGCGAAGGGAAAGAGAACTGGGGCCAGTGTCCGGTGGGCCTCGAGGGCTTGCCCAGGTGTGTGTGTCTGTATCTGTGGTGACAGAGTCAGGACCAGCGGGTACCACCCGAGTATGGAGGGTCTTGCGGCTTCAATGCAGGAGATAAAGGAAGACCAGTTGCACGTCTGTAGCATGGGACTCCTTTGCAACAAGACTCCACGCAGAGGCTGAGCCGCCTGCCAGCTTGCTCAGCAGTCAAGGTCACTCAGCAGCCAAGGTTGCAGGGCTGGGCCTCATGCAGAACCATCTGCGACAGTTCTGTCTGGTTGTCGCCTCCGCCCACCTGCTTGTGCCCCACGTGCTCTCTGTGCAGGGGAAGATGACTCGGGGCTCACTCTGGCTGTTCTCTCCCCGTGCTAGGCTCTGTGTGTGAGGTCACGGTCACTTAACTCCTGCCTCAGGCTACTGATGAAGGGTTGGTGCCAGGAAGATGAAAGAAGGCTGGTGTGCCCTGGCTGGTGTGCTAAGTGGTTAGTGTCGGCTTGCACACTGAAGGGTCGCGGGGGCCCCGGGCAGGGACCTGGATTGCAGGTTCCATCCCTGCCCCAGTCAGGGTGCATGTGGGAGGCGACCAATCTCTCACATCGATGTTTCTCTCTCTCCCCCTCTCCCTTCCACTTTCTCTAAAAAAACCAGTGGAAAAATATCCTCAGATGAGGATTAACAACAACAACAGAAGGCTGGGGTGACCCAGAAAAAGAAGCTGCATTCCAGGTAGACTGACCACGGGTGGCCTCAGAGAAATTAGCGCCAGGAATAGGGACATTCTCAGGATTAAGAGAACAGTTCTTTGGATCAGTTGTGAATATACCTCATTTGTAACAGAAGCAGGGCTCCTGACTCGACTGCCATTAATTTGCAAACTGTCTCAAGATATTTCTCCTCGTTGCTTGAATTTTTATATTATATGACAAGGAAAAGAAGGATGTTAATGTATCCCTTTAGAACAGAATCCATGTTCAAAATGAGGAATTTGCAAAACAGTGGGCCCATCTCATTCCTTGGTTTCCTCAGCCTTTTCTCCCCAGAATTATTGTACATAGACGGGGTCTCATAGACTCGGGGTTTCATTTATGGCGCATGAAGAAACAGGAGGTGGTGGTACAGGAGAGAGGGCAGAGAGAGGAAATGTTTTAGGAAATCATAATGATGAAAGAGCCATAAAAAAAGAAACGAAAAAAAGCCACTTAGAAAATGGTTAGGCCGACAGGAAAACATCGCCTTCATAGTGAGCGTGGGAGGGACGCGATACCCAGTGGAACTGTGGATGGCTGTCAATGGAAAGCTTTGTCGGGTAATGGGGTGATGAAGGCCGCCTCCTCACTCTGCTCCCAGGAGGGGTGAGTGGGGCTGAGAAGGTTCCCGCTGTGCGGGGGAAGGGCAGTATTTCAGCCCGAACCCCTGGGCGTGGCTGCCCCAGGCAGGATGGGGGTGCCCCGGCTCCATTACCCGTCAGGCACTTTGCAGGCGAGCCTTACTGCGGTGCGTAGAGATGGTCTCTGCGTTTGCACGCGGCATGGCACGCAGTCTTAGTGCGTTCGGTGAGCTTGTAAGAGTGCATTTAGCCCTCGCCTTCCTTTTGACTGTGGAAGCAAATGAAGGCATCTGTCCACCAGGCCCGAGGCAGCAGGAGCCTCCCGACCCCTGGGCAGCCCACACTGGCCGGGCTCTGGGAGGGACCGTTTCCTGCTGGTTCATTGAGATGGCTGCAGGTGCAGGGGCGCGGGGATCCAGGCTGTGACAGCGGGGACACGGAGTTAGAAATCTGGGGTGTCCAGCTTTGGGGTTTTCGTGGAGCCTGGGAATGGGGCGTGGCCTCCGATGGGTATGGAGAGAGATGGACCCAGACTGCACTCCCATATGGGTGAGGGAACCTGCCTCCTTCTCTCCTTCCCTGCCTAAAGGGCAGCAGCCTTCCCGTCCTCTCCTCCACATGTGGAAAGGACGCATGTGCTTTGGGGGAACATAATGACGCACCAAGTAGAAAGAGAATGTCTCTCCAGTGCCATCACCTCCCAGGCTCACCCATTGTTCACATCCTGTTATGAATCGTTAAGAAATCGTTCCAAGTATTTTCTATAAAGATGAACACCATTTTATTTTTTCTGAAACAAGCAAACAAAAAAATAGAGTGCTTTTCATTTTACAATGTGATCTTTACCGTAATACTGCATATTGGGCCTCTTTCTGGGTCATTAGCTACAAACCTACAGCTCGTCCTTCAGCCAGCAGTATCATTCTTTTTTATTTACGAGATCCTTCAGCAGTGGGCATTGCCCCAGTTATTATTATATATTTTTATTTTTTATTTGCCCAGACGGTGGGCTCAGTGGTTGAGTGTCGACCCATGAACCAGGTCACGGTTTGATTCCTGGTCAGGGCACATGCCCGGGTTGCAGGCTCGATCCCCAGTAGCGGGCGTGCAGGAGGCAGCCAATCAATGATTCTCTCTCATCATGGATGTTTCTCTCTCTCCCTCTCCCTTCCTCTCTGAAATCAATAAAAACGTATTTAATAAAAACCAAAAAACCCAAAACAATCACATACACCACACTGTACACGTACACCCAATCTCTCTCTCTCTCACACAACGCACACACACACACCCCACTCCCTATGTTTGCTAGAGAGTCATCGTCAGTCAGTGAGGATGAAACGAGTGTCTGCGATGGCTCAGAGGACGTGACAGCACTCCCGGCCACGTCAAAGCCCCCGAGGACCGGCCTTTCCGGGTGCCAGCCCCCTCAGGTCCGACCTCCAGCACCTGCCTGGCTCCGGGGCTGCTCCCCAGGCTGAGAGCGATTTCCTCCGGGGCGTGGGGGGCAGGTGGGCTCTGCCACGGCACAGAGGCTGCTGGTCCAAAGGGCACAGACTCACATTCAGAAGGAATGGGCTTGGCCTCTTCTCTCACTCTAATCTGCATACCACACCCCGGCATTTGGTCAGGTGGGTCTTCTCTCACTCTAACCCGCATACCACACCCCTGCATTTGGTCAGGTGGGTCTTCTCTCACTCTAACCCACACACCACACCCCTGCATTTGGTCAGGTGGGTTTTCTCTCACTCTAACCCGCATACCACACCCCTGCATTTGGTCAGGTGGGTTTTCTCTCTAACCCGCATACCACACCCCTGCATTTGGTCAGGTGGGTCTTCTCTCACTGTAACCCGCACACCACACTCCTGCATTTGGTCAGGTGGGTCTTCTGTCACTCTAACCCGCACACCACACCCCTGCATTTGGTCAGGTGGGTTTTCTCTCACTCTAACCCACACACCACACCCCTGCATTTGGTCAGGTGGGTTTTGAAGAATGACAGGGCGGAAAGGCATAAAGTGGATCCGGTTTCGTCTGGTTTCTGCTGAAGACATTCTGAGTTCCCATTAGCCAGACTCCCGCCTAATGCACCGCTCTCCGTATCGATTTCCCCCTTTGTCACCAGCGTGGCTCAGAACAGAGCGGCTGAAGTGTGCTGACCTCACTGCTTTGCTCTGAGCTCCTCAACAGTAAGATGGACACTGACCGTGTCCATCACATCTACGTTTAATAAAACACATTAGATTGGGATGGAAAGGACAGGCCCCCAGGGAATCTGTAGATGACGCTGCTCCTCCCTGTCATTCTCCCTGCAGGAGCCTGGGCCTGCTGCTCACAGAGGGGTTTGCGTCACGTGGTTCTGAGCCAGCCAGGCCCCGGTTTGCATCCGTGTCTTCGAACATAGGACAGGTTCCCTTTCTGAGCCTTGATGTGTGTGTGTGTGTGTGTGTGTGTGTGTGTGTGTGTGTATGAAATGGGGTTATTAAAAGCACCGTTAGCCATGAGGATTAAAAGAGTACTTTGACCCAGCTGGCGTGGCTCAGTGGTTGAGCATCAACCTATGAACCAGGAGGTCACGGTTGGACTCCCAGTCAGGGCACATGCTTGGGTTGAGGGCTTGATCCCCAGTGTGGGGTGTGCGGAGGCAGCCGATCCATGATCCTCTCTCATCATTGATATTTCCATCTCTCTCTCCCTTCCTCTCTGAAATCAATAAAAAAAAATTTAAAAAATACTGCTATGTAAAATATAAGACTTCACGGAATGACAGTAACACGATTCTTTCTGTTCATTCAGAAATATTTATTGAGTGTCTCCTATGTACCAACATCGTCTAAGAAGTTAGGGGGAAGTGGTGATTAAATGCAGCAATAAGGCCCATGGTCGCTGCTCTCAGGCAGCGCTCTCTTGGGATGAGAAAGAATCAAACAAGGGTTTTCAGCAGATGGTGACCAGGGCGTGGTGCATGTGCAGGTGGGACAGGGCACACGGAGACGACTTCCCGCAGGGGGTGGCCCTGGGCTTTCCTGAGGTTGCAGGAGCCCAAGGAGATGTGTTCGAATCCACAGTTTAGTTTTCATCACTATAACAAATCAATCAACCTTCATGGAGCCCCTCATGTCCATGAAGCTCAAAGGTAACCGGATGTGAGTCTCGCTCCCCAGGGTTTTCAGTTCCCTGAGCGCCTGTGTGGACAGGTGGTGATGTTTGCTGCCAACATGCATCGTCTGTGTCCCCTGCGGTCATTACTGTGCCAGTGACTTAGCCGGACGAGCTCATTGGCTCCTTACAGTCAGACGTCTGAGGGACACGCCACCTTTATCCCACTCTATGGGTTTAGCCAGGCGTGCGCCGTGAGGGAGAGGCAGGAGCCGTGCACGAAGGGTGGCCGCCCACACCGCTGCAGAGCAGGTGGGCAGGTCGGCGGCAGCCAGTCCTGCAGGGCCGCCTCTGCCCCCAGCGTTAACTTCCCTCTTTCTTACTAGTAAGTGATTTTCTCAGAGTCGTCTCCATCCTCTGGCTTTAAGGGGTTTTCTGCTTGTCGACATGTAAATACCACTGGGCGGGCTTACCTGTGGGAGTCAGGGCTCCCTGTGAGGAGTCCACCAGCTCTCCCAGGTGGGTTGGGGAGGGCACCTGAGACCCTGGAGGAGAGGGAGGGGCGCAGGGCTGGGGTGGGGAGCGGGGCAGCTGGGTCTCAGGCTGGCCTCTCTCAGGGTCTGAGGCCTGCTCTCTTCCCGTCCTCACCCTCCACTTGCTCTGCCTGCTCTTACATTTCTCATTTGTGTCGCAGGAGTCTAGGGAGATGTGTTCGGACACACATTTTCGTTCTTTCTAGGTAGAAGCCGACCTCTGCCTTAGTGTACACCCTCTATCCTGCCCCTTTCCCCCTCCTCCTAGGTATGGGGCATAAAGGGCAAAGGGAGGTGTGTGCCAGCCTCCCTTACTGGCCGTGAGCCGTGTCTGTGAGCTGGAATCACGCCTTGCCACAGCCACACTGAGAGTGAAGAAGTATTTAGGCTGAGAACACTTGGGTCAGAGAAAACCTGGGATGATGTGCAGGGGGAAGGGGTTGGAAGGAATGCATTTTATCCCATAAGATTCTGAAATGCACATGAAGACTCCCTCCAATCCCTCGCCAGACCCCGTGGTGAATGCCTCTTTAACCCCTAGAGTGCTGGGGAGCGCCACCTCGCTCCTCCTGTCTTTCACCAAAAGTGCCGGGAGCGCTATCAAAGCTTCAAAATGGCGTCCAGTTCTAAGCCTGCTTTTATTAGTGATGATGGTATTGCTAAATATGTCAATGTAGTAAAGGTTTCCTTAAGTTTTTGAATATGTAACTTCATTTACTTGCGATTCATAATTTTTTTCCTAAACTGCTGTAAAATCAGCAACAATGCCTTGGCAATTTTAGCAGAGTTCCTAGGATATTGGTTGGCACTCAAAAGGTTAATCCCACGTGCTAACCTCCGGCACCGGTCTCTCAAACTCTCCTGGCCCGTGGGCGTGGGCTTCCAGGTTCCTTCCTGGCTTAGACGGAGGGTTCGGTCCACGCGCTCTATACGATTCTCCCCAGACACTAAGCTCTTATAAAGGAGAAGAATTGTTTAACCTCATCTGTTACTACTGATTGGTGTCAATGCCCAGTTCAGGGGTGAGCCTCTGGGCAAACCTGCCCCACCACCGTTCTCATAAGAAGGTTCTGTGGGCACTCAGCCAGCCCGCACATTTAGCTTCATGCTGTCTGTGAAGCATTAGGTCACCAGAGACCGCCTGACCCCCAATACCAAAGATATTCACTGCCTGTCGTCCTCCGGAAATTCTGCTTCTTTGTTATGGGGTGGGACCACAACATTAGTAACAAAGAAATAGAATTTCCGGAGGATGAGGCCCAGAAATCAGGATTTTGAAAAGATTCCCAGGTGATTCTAATGTGCAGCCAAGGTTGAGAACCACTGCGCTACAGAAACCGTTGGCTATATATTGCTAGTTGATTAGAACATGTTGAGACCAAAGTCCTAGATGTTAATTCACATTCCATGCATCCAGCTCCAGAAAGCTTCCTTGCAAGTGGCTGTGGCCGGTCAGACGATGGTCCCCACCGCCTTTCCGCTAGTGGGGACAGCCCCCCCCCCCCCATCACGTTCTGTAGACGTGACTCAGGGTCAGTGGCGTGGCCTGGTGAGGACAGGGTTTTGACTTTCCATATGGATCAGGCATGAGTTTGCTGTTGCTGCTGTAACAAACGGCCACAAACCCAATGCCTTAACAACTGAGGGGCTGTGTTCTGGAGTCCGAAGGCTCTGATGGTTTGCCGGGCGGTGTTCCTTCAGGGGAGACAGTGTCCCGGTATCTCCAGCTCCCGGAGGCTGCCAGCAGTCGTTGTCCTGGGCCCCATCTGCTGTCACTTTGACCTCAGCCTCCGAGGTCACGTCTTCTCTGACTGACACTCCTGGCTTTCTCTTATAAGAAGCCTGGCGATGCCCTCGGCCCCACCTGGAGCACCTGGGTAACCTCTCCATCTGGAGATCCCAGATTTAATCACAGCCACAAAGTCGTTTTCGCCAATAAGGTAACAACCTATTTAAAGGTTTGAGGGATTCAGGCCTGGGCATTTCTGGCAGGGGGCCATGGTTCTACCTACCACCGATGGTAGAGGTTTACTTTCACCCCTGCCCACATATTCATGACCGTTTTACTGATCGCCAAGCAAGAGGGGAGGGGATGCTCAGACAATTAAAACAACCAAGCAGTGGTTTGAAAGTTCTTCTAGGTCAGTGTTTCTCAACCTTCTGGCCCTTTAAATACAGTTCCTCATGTTGTGACCCAACCATAAAATTATTTTCGTTGCTACTTCATAACTGTAATGTTGCTACTGTTATGAATCGTCATGTAAATATCTGATATGCAGGATGGTCTTAGGCGACCCCTGTGAAAGGGTCGTTTAACCGCCAAAGGGGACGCGACCCACAGGTTGAGAACCGCTGTTCTAGGTTCTTAATTGACATTCTGAATGGAGAGCGGGAAATACATTTGGTACTCCAAAGAAGACAGTAAGATATCTGGGAGATGATTGCACCTTGATTGCATTGGAAAAATAAATGAATTATTTACTATGTAAGTACAGCGCACATTTGCATCAACAGAGTGCTTTCCAAATGAGCATAATGATTTCCGCTGCATTTTCTGAACAAAAGAGACTGATTTCACATTTTCCAAATACAAGCCCACTCCCGGATGCTGGCGGTAAGGCACCTTTGATGGTTACCACGTGTGCATGCAGCACATCTTGGGGATCCAGCACAGAAATACACACTCATGGATAAACACTTTCCCAGGCGAGGTGGGTGATTGCTTGTGCTGCTTGTACTAGGGTCACCATTCTCCAGTCTCTGAGAGCGACCTGCCTTTTGGCCGAAGTAGGGCCAGTAGGGTGAGTGCAGTAAAAAAGGTTTGTCTTTAGCCCACGCACACCTTCAGCGAACTGTCCTCTAACTCACTGGGGACCCGCTTGCATTTCACATCCTGGAGAGGTCCCTGGGGCCTGAGTGGCTTCAGCGTTTGTGGGCGAACTTGTCACCTACCACGGGATCCTGTGCTTCAGCTGAGTGTCTTTGTAGCACTTCTCCCCCATCTCAACTTGCTCCTTAACCTTCACCTTCACCACCAAGCCTTCCGTATGCCCACCGCTCTCTCCTGAGCGCGGTTACCCTTCTCGGTTGACCATAGCCCTTTTCTTCTTGACGCTTGGCCTCTGCGTCTTTGAGTACTTGGTCCTCTGCGCCCCAAAGCACTTCTTCTTTGTGCAGCTCTCACTTGGCATTTCCTGCCTCCCCAGTTACACGGATGGTCTCGGAGGGCAGAGGCTGTCGCTTGTGTGCCTTGAAGACTTAGCGTGGAGCGTAACGTCCCACGGGAGCAAGCTCTCAGGCCAGGGCGGCCGGCGAGGGCATCGTGGTGCTCAGGAGCCTTCGGTCCTGCCCAGTCCGGTGGTTTTACTCCTGCCCCGCTTGTCTCTGGGTCAAGTGGAAGCCACCGATGAAATGGCTTAGGCTAGGCTGTGGCCGTGTTGCTTTGGTCTGTTTACCCTCCTCCTTTCGACTGTCTGTTGACTGTCAATAGGCATGAACCGTTTTCTCTTCTGCTGGACACCAAGCCCTACCGCATCTTGCTTTGTCATCTGACTGTCCACCCTTCCTCCAGGAAGCCTTCATGGATGTCCTCCAATCATTTTCAGCTGGCCAGCACCATCAGGGCCAAATTCATCTCCACCTCAGTCAGGCCTGTAATTATAGCAGCCTCCTCTTCCTCCTCCTTCTCCTCCTCCTCCTCCTCCTCCTCCTTCTCCTCCTCCTCCTCCTCCTCCTCCATCTCCTTTCTTCTTCTTTCTTCTTCTTTCTTCTTTCCTCTCCTTCTGGAAAACAGTGTTCATGTCTGTGGCTGCAGCTAAAAAGCAAACGTTGAACAAACAATTCCTGAAATTGTCCTCAGTCATCTTGCTACTTCCTCTGGGTCCCAAATGCTCCTCCTGTGTAGCCTTGTTTGGAGACTTTTCTGTTCTGCACTGTTATAGCTGGTTGTCTCTACCCACTACTAGAGTTTGAGAATTTAGAAGAAAGCAGCTGGACACGTCTCCGTGGCAAGCCAGTCCAGGCTGGGGGCTATCTAATAACAGAGGGTGGGCCGAAAGTAGGTTCCCAGTTGTTTGTATGGAAAAGAATGCAATAATTTATAAATAATAACAAAAGGATAAGCTCTGTGTTTCACGTACTCACAACTGTAAACCTACTTTTGCCCCACCCAGTAGGTACTAAAAACATTGGAAACGGGAATAAAACAGTCTTTTCCAGTGGCAGCCACGTGTGCCTGTGATGAAGGACTCTTTCTAAGAGCACAGAGCTGCTGTGCGCAGGTGGCACGAAGCTGTGCCCTGGATTCACCGCAGCCCACGCCTTCCCTAGAACCAACGTCCGTGCTGTACTCCTGAAAGCAGACGCTCCCGCGGTTATGAGCGGTCATAGCTTAGTGATGTGAAATGATAAGAGTCTTTATGATTTGGTTGCATAAATCAGGCAGGTTAACCTCTCTGCGCCTCGGTGTTCCGTGCTGTGAAATGGGGATAAGCGTGGTGGACGAGCCTCTAGGCCCTTTTTCTTTTCAGTAATTCCTGGTGGTTCCGCCTCTACCACAGCTTCCTGGACCCCTCAGCCACGGTCTAAGGTTCCTGCCCTTCACGGCAGCCTCTGAAGTTCCCCCTGACCATGGGCGGCCGCTTCAGCAGAAAAATGGCAATTGATGTGCAATGAGACCACCCGCTGGCCGTACCCACGGGCCCTGCTGCTTTCCTTGCATCAGGGTGAAAGCTGGCGAATCACGCGAGGCAACCCGTCCAGGAAGGGGGAGCAACGTTGTCGATGTCGTGGCAACTGAAGTCATTCTTAAAAAAACTAAAGATGTGAAGGGAAGCCAAGCTGTAGATGAGCCGTCACTCCTGGATGATCGTAGGTGGTGTGGAGGGTTCACCTGGCTTAGGATACCTGCGGGGCCTGACACGGGACCGCCCAGGGCCGGCGATGCTCCAGGGGCTCCTCGTGGGGAGGGGCATCCATCGGCCACTCCTGGACGCCAGCCAGGGCCGGCTCCCTTCTTGACCGAAGCCCACAGGTGCCAAGATGTGGGTTTCAGTTCCAGTTCCAGTTCTACCCTCGGACATCAGTGAGCGCCCCAGAGGGTGCCATCTGCGGCCCCGGGAGAGGCGTCAGGCCGCACACACGTGGGAAAGGAGAAGCTCAGTGCGCAGTTCCTCCTGGGACCCTGTCTGCTCACCAAGAGCTCCCCTCTGTGCCACACCCTCCACCCACCCGCTGCAGGGCAACTCGCCTTTGCTCCTCCCCACGCCGCTGGCTCCTGGTTCCTGGCTGAGAGATGCAGATGGGCTCGGGGGAGTTAATGGCTCCGAGTCTTGCTCAGTGATACAGGAGCACAAAGCTATGACTGATATTAAAAAAATACATATGTTTTTATTGATTTCAGAGAGAGGAAGGGAGAGGGAGAGGGATAGAAACATCAGTGACGAGAGAGCATCACTGACTGGCTGCCTCCTGCACGCCCTTCACGGTTCGATGCCCGGGTGATGGGTCCCCAGAGGAACTTCACATCGAGCTTCCCCTTTCCCACGGTGCCTGGCCTGACATCGCCCCCTTTTCTCTTTGTCTGAATGGGATGCGTGGTTTTTAAAAGATGATAAAAATTAGACCCTGCATTAAGAAGGTGCTTATTTAATCTTT
The DNA here is from genome assembly GCF_000412655.1 of Myotis brandtii. Taxonomy (NCBI): domain Eukaryota; kingdom Metazoa; phylum Chordata; class Mammalia; order Chiroptera; family Vespertilionidae; genus Myotis; species Myotis brandtii. Next base: position 1,250,865 of record NW_005370105.1, on the reverse strand, counting down.
TTGTTTTTTGTCCTGGCCTTGTCTTTTTTCCCGAAAAATAGTGGCTCATTGGTTAGAGTGTCAGCCCATGGACTGAAGGATTGTTGATTTGATTCTGGTCAAGGGCACAGACCCCAGTTGCAGGCTTGATCCCCGCCCTGATCGGGGCTCATGAGGGAGGCAACCAATTCATGTGTCTCTCTCACGTCGATGTTTCTCTCTCTCTCTGTCTTTCCCCCTCCCTTCCACTCTGTCTAAAAATTAATGGGGAAGAAAAAATCCTTGGGTGAGGATTAACAAACAACCAAAAATGTTGTGTTTGCATTTAGTGATAATCCTAATAATTAACTAATTACATTTAGGATCATCTGGGTGTATAGAGTCTATCAAAGGGCAATCATATGATTTCAGGAATAAAATTTGTGATCTGGTTATGACTGTTGGGGCCAGTGGAGTGTCTAGAAATATTAGCATTTAAATTTTAGTGTTTTTATGAAACTTGAGTTCCAAGACTTCTATGTAGGATTGCCAGTTAAAATGCAGGAGGCCCAGTTACATTTGCATTCCAGATAAGCAAGAAATAATTTTTCTATATAGGTATGTCCCAACTATTGCATGGGACATACTTAACTAATTATTTTTTTGTTGTTTATCTGAAGTTCAAATTTAATTGGGCTTCCCATATTTTTTAAAAATATATTTTATTGATTTTTCACAGAGAGGAAGGGAGCAGGATAGCGAGTTAGAAACATCGATGAGAGAGAAACATCAATCAGCTGCCTCCTGCACACCCCCACCGGGGATGTGCCCACAACCAAGGTACATGCCCTTGACCGGAATCGAACCCGGGACCCTTCAGTCTGCAGGCCGACGCTCTAACCACTGAGCCAAACCAGTCAGGGCTCCCTCCCATATTTTTATTTGCTAAGTCTGGCAATTCTAATTTTGGGGGTATATTTCCTGAGGTCCAAGGCTTCTCAGACTTGAAGGCGTTGTTTGCGTGTGTGTGTGTGAGACTGTGTGTGTTTGAGGCAGGTGGAGGGTGCTTCTAGCTTACTGCATTTTGTCATAGTTCCTTCTGTAGTCTTCACCCTCTCTTTCATCCACCTCTGAGAGATTTATTGACGCTGACCAAACTCTCAGGAGCCCTCTTTGTAATTCCGAAAGTTAATATTGATTTACAACAGCAGGTCTGTGGGGCGCATTGTAATTGAGGTTTCTCTGTGGCCCGATTCACTTAGGAAACCAAAGGATGTGAGAAAATAGAGCTTGAGGAATTCAGACTTAGAGCCAGGGGAATTGCTGTTCTTTAGGAATAACTGATCGATGCAGATTAGCTTGGTAAGGTCCCCCTTCCCCCCCAGAATTTTTAAATTTCATCATTGGGATTTAAGAAACAACCACAGGTTCTCTCTGCGGTGGGCCCGGCCGAAGGCGCAGATCACCACTCCCTTCCAGCACCTTTCTGTCGTCCCTGCTCCGGCCTGAAGCTCAACTCCCGGTTCAGTTTTCAACCTCCCTGCTTGCCTGCCGAACATCAACCTCTAATTTTACAGAATCGACCGCCTTGTTGCTGCTGGGATGTCCCCCGGATGCCCGGGGAGCGTCTTCATTCCGTGTGGCTTGCTTTTAGTCTCAGAGACGGCGTCCTCTCTAGGCCCCTGCCCTCTCCTCCTGTCCTCTAATTTTTAATGTCCAGAGTGAATAAAACAGCAGGAGGCCAGCTCAGGCTTGGACCCTAAGCGGTCACTCTCTAGTCTCCGGTGACGCGTGGCTCGCATCCTCCTCTAGCCGGCACCAGAGCTCTGCTCCTTCCACACAATCGCTGTGACGTCTCAGAACCCATGGGCCAGCGCGTCGGCCGAATTGACCCTGTAACCGCAGGAAGAAGTCTGTGTCTGCACCATACACATGAGAAACACAGGGCTTTTACGTCTGGCTCTTGTGAGTGCTCCCATCTACCAAAACATCTCATTTAAGGGGAGATTTAGAAGAATGGAAACTGTTACAGTAAAACCAACAAAAATTGCTGATCTCACAGAGAAGGGGTGAGAATCCCGAATGGTTTCGTCGTGAACACTCACAGACTGGCGCCCAACACAGCGTAGGAAGCATGAGGGTCGTTCTCCCCAAGCACCTGAATTTAATACGCAGATGTTGTCTTTCATTGCAGAAGATGAGTTCCCCCCAGAGTTCAGGTTTAACACTGAGGAAGCTCCTTCCTGAATTCATCAACCAATTGGAAACCGTGTGCGGGGGTGAAGGGTCAGTGAAGGTGATGCCACCTGAAGTCTTGTTTGACCCAACTTGTCTCTCATATTGTCACACTCACACACACACACACACACTCACACACACACACACACTCATTATAAAACAATCTGAAAACGGATTGCTTTAAAACTCTTATTCGATAGGATAATTTATTTATGAAATTGAACAACTTGAAGGGGCTTTTCCAACCGTATTTTTTTAGACCTTGTTCAACATTTTAACTTTTTAGTTCGTGCCGTGAAGAAACACGTGCTGTTTGAAAAGGCCAATGGTTGGAGTGGCGTCCTTGGCTTTGACCCCCCTCTCTGCCCGGGGACCAGCATGTCCGAGCCCCCGGTCACTGTGGGGTTTGATTGTGCCTGCGGAGCTGGAGGAGGGGACAAATGACCGAGGAGGCTCCTTCTCCGAGGACACCCGAAGGCTGGAAGGAAGAGTCGAGATGCTTCTCGCCTTAAAGATGATGCTCTGGATGTTGAGGATCTGTTTGCATGTTTAGCTCCACGTTGAAGGGACAGCCTTGAACGGAGAGAAGAGCTGTAAGGACGCTGAGCCGCGTTGGAAGCGATGCCTGGGAGTCCGCTGCCCCTTGAGCAAAGCAGTCACGGGGGCAGCGAGTCACTGCGTTGCTCTTGTCAGTAAGACCAGCCACCCCATCTCACGATAGAAATTACAGGAATCAGCGTGTTTGGCCTCACTGGCTCCGGGAGCAGCCGGACGATCTATCCGCTAATACCAACTGTGGCTGACACCCTTCACGTCACCCACCCCTCTCTCCTCCGTCCCCCCCACCCCCCACCTCCCAGCCTCAGGAACAGAAGCCTGGGCGTGTGGCCTCTCCACGGGCCCGCTGATCGGCCTATGGACTGTGGCAACAGTCAATTCATCTTTATTTATTATTTTCAAAAATGTGTTAGTTTATTTTTGTTAATCTTCACCCCAGGGTATTTTTCTATTGATTTTTTTTCCCTTTAGAGAGAGTGGAAGGGAGGAAGGGAGGGAGGGGGAGAGAGAAAAAGAGAGAGAGGGGGAAACATCGCTGTGAGACACATCGATTGTTTGCCGCCTGCACATGCCCTGACCCGGGCTGGGGATCGAACCTGCAACCCAGGTGCATGCCCTTGACAGGGCATTGAACCCGAGACCCTTCTCTCTGGCTTTACCTTTGAGTTTTTGTTTTGAAAATATTTTGATAGGATTCTATTTGCACAAGATTTGGGGGAAAGGGTTTATAGTGTGGCTTTTGTCTAAAACAGTGGTTCTTAAGACTTTCCCAGCTGCCTGGCAGCTGCCCCACCCCTCGAGGCTGTGATTCTGGGGTCGGTGGGGAGAGCTGAGAATTTACAAATCCCCCACGGTTTCAGGCTGCTCATTGGAGCCCACACTCCGAAACCACTTCTCTAAATCAACAGCTTTGTATTTTTTTTTAAGCGGACATCCTGCTCCCCTAACCCTGCAATTTTATTCTCACGTACGGAGACCAAAGTGAAAAACACGGTTTCAAATGAGAAAAGGGCTTCGAGAGACACTCTGACAGCTCGCCCCCGGCCAGCACATGTCAGGCCCTCAGGCTCTCCTTGTCTTTACTCTTAACCTGAGGGTAATGAGGGCCGCTCTCCCGGAGCACGAGGCCGTCCCAGGCCTCCAGGGGTGCCCGGCCCCAGGCCGCCAGGGGGCCCAGCCAGACGTTTGCGAGTTTCTATGGGAAGACTTGTTCCCCTGCAGAGGCCTCCGGGTGCTGCCCACCTGCAGGGAGAACCTTAGTTTTCCGGAAGGAGCGCACGCCCAGCGCGGCCGGTTTCCAAGCAGTGCCCGCCCCACGGTGGCCGGGAAGGTCACCCCGCACCCTCAGATGGTCCCGCAGCTCCGTGGCAGGTCACCTGTGTGGCTTCGAAAGCCAATGCCTGTGCCTGCCTCTCCCATTCTGAGATGAGTCCTGTGTGCAGACGCGGGGAGCACCGTCCCGTGGGAGCACCATCCCGTGGGAGCGGACTCTGTTCCGTCCCTGGTTGGCAGGGACACGGCCGGGCTATGGCTGGCTGCCAGCTCCCAGGTGACAGGCAGGCTGGGACGGGGGTGTGACCGCGGGGAGGGGGGACATTCCCTTCCCAGGCAGGGGCGCTCCATGGCGCACAGAAGCGGGTTCCAGCTCCAGGCGCTGCAGCCGTAGGCGGGGCTGAGAACCAAATAGGACAGTGTCGCTGGCGGGTGTGAGGACACCAGGTCAGACCTGCCTCGGGCTGTGGGAGGCCGAGAGCAGCCCAGGTCAGACGAATACCTTCCCCAAGTGCAGGGTGTGGGAAAGCGTGGTGTGGGCTCCCAAGCTGGCAGGGCCCGAGGCTCCCGGGGCAGAGGCTGTGGTGAAACACCTCGCACATGAGCTGGATGGAAACTGACCCTGACCGTCTGCTGGTTAGAGTGGCCCCTCTGTCCTCACGTCGGAGGGGTCTGAGCTGTCTGAGGAGAGGCAGGGAGGGCGGCAGGGATGCTCTTAAACGCACTTGCCCCTTTAGGTCAGGTCTGGAGACGCGTCACCCATCCCTGCGGTCCTGTTTCGTGGCTGTGACACAGTCCGGGGCCGAGATGGCCCGGGTGGCTTTTCCGTTAGACCCAGAACTCCGAATCACAGCCTGGGCGTGACCTCGGGCCACACGGACTCTGATCGTCAGTCGGAGTCTCAGTATTTGGCCCAAAGCGTCTTGCCCGGAGTTCACCTGTGTCCAGAGACAACATCTGTGGAAGGAGAACACGGCGCTGTTCTCGCCATTGTGCCTTTCCCCAGGCTCCACCCTCACTTCCCAGGGCACCTCCTGCCGGCTCAGGTGGCAGCACGAGGGGCGCGCAGCCTTCGCCATGCGCTCTCCCAGGTAGAACCCCAGCTGCCCCCAAGGCGGCTTCATCCCAGCGAGGGGCCATGTGCGCGCGCCTGTGGTGGGGTCCTGGGCTAGCGACTGCTGGCCATTGACCCAGTGACTGGACGGTTGCCGCTGCTTGTGCCCGTGGTTGTACACTTGTCACCTTCGTTTTGGAAGAGCTACTGAGGATGTTCAAGTTCTTAGGAGCCCTGCCCTACCCCCAGCCGGGGCAGGCACTGTCTTGACAACATCGCCCCCTAGTGGTCCTCTCGACCATCTAGAACAGCGGTTCTCAACCTGTGGGTCGCGACCCCTTTGGGGGTCGAACGACCCTTTCACAGGGGTCGCCTAAGACCATCGGAAAACACATATATAATTACATATTGTTTTTGTGATTAATCACTATGCTTTAATTATGTCCAATTTGTAACAATTAAAATATATCCTGCATATCAGATATTTACATGACTATTCATAACAGTAGCAAAATTACAGTTATGAAGTAGCAACGAAAATAATTTTATGGTTGGGGGTCGCCACAACACGAGGAACTGTATTAAAGGGCCGCGGCGTTAGGAAGGTTGAGAACCACTGCTCTAGAACCGCCTAAGGACAGCGACAGTCACAATTGGGGGTCGCCCCTCCATGCGGGTGTTATACCTACAGTGAAACAGATCCATCGCATAAAGTGTGGCGACTGCTGTGATAGAGGCAGGAATATGTTGTTCAGAAACAACTAACCACATGGCAGAATCTGGGAATAGTACTCAGAGGGGGCATTTGAGTTTGTCTTGGAGGAGGAGCAGACACGTGTGTGTGCGTGTGTGTGCATATGTGTGTGTGCGCGTGTGTGCATGCATGTGCACACACGTGTGTGCATGTGTGTGCATGCGTGTGTGTGTGTGTGTGTGTGTGTGTTTTGGGGAAGAGAATTCCCACAGAAAGGACACCAGGTACAGAGCTATGGCATCTAGAAGAGGTGGGGTGGAGAGCTGCTGAGAAGCGCAGAAGTTGCGGAGGGGGCGGGGGTGTAAGAGGCTGCGTGGTCAAAGAGGAGGCTTCGGCCGGGCTGTGTGGGGCCTCGCATGCCACACAGGAAGTGTAGGTTGTACCCCACAGGGAAGAGCAGGCCACCGGTGGGAAGCCTGGGGTGACTTGGTCAGATCTCCTGTGGGAAGGTAACCGCAGGGAGCATTTGGGAACCCCTTGGATGGAGGCCAGACGGACGCTGGGTCCGGGTTGGATGCCCAGCACCTGCCTCGCAGGCCGCCCCTGTGGGCCGGACAGGCGATGGGCTGAGGCCAGTGCTCTGCCGTGTTGTAGGGCACGTTGTGTCCTGGATCCTCAAATAACCGAGAAGCCGGGGTCCTCATCCCCATTTTTGTGGGAACCTGAGAAACAGCTCCGAGAGATTGTGTAAGGTTCTTGCTTTCTCAGGAGCAGGATGTGGTGTGGCTGGGCCCGGAGCCCACGTCAGCCTGGCGGCAACTCCCGTGTCCTTCCCACAACCCTTCCCTGGCTCCCTGCCGGCCGGCCCCAGGGGACCCTCTCCCTTAAGCCCCTGGTCCTCAGGGACGTGGTGGGTCCTCTGCAGTTTGCTTCTCGAGTTTCTCGTGGCTCCATGACTGGAGACTGTTTATCCCAACCACACAGCAGTGGATTCCAGTGTAGTTCATGTCTACTAGGAAGTGACGTGCACTGGGTTTATATTTGCAGATCATGCCGCAATTTTAGAATCATGTTTATGAAACAGTCCTTTCTTAGGGTTCTGTAGAACGCAGTCTGGTAACCACAAGCCTGACACAGTCCAGTAAATACATTAACCACTTGGACGTGTGTGCCTCCCTTGTCATCTCTTCTTACCTTGAACTCTTGACCTTCTTGCATTTACTCAAGGTCATTCCTGAGCTGGGGGACGTTTTGCGAGTGCGGCTTAAACCAGGACGAAGCTCTTGGCTTGTGGGTTGTAAGAATCTGGCCTTGGGGCGTCGGAAGCCCCAGCCCCAGCGTCAGTGGGCAGAGTCCATGCCCTAAGCAATAGACTTAGAAGCCTTGGTGTGGTTGGAGGCTGCTGTTCTGACATCCACATGGATGCAGATTCTGTGGGACAAGAGGAAGGAGGCAAATCGAAAGAGGGGCACAGGGGTCTTGCTGGTGGGTCCCCTGAGAAGGGCCCACCCCTCCTTCCAGACTCTTGGGACTGAATAGTTTTAAAATAAAAATTGTATATATTTATGGTGTAGAACAACGATTTGTTATACATCTACATAATGAAATAAGTAGTACCCCCAAGGGAATCAACATGTCATCTTCTCACATGGTCACCTGCCATCGACTCTGAGCACATGTCCAGTATTGAGTACAGTGCTGTGAGCTACAGTCGTCATGCCTGGGAAGCAGACCTCTAGACTGTTCATCCCACACAACCATAGCTCTGTACAGCATCGCTCCCTTCCTCCACCCCGCTCACTGCTCTCCTACTCTCTGCTTCTGAGTTCGACTGAGTGAGATCATACAGTATATTTTTTATGTCTGGCTTATTTCACATAACATGGTATAATGGTTCATCCATGTAGTTACAAATGGCAGGATTTCCTTTTTATTCATGGCTGAATAATCTGTGTGTGTGTGTGTGTGTGTGTGTGTGTGTGTGTGTGTCACATCTTCTGTATCCGTTCACCCATGGATGGACACTGGAGTTGTGTTCGTGTCTTAGCCATATGAATAATGCTGCAGTGAACATGGGCATGCCCGTATCTCTTTGAGGTCCTATTTTCACCTCCTCTGGCTGTCTATCCAGGAGTGGTATTGCCGGATCGCGTGGTAGTTGTACTTTTGATTTCTTCAGGATCCGCTGTACTCCTTTTTATAGCGGCAGCACCAATTTACAACCCACCAACAGTGCACAAGGGCTCCCTTTTCTCCATGTGCTGGCCAGCTTGTTATCTCTTAATCACTTTGAGAATAGTCGTTCTGACAGGTATGAGGTGGCATCTTCTCATGATGTTGATTTTCATTTCCTTGATGATTGGTGATGTTGAGCATCTTTTTATGTATCCATCGGCCAATTTGTGTGTCTTCTTTTGAGAAATGTCTATTCAGGTCCTTTGCCCATTTCAAAAACCAGGTTATTTGTTTTCTTGCTATTGAGTTGACTTCATTAAAATTAGTAAAACCATTACTAGAAGCCAAGAGGAGCTTACAAAATGATAAAAGTTTAATTCACTGGAAAGATAAACAATTCCACATTGTACTTGCCCAATAACAGGGCCCTGAAACATACAAAATAAAAATTGACATAACTATAAGGAAAAATGAACAAATTTATAGTCAGAAGGGGACAGTTTAATATAGCTCTCTCAATAATTGATATAACACGAAGATGAAAAGCCTTGCAAAATCATAAAAGATTTGAATAACAAATTTAGCACAATTGATCTATTATAAGTAAATAATACATTGTACAATACGTAATATAATACTGTCTATGGATATGATAGCCTGTATAACATAACATAATATATAATTTTTTATTTATAATTAAATTATATTACATTCTTTTATAATATATAATAATGCTACATTTACATATAATATATAACTTGTTATATTTATATTATATAATATTGAATTTGCTTAATGTATATAATAGACCAAGTTTCTTAATATTTGTTATTCAAATTTATGCTCAAATGTGAATATATAATAGTGAAGTTTGCTAATTTTATTTAATAAGTTTGAAATACATATATACATGAAACAGTCCAAATTACTAATATATGTACACACACATGCAAATCTCTGTGCTTCTTAATTGTGTAAGACAATATTTTTTACCATGTTGCTATGCTACACTAAAATTTGTGTTACCACCATTAAACAAATATTTTAATCATTATTAATTTAAAACAGACTTTATAATAGCGTGCACAATATCAGCTCATTCCCCTGTGACATAATGATATGCCACAAGCTCTCCTCCAATTTCTTTTTCTTCTTCTTAATATTTTATCTTTTCATGTGCAGTTGACATTCAGTATGATTTTGCATACGTTTCTGGGGTGCAGCATAGTGGTTAGAGAGTCACATGCTTTACGGAGTGTCCCCCTGATCTCTTCAGCCCCCACCTGGCACCAGGCCTCGTTACTACAATATCATCGACCATGTTCCCCATGCTCGGCTGTACATCCTCTACTCTCATTTCCTGAGTTGTATCAGAAAATCAAATCGTTTCTGGCATTAACTTCATTTCTCTTTGGAGTATCTGGAAATACGCCTGTTGAACTGGGGTCATCAAACAGTTTGCCAAGTTCTGTTGCTGCCGTTGGAGCCAACAGGGTCCCAGCGGGTGCTGCGCCTTCTCAATGCGCGTGAGGAAGCCTGGGCTCCAAGTGAGTGACATTCGCAGCACAAATGGCGTTGGCCCCGTGAGGACAGGCTTCCCAGAGCCTCCTGTCAAGCACCTTCTGCAGCCGCACGGGTCGGACGGTCGTGTCCCCACTCGGCCTTCTCAGCTGCCGCTGAAGCACAGGCCCGCGCCTCCGCGCAGTGACATCACCGCAGCCTCCAGCGCAGGTGGTAGATGTGGCCAATTTCTGCAGTGACACGGCGTCCGGAGCTTTCTCGGAGACAGAGAGGCGGCACTTAGGTTCGCATTAAGCATGCGGTTCCAGTCTTCTGAGCCCATTACTGCCAGCAGGGTTTATTGTAAATTGAAAAGTGACGAAACATAATCCAATCAATCGTTATCCATTTAGGATTCGCATGGAAATTACGGCAGAAGCGCTGTGGCTGGAGTGTGGATGGTTCTGTGCGCTGCCGTGGGGCTGTCACCTGTCCAGCATGCATCCCGTGGACCTGACCAGGAATTTTCACCTCCCACCGCCGCGGAGGGGCAGCCGCTGTGGCCTCCTGCCCATCACAGCCCAGGGCGCGGCGGGCAGCTGGTGGCCAGGGCGCTGTCCATGCACCTTCTGGCTCTGGCAGGGCACTTGGGTCACCAGGAAGCCCCGTGCTCTCCCTGAAGGGCAAACGTGACTCCCGTTGTGTCAGAGAAGGAACTGGAGGAAGAAGAAGAGGGTGAAGGCTGGTCCTCTCCCTTCTGGCACGTGCCTCCCGCCACACACAGCTGGACACACAGGATGGACGCCCACTGCCCACCACGGGCTACAGGAGTTTATGAGACACTTTATGAAAACAGGAACTTCCATTCCATTCGTTGTCCAGATTTCTCTTTCTTTCCCCCCAAGACGGGCCAAGGGAAACAGCGGAAGCGTGACCAGTCATGACCAGGAGTCCCGTGGGGGCTGCCGTCACAGACGCTGCAGATCAGAAAAGACGACCAGAGGGCACTGGGCACCCCGTTAGGACACAAATCTGAAAATGTGGGTGAAATGGAGACGCTCCTAGGAAACCATCATGGACTGAAATGGATAGAAAAAGAAGTAGAAAATAGGATTGGTTGTTTAACTCTTAACCAAGTTGAAACATGAATTTAAAAACGTTTCCTAGAGAAAATCTCCTGTGGAGATGGCTCAGTGATTGAGTTCCAGGAAACTGGGACACAGGTGACTGCGGTCTCCCGCTGACACTTGCAGAGGATCGAGACACTGTCCCCATTCCTCTCGTGAGGCCGTTATGACCTAATACTGAATCTGAAGGCCACGATGGGAACATAAAAGCTGGGCAAACCTCTCTTGTGAATACAGATGAAAACGCCATAAACAAAATATGAGTAAATCTAAGGCAGCAATAGATAAAAGAGAGAGTATATTAATGGCCAGGTTGAATTTATTCCGGGAGCAGGCGGTTTACTAGAAAATTAATGCATTGTATTATATTTGCAGAGTAACAATGAGGAAATATTCTATAGTAATTTTAGTAAATAAATTGAGATATTTGACGAAACTCAATATCTTTATTAAGTCTTAAAAAAAACTCGGCAAAGCAGGAATGGAATGGAATGAATCTTGATTTGATATAAAGTATTTGACAAGCACCTACAGCATCTATAATATGTTTCATATTTAATCGTGTTTAGTGCTGAAGATGATTACGATTTTCCTGGGGGTTTGGGAGCGAGGTAGCTTGGCTCGCTGTCACTGCCTCTATGCAACATTTTTCCCTCTGGAGGTTTCATCTGGTACAATAAATGAAAAAACCCAAAACAAACCCATAAAAACAAACAAACAAAACCCACCAAAACAAAACCAAATAAACTTTCTATGCATTGAAAGGAAAATAATCGTATTATTCTTGGATTATACGATAGCATTGTAGTTAGAAGATTTAAGATAATATACAGATAAACAATTATAATTAATCTGATAATTTAGCAAAGTAGTTTTCGAAAATCATATGCAAAATTAATTGTATATACTAGAAACTGAAGTTTACATAAGACACCATATAGGATTAAAATATGAAGTACGGAGAATTAAATCTATAGAGAAAACTATAAAACTTCATTAAAGTAAACTAAAAAGGCTGAAATAAATGGAGAGACTTTGGCCATGATTGGAAGATTTAAATTTGCCATAATGTCACTTTTGCCTAAATGGATCTATAGATTTAATTCAAATCCAATATAAATTCCAGTAGGGTTTTTTATTTTGTTCTGTCTTGTGTGGAATGTGAAAAGTTGATTTTAAAATTTTAATGTAACTACAAAGGTTAAAGAGTAGCCAAGTTAATAGAAATCAACATTAATTTATACCATGTGGTATTAGCGTAAGGATAGGGAATGAGCAGAATAGTATGTCTAGAACAGAACCAGGCCCCTATAGACAGACACTCGATTTATGATAAGTGACACTCCACAGCAGTGGGGAAAGGCTGTATTGTCAATAAATAGTGCTGAGACAGTTGGGCATCTTTATTGTAGAAAATGAAATTGGATTCCCTGTCACACCTGACACAAAAATCAATTCCAGGTGGATTAGAGACTTACATATAAAAAAACAACAACAATAAAACTTGTACCAGATAATGAGAAGATCTTCAGGACTTCTGGTAGAAAATGACTTCTTCAACATGACCCCAAAGGCACTATTTTAAAAGAAGATTTATAATCGTATTAACTGAGATTTATTGATCTCATTAAAATTAAGAAATTCTGTTCATTGACATGCACCATTAAGTTAGTGAAAGGCAACCACAGGGTGGGAGAATGTATTTGCAACAATTTTAACCAAAATATTCCGAATATGTAGGGAATTGTTCCGAAGAAGAAGGAGGGGGTGGGTGAGGAGGTGGAGGAGGGGGAGGACGAGGAGAAAGACCGCCAATTCAGAAGAAAAATGGGCAAGAGACTTCCAAGATGGGGAAATCTAGATGCCCAACGCTCGACCCACACGGTGTCCAACCTCCCTGGGAACCAGGAAAAGCCTATCGGACCCTCAGCGAGACACCATTGCACACCTGCTAGACTGGAGAACGCTTAAAAGTCGGATAACCCCCACGCGAGGACGTGTTGCAATAACAGCTTTCAAACACTGGTGGCAGCGACCATTGGTCCCAGCACCGTGGGCAAATCACATGCAGATGTGCACGACCCCACGTTCCTGTCTCAGAGACGTATTAGCAGAGAACTGCATACCTACGTGCACGACGCTACCCTGGACACGCGTGTGCAATGCTGCCCATAGAAGCCCCATGCAGGATCCCGCCCGCACATCCATTGGCAGTGAGACCAACTGTGTATTCGTGTCCTGGAGAAACATTCCGCAGAGGAAATGTAAACACTACAGCCATGTGCAACATATAAATTCTAAAAACATACCGTCAACGAAGGAACAAGAACAGAGGACAGCAAACCACATTGATGAGGGCTTCCTGCTTCTGTGGCAAAACTCGAGAGCAGCGGTTCTCAACCTGTGGGTCGCGACCCCTTTGGCGGTTGAACGACCCTTTCACAGGGGTCGCCTGAGACCATCCTGCATATCAGATTTTATTTACATTCTGATTCATAACAGTAGCAACATTACAGTTATGAAGTAGCAACGAAAATAATTTTATGGTTGGGTCACAACATGAGGAACTGTATTTAAAGGGCCAGGAGGTTGAGAACCACTGCTCGAGAGCCAAGCGGGGATGGCTGATCACAACCGTCAGGGTAGCGGTTACCCCAGGGAGCAAGGAGGTACATGCGATATAATAAGAAAAATACCGTGACAAGAAAGGTCTGATTTCAGTTATTATCCATAAGCAAAGGTGAGGTCTTATGACAGCCCGAACGCTGTTTCAACAGCTGCTGATACCTGGTAGCTGGTGATTTGTTCAATATTTGCCCAGAGATGAGCGAGCGGGGATTTTGTAGATGATGGCAGACACCCAATCAGTCTTGCCTCTGGACGACACCATCATTTGATAATGTCACCGGTTTGGTTAGGCTTGACGGAGGCAGAGTGAAAAGTTAAGCGAGTCTTCAGAACATTCTATCCGTTAAAAAAGAGGACATGAAGAAAAGATACGGGTGTACAGAAAGAGGGGAAGTACACGAGAGAATGCAGAACAGAGCTCCGCTGACATGTTCTGATTTTCCCCCGACTGGAGAGCCATTAACACAAGAATTCACGGTGGGTCCTGGCCGGGTGGTTCAGTTGGAGCCTCGTCCCCATGCGCCAGCAGGTTGTGGGATCGATTCCTGGTCAGGGCACATACCTAGGTTGAGAGTTCCATCCCCAGTCGGGCAGCCTTTGAGAGGCAACTGATCAATATTTCAATCCCATGTTTCTGTCTCTCTCTTCTCTCTCTTCCTCGCTCTCTAAAATCAGTAGAAACATATACTTGGGTGAGAATTTAAAAACATCATGGTGGTAGGTCAGATTGTGAGACCTGAAAACATCCGTGTTCCAAGCACGTGTCCTAATATATGTCCCATTATATATACAACAGAGAAAATGGCAGCATTATTTGTGAAGCCCAGAGACCACGAATCTCCGCAGAAGCCCCATGTCGTCCAGCTCATCTGGTCAAACCTGGAGGAGCCAAATGTATGACGTCTTAGTTTGAACGAACCCTTGACATTACTCTCAGATACGATTACAAGCTAGAAGTCTGCACAAAGTCAGGTTGTAATTAAGCTGTTTTAATTGAATACTTCGTCTTTTTTAATAGTTAGTCCTGCCTCCAGTTTATTAGCAAACATGATAATAAAGTTCTCTATTATATAGGAAAGTTTGAGCAAAAGGAAAATTGTTTGGGGAAATGAGTCAGCAATGAATAGAATCTGAAATAAAATGCCATCTCCTCGCAGCCAGGCAATTACGTTCCTTCGCAGAATAAGTGCTGAGTGTGAATTCTGTGCGTGTGGAAGGCAGCTCCAGTGATTCCGAGGGGCAGTTTGCTATGAAACGCTGCACTGGGAAGGTTAATAAACACAGAGCTAGCTGCTTAAAAAACGAAACGATTTTGTTTCCTCTTCTGGTCGTAACATGACGAATGAATGGGTCGGTACTTGGGTCACTGTGGTTTCCGGCCTTGGGGAGCCTGCCCTCAGCTTGGTTTTGCTGTATTCTGCTCGGGTAGCCTTTGTGGCCTGGGGTTTACGCAGCTGAAAAAGCAGTAGCTGCTATGGGAGTGGTCTTTCTTCCCACACGAGGGGTCAGACGACCTCCTCACACAACCAAAAATCGGGATCCGTGTTTTGAAAAGTAAGGATGTTGTGGCTCACAACAACAAACGTTTATCGTCTCACAGTGGGTCAGGAGTGTGCGGGGGCTCAGCCGGGTGTCCCCGACTCGGGGTCTCTCACAGGCTGACGTGCGGGTGGCCGGGGTTGTAGTTGTCTCAAGGCTTCCCCAGGGCGGGTCTGCCAGGCTCACTCGAGTGGTTGTGGCTGGACTCAGTTCCTAGTGGCCGTTGGACTGAAGGCCCGAGTTCCTTGCCACACGAGACTGTCCACGGGGCGACTCACAGCGTGGCCACTGGCCGCCTTCATAGGGAATGAGGGAGGCGGGGCGGGAGGACAGCCAGAGAGAAGCCCCCATCTCTGTAACCTAATCCCAGAAGTGACATCCTCTCCTCCAGCTGTGACCTAGTTGTTAGAAACCAGTTATCAGTCCAGCCCTCCCCTGGGGGAGGGGCCATGCCAGGCCATGAACACTGGGAGGAGGTCCCTGGGCCATCAGAGAGGCTGCCCCCTGCAGGTGAAAACCCGGCAGGGTGACCATTTTGAAGGCCCCTCTCCAGTCAGTTCTTGCAACTACGATTCTCGAGCAACTATGATCCTCGATATCCTCTCCATTGGGATCCCTGGCCTAACCCTCCCAACTTCTTCACTTTTCAGGGAAGTTGGTTTTTGAAACTATTACTGAGGATTTGTTCCCCAAAGCCATTCCCAGTGGCCTTGCATGAGACTGGTGGCCTGGTCTCACAGATGCCGTGCTAGCTGGAGCCCGTGTCCACCTGACCTCCCAATGTCAAGGCCTTAGAAGAGCCCGAAAGCCCCCGAGACAGCTCACACATTCATCCTCAGTTTTAAATGTGGGGGATGTGGAATGCGGTTGAGAACAGCCCAGGGAATTGGGACGATGTCACATCTGGCTTTTTTATTTATTTTTTAATTTTTATTGATTTCAGAGAGGAACGGAGAGGGAGAGAGAGAGAAACATCAATGATGACAGAGAATCATTGATCAACTGACTCCTGTACACCCCACACGGGGGATGGAGCCCGCAACTTCGGCATGTGCCCTGTCTGAGAATCGAACCCGGGACCCTTCATCGCGCAGTTCAACGCTCTATCCACTTAGCTAAACCGGCTAGGGCACCTCTGGCTCTGCTTGATTTCAGACTTTGGACGAAGCTCGTCCTTCAGATCACATCACCCTCCTTCTTGAAACTCGGTTGGCGGGGGGACAGCACATGACGAGGAAAACTGTCTTGAACTTGCGTCCCGCAGGCTGCTCTGTCTTTCTGATAAATCGTGGCCTGCGGTCACCGGAAAACATTCCCCTCATTAGGTCTGGGTAACGGATGGCTGAGGTTTGCTGCTTTCTTTTGAGAAAGGGGCCGTGTAGAGACCACATTTTGTAAATAAAAGCAGGTCGCTGCATCCGTGTCGAGAATTAATGCTCAGTTTCAGAACTGCAGTTGGGCGATGGGTTTTCAATTTGTCTACCGGGTTATGAATAGAGCAAGGGCAGCGGTTTAATTAGTTCCGTGTTTATCAAACACGGAGCTCGGCCAAGCAGATGCCAGGCCAGGGAGTCCGGGGATGAGTTATCCCCGGCCCTGCCCTTGCAGAGTTCTCCGTCTATGGGGAGGAACAGGCAGGAAAACCAACAACAACACGATGTGATGGAATGGAGCTGCACACAGAGCACAGGGAGGGCGCTGGCGGGCGTGCCTGCCTCCGCCTGGGGACGGGGGTGCCTGGGGACGGGGGTGCCTGG
>NW_005370105.1:1220389-1233927 GCF_000412655.1 Myotis brandtii | reverse complement strand
GGGACTGGGATGCCTGGGGACTGGGATGTCTGGGGACTGGGGATGTCTGGGGACTGGGGTGTCTGGGGACTGGGGTGCCTGGGGACTGGGGTGCCTGGGGACTGGGATGCCTGGGACTGGTGCCCCGTAGCATCAGAGAACTTCTACCCCAGAATGTGCGACGTTTCAGAGGGCGCAGCAGGCAGCTTGTTGGCTCTGTAATGTCATTGTGTTTCCAGCTGCTCTCCTCAGAGGGAGAGAGTTATGTCTTCACTGACTTTTCAAGTTTGTAAATTATTTCTAAAGTAACATCTCTAGAAGGTGGAAAAGAGTTTAATTGTTCCTGATAGTTCTGTCCTTGAAACCAACTTCTAAATGACGCAAGTCAAGTTCACTCCCTACTACACCTCGAGCGGGAAGCCCTTTCTCGGCGGGTGCCTCACTTACGTGCCCGAAGATGGTCCCGCCATGAGCAGAGGCCTGTGACGGGCTCCGGGCGCTCAGCAGCCGTGCGGGGGCGCGATGTCCTCACAGTTAGTGCCTTCACTTCCACCTGTGACCTCTGTGTGGACGTCCATGGAGAACACCAGCCGCCCTGGGATGGGAGCTGGGCTCTGATCGGAAGGGTGCCGTCCAGACCCTGAGGGAGGGCTGCCTTCCTGGTCCCAGGGTGCCCCTGTCTCCAGACTCCCATCACTCTTGTCACTTGTGTTCCTTCAGGCGGCTTTGCAGGTCCACTCCGTGGATGGCTTCCCCCAGCTCCCCCAGAGGGCACATTTCTAGAAACTTCTGCTGGTACAGTCTCAGCAGCTGCTCTGCTGGCCATTGAGCCGTAGGTGTACCCTCTCCGCACGGTCTGGCTCAGCCCTGAGGGCAGGGCCACTCCTCTCATCGCCCTTTCTGTGTCCCTTAGTGTTTTCCCGGCGTCTCCCTGGCCAGGCCCCAGCTGATGTCCATAAACAGCTCCATGAAGCATCCCCGGCTCAAACTCCTACCTCATTTCTGTCTCCCGACTGGGTCCGGGCTGATACAAGTGGCACCTAATTTTGTTGGACGTCCACAATTAAAGAACATCTTCCCCATCCGTCTTCATTTGAAGATAGAAGAGGCCCCGTGCTGTCGTCTAATAAGGTCGTGTTATTCAACCTATTTTTCTCGCTGCTGGGAGCGGCAGGAGGGACCACACACCCCTTCTGCAGGCTGCCAGCATGGCGAGTTTCCCGAAGGCGTCCTTAGGAGGCGGCAACAAAGTGATATTGCTTCCCACGTCTTTCCTGTGGGTGACCACAGGGTGATGGGAGTTTCATTGATTAATTCTTCTAGTCATTCACCCATGTCTTTGTTATCAAGTGACACTTTTTTTAATGTTACTGCTGAAATCCATCTGGGATCCTGACCCTCAGGATTTCACCATTATAACATATGTTTACACCTGCCCACTTTAGGAATTTTATCTGCGAAGCATCAGGCACCATATTTTCATATGTTTGATGACATCCCTGTAGACCGTAAGGTCTGGGAAGGCCAAGAGGCTTTTGAGATTCACTCATTTTGTTTGCAGACTTGTGCTGAAATACACACTTTTGCTTGAAAAGTGTTGCATAGCTGAGGTTTGGCTAGATTGACAAATACTACATATGAATATGCATTGGAAATATCAGTAAGTTGTGTGTGTGTGTGAGAGAGAGCTGGCAGGAAGAAAATGTGTTTCTTTGTCTTGTTTCTGTAATAACTAAAAACAGCCTGGCTTACGAGTTAGTGAATTTAGCAACATCATGTGCTTATTAATAAACACCATGATACCAATGCTCTAATCAGGGTGAAAGCATTTATGTATTACACCTTTATCGTTAACTGGTGTTTATCCTTTACCAAGACACCTTTCTGTGCCAGGCCTGATGGAATTGAGCAGTAGTTATTTTTCCTCCTGCCTTTTAAAGAGCTGCACACGGAGTTCAGGACCCTAGAGAGTCTAAGGCAGCGGTTCTCAACCTGTGGGTCGCGACCCCTTTGGTGGTTGAACGACCCTTTCACAGGGGTTGCCTAAGACCATGCTGCATATCAGATATTTACATTACAATTCATAACAGTAGCAGCATTACAGTTATGAAGTAGCAACGAAAATAATTTTATGGTTGGGTCACAACATGAGGAACTGTATTTAAAGGGCCAGAAGGTTGAGAACCACTGGAGTGCCTACATGGGATTCCAAGGTTAGCAATGAAGGTAGAGGTCAAAGCTCTCCCTTGCTTTGTTACAGCTGCTGCAGGGAATGTGGGTGATGTTACCCAGCATGCTTGCTAGGTGGCGCTGGAGTTCACGAGTCTTATCTCCACACACACCTCTGCGTATTTGGAGAGCAGACCCTTATTTCTTAGTCATTATTGTCGGATTTAAAAACGTACTACCTTAAAAAATATTACTTCTTGAGTACCTACTTTGTCTAACGTCACTTCCCTCTCTCTTCTCCATGACAAGATTCGACAGCACAACGTAAAAATGTTTTCTTTGAATATTCATGTTCAGAGAGAAGACTGAACAAGTCCAGGAGGATTTCCCAGGAAAAAAGGTTCCTGGTGAAAATTGAGCTTTCGCTCTGCCTCTGGCCCTGACAGTGGAGCGGGGGATTGGGTAGTGCATGCTTATTTTAAGCTTGAAAACCATCTTTGCCTCAGTTACTTCCGTGTTTCCGTTGAAGGCCCCCTGTGACCTGCACGTGCATATACACTCGACCTCTGTTGGCGAGGAGAGGGGTTCGAAATGACTTGCGGGAAAGGTTTCGATAGAAGTTTTGCGATGCCCTGGGAACGTTCTCCCCTTCAGATATTTGTGGGCAAGGGGGTATGATTTGCGTTACTTGTAATTATTTTCTTGGACTCCAGACTCTTTAAAAATGCGATTAGACCAGAGGGCAGCTGGGGATACAAAGGTAACAATGGTATTTCTAGACAGATTAGGAGACAATAGATAAAGACAAAAAGAGAATCTACAAATATGAAAACATATATTTATGTTTTATGTTTAGAAAAATGTATTGAACAAATAGATATCAAACCATGATCAGTGGTTACCTCTGTAAAGTCAGACAGGTTGACGGAGAAAGAAAAATATGGCAGGAGGCTTTTTTTATACACATATAGACATCCTTGTGATGTTTTGGTAACTGTAACAATGGAAGAAAATAGTAAGTGTAAGATAGTGCCTTTTCCCAAATGTGGCTGCTTGTATTTATGACTGTGAAGTAAAACCATCTTTAGTAGGTAACTTGTTTTTGCTACATAGCAGATTGTTATTTAAAAAAATATTTTTTTATTGATTTCAGAGAGAAAGGGAGAGGGAGAGAGAGATAGAAGCATCAATGGTGAGAGGGAGTCATTGATCGGCTGCTTCCGGCACGCCCCACAGCAGGGATCGAGCTGCAACCTGGACATGTGCCCTGACCTGGAATCGAACCGTGACCTCCTGGTTCCTAGGTCGACTCTCAACCACAGAGCCACACCGGCCGGGCAGATTGTCTGTCATCTTGAAAACATATCAAATCAAACGCTGGGGTAAAACGCTAAAAAAATAGAGACAAACAGAAGCAACTGCTCCAGACTGCCTGTCATCATCGCCTGTCATCGCTTGCTCGCCTTGACGTGCACGGGCCTTACTATTTCCCTTTGCTCTAACGCACTCAGACTCTGAGCCTGCACTTACCGTGGGGAGTGAAAATGAGAGGTGCCTCAGCTCCCAGAGTGCCTCGCATCCGTCAGCGTGAGGGGGAGCCACGCATTGCTTCAGTGGTGTGTGTGTGTGTGTGTGTGTGTGTGTGTGTGTGCGTGCGCGCGCGCCCACGCACGCCCACTTTTACTAAACATATGCTCCTAGACACATTCCACTTGGCAAGATCGCAAGTGCATAATAGCTGCAAGCTGTAAAGAAAATAATAAAAAGGGAAATTAACCAGTTTTTAAGGAAAGATAAATAAGACCTCCTACGCCCCACTCCGCATTCACCGCACATTCCCGAGTGTGTGCACACCCGCCTCCCTCGCGTCCCTGCGAGCCTACTTATTCCTCCCGCACTGAGATCAGTATTGCGACTGTACGTGATGCCAACAGTGGAAGTCTGTGTTTACATTTGTGTTTGCAACCGAATATGCTAATAGTGTTTAATCAGCAGCGATGCTGCTTTATATCAATGTTTTGTGCCGTTTACAGCCTCAGAGATAATGTTGTGATAATCAAATTTTTCCCCACAACCAGACTTGGAGACGATCCCAGTTTTTTTGAACAGCCACTTGGTTCCAAAAAATGCTGAAATCCTTGAATCTTCCTCTGGATTATTTCTGTGTTTTCAGGAAGCATGAAGTCCCCCCTTGGTTTCATTTGGGGGTGAGGAGGGAGCCTGGAACAGCTTTACCTTCGAGTGGGTCCCGGGGTTTCGGTTTCCCAGACTCACCCGTTGGCCAGGACCACCTGCAGGGGAGGCCCCCAGGTCTGGGATGCTGTGGGAGAGGTGGCTGCCGGCTGCTTCCAGTGCGATTTGGGAAATCTAGGACCATGCCGGCCAGAAAAATAAAAATACAGCAGCAGTTGAATGCAATGGAGATGGGAAGTGACAGGCTTGTAGTCATGAATTTACAAATAAATTTGCTAACCCTCTAGTCATCTAGCTAAAGGAGATATGCAGCCTGTGCTGGACTTGTCTCACCTTCCACCTTCGGTAAAATAAGTTCTCCATAGACGAAGAATTACAGTTTGAAGTTGGGAAATTTTTTTTCTTTACTATCTGAGAACCCTGCTGTTTTTTTGTTTGTTTGTTTGTTTACAGACACATGACATACCTGTTAGGGAGTACTGACATCTGGACAGTAATCCACATTTTGCATTTTAACCTGAATTAAACTGTATCCAGAGTCTCTCTCATGCTGCTGCCGCCACGGGTCACCTTGTTTGGGACCCTGTGCTTCCTGGACTGGGATGCCTCTTTCCTGTCTCAGGTCAGGAAAGTTTTCAGCCATTATTTCTTCAAATAAAGTTTGTGTTTCTTTCTCTCTTTCTTCTTCCTTAGGGATCCCTATAATGTGAATGTTGGAGTGCTTGATGTTATCCCAGAGGCCTCTTAAATTATTCTCGTTTTTTAAAAGTTCTTTTTTCTTTCTGATGTTCTAATTGGCTGATTTCACTAGTCTGTCTTCCAGGTCAATGATCCGTTCTTCTGTTAGTTGATCTGTTGTTGATTCCTTCTCATGTGTTTTTCATTTCAGTTCTTGTATTCTTCATGTTAAGTTGGTTCTTTCTTACACTTTCTAACTCTGTTGAAGTTTGCCCTAAGTTCCTCTCTCTAGTCCACTCTGAAGGTTGGTGAGCATCCTTATGACCATGTCTTTTAATTCTTTATCAGGCAAATGACTTTTCTCCATTTCTGTAGCATTTGTTTTTGTTTTTCTGGAGATTTTTCTTTTTCCTTCTTTTGAGAGATATTCTTCTGTCTTTTCACTTTGCTTGACTTCCTGTGTTTGTTTATATGGATGACACAACTGGCTGTCTCTCCCGGTTTGAGAAAGTGGCGTGACATAGAAGTGGCCTCTGTGTAGACCGGGAGCCGTGTGGCTTTGACAGGCTGGTAGGAGCCAAGCAGGTGCTTAAGGCATCCAAGCCCTGGGCTGCTGAGCTGGAGTGGATGTAGGAGGGAGGGCCATGGGCCTGGAATACTGCCCTGTGGACCCTGCTTACTCCCCTTCGTCAGGGCTGAATTGGCCTTGGGCAATGTGTCCAGGACACGCTGCAGTGACCTCGCAGGTGAGCCGGAGCACCCGGAGTGATCCCCCGCCCACCCTGTGGGGTGAAGGGGATGCAAACAGTGATTCACTGGCTCCCCGGCTCAGAGAGTTCCCGCAGTCCCTCAGCTCCCCAGCCATCTCCACTCCGTCTCTTCCTCCGTTTGTTGTTCAGAAGCTGTTCATTTGGCCCCGAGTTGTCTCACAGGAGTGACAGCTCTGTGTGCACGTGTGTATTTCCGTTTGCTTGTGGAAGGGAGTAATTTGGCGTCCTCCCATGCTACTGTCTCGGTACAGAAGACATTTTGGTTCTTAAACACCTAGGAGAGGTGCAGGCTTGAGGTGCACAGAGAGCTCTCATTAGTGCTGACGGGAGTTGCACCGCTCCCCAGGAGAGAAGAGAGCCGAAGGCCTTCAGTTATGCTGGATGCATCTTCCCGATGGACTAAATTACGAGGGCTGCTTAGGGGGAAAAGGCCTAAAGCCCTGTTTAATAGCAAAGCACTACTTCTGAGAAACAGAGTGGAGGCAGGAGTAATGGCTTTTCACTATCACCGTGCTAAGTAGCTGATATTGACTCTGGAAAATTCTTATTGGATTAGTCCTGCACTTGAATTCCATTATTTTCCAGAGGACCTGAAAGAGTTCTCTATCCTGAACCGTCCACTAAAATGGATTCCATTTAGTTTGGCTTTCAAGGCCATTTTAAAAAATTATATTTCATTTTTATTGTTGACATTATTACAGATGTCTCTCATCCCCGCCCCCCTTTGTTCCTCTCCACCCAGACCCCCGCCCGCCCTATGGGTAGAAAGGGGTGAGGGCATAGGAGAGGAAGCAAGATGTCACCAAGAGAAGAAGGGTGGCAACCAGAAGACCTAACCGGTGAATGTCCTGTGGGTCAGACCGCCTCCCAGTCGGTCAGGCCCCAGTGTTCACTGGACTCGCATACGCAGGGTCCATCACGCTTACCGGAGGCTGCAGCGGACAGCGCAGACGGACAAGCTGGGCATGTGCAGTGGGAGGTGTTGTTTCCTAGCGGGGATGGTGCTGCTTGCTACTCAGGGTGCTATTTTCACCTCTGCAATCAGTATCCCCGAAGCCAGATGAGTAACCAGGAGGCTGGTCAGTGAGCGTGTACCCTGTGCGCAGGAAGGCGGGGTATGTAAGGCCTAGTTCATCCGCGCCCGGTGATGCCCGGGAGTCCCAGCTGCTCTACAGCAGGTTCGCCTGTGTGTGTGTGTGTGTGTGTGTGTGTGTGTGGCGGGGGCGGGGGGCAGTTCCTACACCCAGAGCAGTTGGAAACCACTGCCTATGGCTGGGCTATTGGTAACTCTCTCTCTCTCTCTCTGTCTTTTTTTTTTTAAAATCTGACCATCCTTCCTCAGTTCGCTTGGCCCCTTTTTAGACCTGGTATATAATTCAATTGAAACGGCTTTTGCTTACCAAATTACAGTCACTTTGATGTCTGCTGTGAGCTTTTTTGCAAAAGCGATTCTCTTGATCTGTGAGTCAAAATCCACAGATGGCTGGTACAGCCGCCACACACGTGTTTTCCAGCACAGAGGACACATTCATCTCCTCCGGGTCTCATTCCTGGGAGAGGAGGCCTCGTGGAGCCAGCACCTCAGGGCTGCCAGGTGGTGCTGGGGTAATTTTATTTACGTGCTTATGCTGTGCTGGCAACTGAAACCCCTAAAGCAGCCCCTTTTCCTGGGTGAGGATGCTGAGGGTCAGAAAGGCGATGGAACTCGCCTGAGCCTCCTGGGTACAGAGGAGGGGCGCCCAGCCAGGCACTGGGACCCTCTCACTGTGCCCCTGGCGTCCCATGCCTAGTTGCCCATGTTCTGTTCGGAGTCACCGAAACAGAGAACGGCATGACATGCAGAGGAAGTCACTGCTTCGCTGCGTTTTCTCCAGGAATGTGTGTCGTCTCTTCCCTGGACCCTGTGCTCCCTGGACCTGTGCCCTTGGCGTTGGTTGGTACCCACAGCTGCAGGCGATGAAAATGCAGCAAAAGCCAGGCTTTTGGAGAAACGTCAGTGAATATGGGGAAGTGGAAGAGGCTGATCTGCAAAGGCTGCAAACCACGTGATCCCCACCCCAGGACGCTCTGGAAAAAGCCAAGTTATGGAGCCACAAATGCTCAGTGGGGGAAGAGGATGTGGACAGGCAGGGCCCAGAGGGCGGGAGGCCTCGTGCTGCTGGGCACCACAACACAGTGGTGGACGCACGACATTCCCATTTGTCCGAACCTCAGAAGCACCGCCAGGAGCGACCCCGACCCGACTCCGGGCTTTGGGTGACGATGCGGCAGAGTGGGCTTACGGGGGGGTGACAGGTGTGCCGCTCGGGTGGGGGTGTAGGTGGCGGGGGAGGTCCTGCCTCTGTGGGGACAGGAGGTCCATGGGCACAGTCTGTACCTTCTGCTCGATTTTGCTGTGAACCTAGAACTGCTAGACAAATAGGATCTATTTTTAAGAACCGCCGTGGGCAGCCGCTCAGCAAGTGGGTCTCTCCGGAGGCCACGCGGCTCCGTGAAGCCGAGAGCCCGGCAGTTACGCAGTTGCTCTCCGCCCGCCCGCCCCTAAGGATGCGATTCTGGCAGCACCTGTGCGCGGCTCCGGCCTCCTCACCTGGTATTTTTCTATGTCACGGCACCTGCTATTTTTCCATAAGCATTCATCATCAAGATATATAACTGCTGGAAGGTGCTTTTTTTAAAACCTCAAACAACTCGGTGCTGGGATTTAAAGGCGCTGTACAACATTTTACATGTCAGAGATCCCAGCTCCGGAAATCCATCACACAGACAGCTCCCGCCGTCCCCTGGAAGGGACATGCGCATTCGTGAGGCAGCCTCAGGGCCCCTCGTGCCTTTTAAGACTATATGTGGACAGTTTCTCGCATGCACACTGCCAACATGACATTAGCAGCATGGATGGTGGAGGGAAAAATACTGACATGAAATTCCCGGGACGCCTGCCCCCTGCACAGTGGGGGGGGGATGCTCCATGGGAGGTAGAGTGAGAGAACTGTGCTGAGCTGCCTCGCTGGTGTCCTGTGGGGGCCGTGGGAGAGGCTGGGGGCGCCCGGACAGCTGGGAGCCATACTGACGAGGATGGAGAGGGGGTGGAGCAGGCAGGTTTGACTTCACGCTGCTTCCTTTGCAGATGGTCCTCCAGCCGGCTCCCTGCCCCGGCCTCTCTCCCCTCTGGGATGGAGGAGTCTCTGTTTTGGATGTCGTCTGTCAGCCACAGCCACTGGGCACGGAGGAGCTGATGTGCTCAGACAGAATTTACTCCACAAATAGCAGCTTCCCCCTAAAAAAATAATAGAGGGAGGGCCGCGTGCTCTGGAGGTTTTCCTTAATTGCGATATGATATTTCAGCCCGCCAGTGTTGCTCAGTGGTTGAGCATTGACCCATGAACTAGGAGGTCAGGGTTCAATTCCCAGTCAGGTCACATGCCAGGGTTGTGGCTCGATCCCCAGTAGGGGGCATATGGGAGGCAACTGATCGATGGTTTCCTCTCATCATTGATGCTTCTCTCCCTCCCTTCCTCTGAAATCAATCAATGTACATTTTAAAATATATAGAATAAAAGAGCGGGGATGACATTTCAGTCTTGCTGCGATGACATCGGCCTCTCACGTCAAGGCAAGTGAAGGACATTCCGGGTAGACACGATGGATTTGAGGGGAGACCTGGGATTTAAGTTTGTGCCACAGAATTTACACAACCGACCCCTTCGAACCCCATCGCTTGCTGGCACTTGGTGAAAGGCGCTTCTGAGAGCGACTGCCGAGCGGGGTCACTGGAAAGGCTCCGCCCCGTCAGACGGCGCTGCTCCTGGTGCACAGCCTGGCCTCTTACAGGTGTGATGGACACAGTCCAAAGGGATTGTTCCAACAGGTTGGATGGAACAGCTGCCACCATCGCATTCCATGAGAGGTGCTTAGAAAATCATGTGTGTGTGTATATGTGTATGTGTATGTATATGTGTGTATATATGTGTGTATATATGTGTGTATGTGTGCACGTATATGTGTGCATATGGATGTATATATGTGTATGTATATGTGCATGTGCGTGCATATATGTGTACATACGTGTATGTGTGCATGTATATGTGTGTATTGTGTGTATATGTGTGTATGGGTGTGTATGTGTGTATTTGTATGTATATGTGCATGTGTGCACATATGTGTATATGCGTGTATGTGTGCATGTGTATGTGGGTGTATGTGTGTGGGTGTATGTGTATGTGCGTATATATGTACGCATATATGTGCATGTGTGTGCGCGTGTGTGTGTGTGTGTGTGTGTTGGTGGGATGATTGGAGAGGGAACATGACAGGTAGATATGATGCCACGATGGTGGCCTGTTCGTTGAAGGGGTGACGGTGCTTGCACATGTGTATGTGTATGTGTATGTATATGTGTGTATATATGTGTGTATATATGTGTGTATGTGTGCACGTATATGTGTGCATATGGATGTATATATGTGTATGTATATGTGCATGTGCGTGCATATATGTGTACATACGTGTATGTGTGCATGTATATGTGTGTATTGTGTGTATATGTGTGTATGGGTGTGTATGTGTGTATGTGTATGTATATGTGCATGTGTGCACATATGTGTGTATGTGTGCATGTGTATGTGGGTGTATGTGTGTGGGTGTATGTGTATGTGCGTATATATGTACGCATATATGTGCATGTGTGTGCGCGTGTGTGTGTGTGTGTGTGTGTTGGTGGGATGATTGGAGAGGGAACATGACAGGTAGATATGATGCCACGATGGTGGCCTGTTCGTTGAAGGGGTGACGGTGCTTGCACATGGGTAGTGGTGAACTGCAGCATTCTCCTGATGGGAATAAGACCACAAATTCAGGCAGTTCTGATCATGGCTTTTTTACCATTTACCTGGTACTTGGGACCTGCATGCAGGAAGCATGAGTACCCAGCAGTACTCTGATGGCTCACTTTGATGGAAACCAGCCACAACGTCATAAAGGCAGTCAGCCAGCCCTATGGCGGGGCCTGCAGGGAGGAGAGGCGAGCCCTCCCACCCAGTCAGCTCCCACTTGCCAGCGGGAGTTAGTTACCCTGGTGGAGGATCCTGCACCGTCAGTCAAGCCTCAGGTCGCTGCAGGCCCAGCTGACATCTGATTGCTGTCTCGCGAGAGCCTTCAGGCCAGAAGAACCCAGCCACTGTCCCCACCACTCAGAACCCAGCTGACTCATCATGGCAGCTGTGAAGGTGTCCCTTTTGCAAATTCTTGTTTAGGCATGAATGCAACCCAAGGCCACGCCTCCCCCTGCCAGGAGGTGCTTTGGGGCCATAGAAGAGGGGGGTCCTGTCCTCACAAGCAAATTCACAGTCGACTTTGAGAAGCGAGTCAAACTTTCATTTTCAAAAGGCGGGGGAGGCGGAGGAAAGAGTAAGCACAGGTAACTGATACGTGCACCGGAGAAATTTGAAAACGAGAGTAGCCACCTAAACGGGGCTCCCATTTCTGATTTAGAAACGCATTTGACGAGAAAGCGGTCACAGTGTTCGTTTAGAAGTACAAGGGAGGATGGCATGGAGGCGGTAAATCTCTGGGGATGATTTTTATTCGCTGAGCTTTTAACTTTCAGAATATACCGCACAACCGTGTGGGGGGAGGGGCGCGTGTGTGACTTCCTTTAAAATCCGCACGGGCTGCTTTGATGCTGGCGAAGTTTAACTCTGTGGTTGAAAAGAGCGTGGTTTATTTTCTCCCCACTTTAGGCCAGTAGAGCCACATGGCTGCACCCAGAGCTCAGGTGGCCTGTGCCAAGCCACACTGTCAGCTGGTCCCGAAACAGCATAGGACCAAGTCTCTCCAAAGGGAAGCTCTCCGTTGAAACTCCACTCTGTTGCCTCGATATTAGCTAAGCCCATGGTTTACTACACGCTGAGCTGAGTGCCCATCACCTGAATAAGCTAAAGTGACCAGCATAGGAGTATGACTACGTTGCATTGAAAGCCTTCCCTCAATGTCCTTAGACAAGAACCCAGGAGACTACCTTCAGAAGCTGCGAGCTCCGTTTGCAAAGGGCTAGGCGTCCAGCAGGTGGCAGTAGTGAGCAATGGTTAAGAGTAAGGGCACATGCCCTCTTGGCTCAGTGGATCAAGGGTTGGCCTGCGGACTGAAGGGTCCCAGGTTCCATTCCCCGTCAGGGCACATGCCTGGCTTGTGGGCTCGATCCCCAGTGGGGGGCGTGCAGGTGGCAGCTGATCAATGATTCTCTCATCATTGGTGTTTCTATCTCTCTCTCTCTTCCTCTCCCATCCTCTCTGAAATCAATTAAAAAAAAAAAGAGTAGGGCCACATCCCTGGCTAGAAAGATTGATTACCTTTTCCCAAACACGAGGCAACTAAGTGGCCCCGATGCCGCAGATGCATAAAGCCATTGAAACAAATGAGAGGCATCTTTCACAGGTTGATGCCTCTGCAGTCAGCGGGAGGAGCTGCATCTCCCAAACCCTGGACCGTCTCTGTGATTCATGGACCAACAGGACTATTTTAAAACATGACCTCATGGAGATATTTTCCGACATCTAGAGACAGGGGAAGGCATGACAAGAGGATCAGTCAAGCCAGATTTGTCTCACATTCACCTTCCTGGGGTGACATTACAATTGAATTCAATATTGTCAAATGGTCATTCTGAATACACTTGATCGTGCGTGCATGTGTATTTAAAGGGAGATGGTGGTCAGTGTATTTTACTATGAGAATTAGCCAGTAAGTGAAAGCTATGAAGATAAGGTTATGATTGTGTGTGTGTGCCTTTTATTTTCTTTTTATTTGCATGTGTGTGTGTGTGTGTGTGTGTGTGTGTGTGTGTGTATTTTAAAGGAGTATTTGAAGGGAGATGGTGGTCTATGTAGTTCCCTTTGGGGATCAGGCTTTGGGCAAGGGCCATAAAGGAGAGGATTATGATTGTGGGTGCATTAGTTACCCATTGCTGTGTAACACATTGCCCCCATATATACAGGCCTACAAGCAGCCCAAACGTTTATAATACACCCCATGTCTGTGGGCGAGGAGTTTGGGGACAGTGGCTGGGTTCTTCTGGCCTGAAGGCTCTCGCGAGACAGCAATCAGATGTCAGCTGGGCCTGCAGCGACCTGAGGCTTGACTGACGGTGCAGGATCCTCCACCAGGGTAACTAACTCCCGCTGGCAAGTGGGAGCTGACTGGGTGGGAGGGCTCGCCTCTCCTCCCTGCAGGCCCCGCCATAGGGCTGGCTGACTGCCTTTATGACGTGGTGGCTGGTTTCCATCAAAGTGAGCCGTCCAGGAAACACCCACCGTGGCGTCAATGCCATTGGCAGCTTATCCTTGGAAGTCACACAGGGTCATGTCTGGTGTTCAGTCGTCACACCTGCTGCCTCTGATGCAGGATGGAAGGAAACTAACAAGGGGCGTGAACAGCATTGATGAGGTCATTGGGGCTGTCTGGGAGGCTGGTGACCACAGTCTGCTAAGAGTTCCTTTCCTCCTGGTTGGCGTGGCTCAGTGGTTGAGCATAGGCCCATGAACCAGGAGGTCACGGTTAGATTCTTGGTCAGGGCAAATGCCTGGGTTGCAGGCTCTATCCCCAGTGTGGTACGTGCAGGAGGCAGCCGATCAATGATTCTCTCTCATCATTGATGTATTGATGTTTTTATCTCTCTCTCCCTCTCCTTATCTCTCAGAAATCAATAAAAAGATACACACACACACACACACACACACACACATGCAAATAAAA
>NW_005370105.1:1203290-1220169 GCF_000412655.1 Myotis brandtii | reverse complement strand
ATATATATGAGTTCCCTTTCCTTTGCAAATAATTGGGGTCAAACATGTTTTCACTAGAAAGTCCTTGTGAACACTTGTCATGAGATTATGTTGAATCTCAATATTGCATGCAGAGGCACTGACTGAAGGCAGGTGTGCACTGTGAGTACCCTGTGGGGTCATTATGCTAGAGTTACCATTAAATCATGGTAGGGAAGAACCCTCCCTCTCCATTATATCATCACATTAAAAAAACAAAGCCAAATGCAAGCAAACAAAACAAAACAGAGGTCCCTGGAAGAGCAAAAAGATCTTTGTCAACTGTTTCTGTAGTGGAGACCAACGTGGAAAACCTGTCCTCGTTGGAAAAACACGTATCTCCTACCTTAAGAGAGAGCGGAAGAAGCCGGAAGGCTGTGGATGACACGAGAGATTGCCAAGAGGGTTTCTTCTGCTTCCAGCCAAGCACACCAGGGACTGAGCTGTGCCTCATTTGACTTTACTGGATTATTGAAACTGTCATGTTCAGCTAAATGGAGCCATTTGTTTCTCCGCACTGCTCGATTAGTGTTGTAGGTTGGCCTTGTGCTTGGCTGACTTATATTCAAGTGCACGCCGACTGATTGGCCTGAAGTAGGATGAGGGAGAGTTGGGCGGGGAGTAGTGAGTGGGTAGCAAGGCGTCAATCCACTGTGGCCAGCCCCTACCTCAACATTTCTTTTTTTATATATTTTATTGATTTTTTTACAGAGAGGAAGGGAGAGGGATAGAGAGTCAGAAACATCGATGAGAGAGAAACATCGATCAGCTGCCTCCTGCACACCCACTATTGGGGATGTGCCTGCAACCAAGGTACATGCCCTTGACCGGAATCGAACCTGGGACCCTTCAGTCTGCTGGCCGATGCTCTATCCACTGAGCCAAACCGGTTAGGGCTCAACATTTCTTTTTTCAGGTCTCCTGTTCCCACCCATCTCAACTTTGCTGCTCCCTTGGCACCTGCTTGCCATCTAAATCAATTTGGTGACAGAAGGCATTCTGATAGGTAAACATTTGACGAAGTAGAAGAACATTGGACCAAAATAGGTCCCACGAGGAATTCTGATCTTACAAAAAAGATTGAACAGCATGAGGGTCCATCTGTGTTGTTGAAGCGACTGTGGAGTCCAAGACAAATGTAGTAGAATTTTTGCTCATCTTATAAACTTAGTGATCTTGTCTGACTCATTCTTCATCCCTGGTGGGGTTGAACTCTTACCTCTTTTATGTCACTATCCCCAGGGTACCAATGGCAAAGGCACTTGGGGCCATATTAGAAGTGCTTATAGCTGATACACTAGATGAGTAATTTAAAAACAAAATCAGATTTTCTCTTGTCATAGAAAACTACAGCATCTCCTCTCTGCCCACACAGACAAGCGATTTCTGTCATGAGAAATGATGACATAATTTGAAGACATCGTATTTCGGCAGATGTGCTGGTGTGGCGCTGTCTCCCGCAGGCAGGCACGTTTCCACCGCGTCTTTGCTGGTGTTAAAGGAAGTCCTGACCTCAGACCATGTCCCCAGTGAGGACTGCGTCCTGCTTCTGGTTTTGTTTTGCTTTTCAAACATTTCCTGTTTAAATTTTGCTTCGGGTGAGCCGGGATTTCCAGTGTGTCTGCAGCAAGCCAGTTGGCTAGGGCCTGGAGACTTATTAGAAAAAAAAAATTAGCGTTTTATGTTTCACTGTGATTTTCAACTACATGTGATTGGACCATATTTCTGCTAAGTGACTCCCTGATTAGGGACAGTCACAGATGTTACTGCTGCATTCTTGGAATCACTAGACGAACAGAAATGACGCTAATGTGCTCTTTTTTTAGTCATAATAAGTTTTCAGGTAGCACACAAATCATGGAAATAGTCAACAATGACAGATGTTGCCAATTACTTTGTGGTTAAGTATTTGCGGGGGGGAAAGGTTGGGGGTTGAGTGTGCATATCAAATAGAATTTCTTCCTTTCTCTTATATTTAAATCTGTGAGGAAATGATTGCTGAAGGAAGTGGAATAACACAGCATTATGGCACCCTGTGTGGAGTTAATTGTGCCAAATACCTTGATAATTCTACCATTACGGGAAGAGTTGATTCGGCTGTATTACCTTGGATGATTATGACTGATGATCATGTTTTGAGGGATGTGATTTGCCTGCGAGAGCCAGACGGATGTCACAAAACTTCCCCCGAAGGAAAGAACATTCTGAGAGTTCTCTCCAGGCTGTGACTTACTTGTGTTGAACAGTGGAGATGCCCGGCGTTCGTTCTGTGTAGTCTCATTCCTTCTCTAAGTGGGCATCAGGGTCTCTTTCTCTCGTCCTGGAGTCAGCCAGTCAGACGATTCTAAAAAACATTTCACTTCAGTGCCATATCTCATGTAATTAGTGAAAGTGTTTTCCGACGGTCTCTTCTGTGATGCAGAGTGAAACTAGTTAGTTAGTAGAGAATACTGTCTCATAGCCCCTTACTGTGGAAGTAACTCAGGCTTTCTTCTTTCTAATCCTTGTCTATCTTTCCCCACATAGAATAATAGGCAGAAAGAATAATAATTACTCTCATTTTACTTTTTTTAATTCTCAAGAATTTAAAAACATATAACCTGCCTTAGCTGGTTTGGCTCAGTGGATAGAGCATCGGCCTGTGGACTCAAGGGTCCCGGGTTTGATTCCGGTCAAGGGCACATGCCTGGGTTGCCGGCTTGATCCCCAGGAGGTGTGTAGGAGGAGGCAGCCGATCAATGATTCTCTCTCATCATTGATGTTTCTATCTCTCTCTGTCCTCCCTTTCTCTGTGAAATCAATAAAAATATATTTTAAAAACTAAAAACTAAAACATATTACCCAACCTTTGAGGGTGGGAATGAGGAGAATGATTAAGTGAAGCATTCCAAGGACTGAGAAAAGCTAACCTGAAAGTTGGCAACTACTTTTTGAAGGAGTGACTGGGACATCCACCGGGTAGGATGGCCCAGGGGTCCCCGCCTCCTGGTATCCACGCCTTCCTTTGTATAGTCCCTTCTAAGCTGTACCAGGGTGGGTGACTGCAGCCAGTAGAGTGCGGTGGAAGTGATGGTGGGCCACATCCAAGGCTAGCTTGTAAAGGACTTCTTCTCCCCAACCCTCCTCTCTCTAATCATGAACCTGATGCAGGCCAGTGGCTATGCTGGGGGGCGGGGCCCATGTGGTGAGGAGCTGAGGCCTCCGGCCAGTAGCCAGTGAGGGACCCAGGTCTCCCAGCAATGAACCATCTGGGAGCGGATCCTCTGGCCCCAGGCAAGCCTTCAGATGACATGACTCCAGCCGAGATCTCTCTCACCATTGATGTTTCTCTCTCCCCGCTTCTCCCTTCCTCTCTCTGAAATCAATAAAAACATTTTAAAAACAACAACAACAACAAACAAAAACCTACGATGAAGGCAAAACCCACATCATGGAAAAAACATCCAGTTAGATATATGTTTAAACTAAGATCCCACTTCACCCCCCCGACCCCACCCCACACAGTTTACAAGGACATTCTGGATACCTGCTGAGCCAGCAGTCAGACCTCTGATTACGCTCAAACCATCTCCAAGTTCAAACTCTCATGTTCTCTTTAAATCGAATGTGTTCTTTCCAATTGCAGGTCATTTGCCCAATGTTTTCATTTTATTTCTCAGTTCCTTATGCTAACACTCTGAAATGGGTCATGCTTATCACATTTGCGACAGGCACTTGGCAAAAATTGACCTTAATAATATCCCCCATCCTGGTGCTCACAGCCCAGGTCCCTTGGGTCCCCACCCATCACCAGGTGTTTATTTCTCTGCCCCTCGTGTGGCAAGAGCTTCATTTCTTGCCCAAGCGCTCAACGCTGTGGAGAGGACGCCCGGTCTCTTCTGAGCCAGCTCTGCTCTTGCCCTCGGCAGCTCTCAGCTCCCTCCTCGAGGCTGACACGCTCTAGGATAGCTGTGCAGTGAACATGAGAAGTTCTCGCACGTGGGGCAGGATCAGAAGTAAATTCAGGTGATCCATCAATATTAGGCTTAGTTGCTAGGGGACCATGTGAGTAAAAGAGAAAGACTGGCCATTCTGAAGGAAGTGATGTGGTTTGATTAATAGCCTTCATGTTCCTTCTTCTCTCCTAAGGATAATAGGTCATGTACAATTGATGGGTTTCCCCATATAATTCTTTTAATGTTAATTAAGTCCATCAATCCATCAACTCATTTAATTTATTTATGTAATTTAAGTTATATGATAGTTATATGTATTATGTATATAATTACTGTCAACTTTCAACATTACCCAAATTCACCCATGAGTGGTTGCCAATTAGGGGATCGGTATAACAGGGTCTCAGGTGACAAGAAGGACAACCTTTTTGTTGCATAATTTCTGTTGGTCATTTTCACTCCTTCTTGTCTTTTTCAAGACACTAGTCACCTCTGGGCCGATTGGGAGCCCTGGTGGTGCTGATGGGAGCTTCCTACTGAAGCGGAGATGCGCCGCGTGTAGGAGTCTTGATGCCTCTTTATGGAAGACTCATCGCATCAGGGGCCTCAATTTGTTAAATTAAATTTATCGGGGTGACATTGGTGGATAGGATCATATAGGTTTCCAGTGTACAATCCTCTGATACGTGATCTGTATATTGCATGGTGTGCCCACCACCCAAAGCCAAATCATCTTCCATCACCATGTATTTGGCCCCCTTTATCCTTTACTACCCCCCCATAACCACCATACTATTGTCTGTGTCTGAGTTTCAGGTGTCTGTCCCATAATGGCCTCCATTCTTTACCCCCTTTTATGCACAGCCTTTGCTTTGGACTCTGTCGTTCCTCTCATCAAAGAGGCGCCATTTCTTTCTGTCCCTGGATCCTGAGTTTGGCCGGGTGACCTGAAGGTCTGATGTACGTAGATGTTTGGAAAAGTGCTCATATACCACTGCTGCGCCTTGTGTTAGAAATTACCTTACTTCTACATGCGCTGTGCAGTTACAGTTGACATGCAACCTTCTGGTAGTTTCGGTGTGCACCACAGCGCCTCTCCCGGGCGACTCGCCGGCCGGCCTGTGGCGGAGGGAGGACCACGTGGAGCAGCCGACCCAGACGTGCAGGTGGGTCCAGCTGGGGCCACCAGGTCCCCTGCGTCTAAATCGCTACGCTCAGGCTTGTGGCCTAAACCAAGGCTGCTTGGGGGCAGGGGTAGATGGTATGATTGTGGCCACAGGAGGCGGACTCAGTGCTCATTTAGGATTCGTTTTCTTCTGGGGGCAGCAAGGATTCCTACTGATGCTGTGACAGTGGGGAAGGGTTTTCCCTTCACGGACACTTTCTTTTTCTGAGCTTTGAGGGTCCAAGGACTGGATTCCGGAGGCGTGTGCATCGCTAATATTGACAGGATCATAATCGCCAGCTTCCAGGGGAGGGTCAGTGGGCGCGTGTTGGAGGGCCGCAGGCTTCGCAGAGGAGTGTTAGGCCAAGTGCAGAGTGTTGGTTTCCAGAGAGCACGTGCTTGGGCGGATAGTTTTGCTAATGGAACGCAGTCAGACTGGTGACAGCAGGTCCCACTTAGGGAAAGAGGCTGCACGTGACCTTGACAGATATTTCTCGCGACATCAGTCGTTTCAGCCTGGTCTCCCCTCACTGGAGAATCCGATTGTTTGCCGTCTCTGGAAAATGGTAGGAGGTCAATTTTATTTTTTTCTTTCTATTTAGTTCTTCAGTCCTACCACTATGACTTTGGTGTTTCTTCCCCTTTAAAAAAAAAACCGAAGTGCGACGGTGAGCAGTGTTTTAAAATTTAAATTTTATTTCTCAATTGCAGTTTCCATTCAATATCATTTTGTATGCGTTTTAGGCGTTACACTCTGCAATGCTACCCTCCGCTTTCAAAATGAAAAAAAAAATCATTTAAAACTCATCATAGGCACAGTATGTAATGGTTGTCTGATGCTCAGTTGCACGAATACCATGATTTAACCGTTTCCTCGTCTCCACGCATGCACTGTTCGTGATACCATGGCCACAGTGTCTCTGTGCCTTTCTGACTATTTCCTCAAAGTGACTTCCTGGAAGTGGGATGGCCAGTTCAAACGTTGTGAACCTTGTAGAGGTGTCAAGTCCTGAGTACGTTTAGCCAGACTTTTAAAGAAAGGTTGTGTGGTGCCCGGCCGCGGTGGCTCAGTGGTTGAGCGTCGGCCTATGAACCAGGAGGTCTTGGTTTGACTCCGGGTCAGGGCACTTACCTGGGTTGTGGACTCGCTGAGCGTCGGCCTATGAACCAGGAGGTTTTGGTTTGACTCCCGGTCAGGGCACTTACCTGGGTTGTGGACTCAATCCCCAGTGTGGGGGCGTGCAGGAGGCAGCCAGGATTCTCTCTCATCACTGATGTTTCTGTCTCTCTCTCACTCTCCCTTCCTCCCTGAAATTAATAAAAATGTACTTTTATAATGGAAAGCCTTATGGTTAACAATGATGTAAGAATGGCTAGAGGTAAGGTGTAATGAGACACATGGTGTGAGTCCCTAATGCCAATAGGCCTGGTCTAGACCCATCATTTTATGCTCACAAGACATGTGGAACGTGTGTTGACATGGAATGCCACATTTGATTACGTCTCACCATTATTAGGATTGCCACAAATTCCTGCAGTAAAATTGATTGTGGGGACGCCGGTGGTTGAGACAGGAACATTGATGTGTCAGCTATTCCACAGGCGAATCATTTCAGCTCAATATAGGACAGCTTGTGAGATCATGCAAAACGCTCCCGTTAAAACCTCCTCTTGCCACTAACCCTCCTTCAGCGGCCCATCGTGATTAGGAAAGGGACTTGGGTTTCCCCACGAGGAGTCTTCTACTAATGAGGATTAATTTGAGAATTAGAGAGATTACTTGGAATCAGAAACCGCTGAGAGGAAAAGGTTTTAAAGATTTGAAGTGGGTCGAATGACTGTGGCTCAAAAATTGGAGTTGTTCTCTCTCAGTGAGAAATGTCATTAACCCAAGCGGAAGGATTAGCAGAAGATGATAAAAAAGCAAGTGAGGCTGTTCTCGTTAAGCCACGGTGTCTTTGAACCGAGTCTGAATGAACACAGTGTTCTTGTATCGCTCATTGGCAAAATGTTAGTTGGACAGAAAGAGACCCATAGACACACTATGTTTTGTTTTTCTTTTTTCCTTTTTGATGATCTGGGTAGTCTTCATCCCACAAGGGGACGTTCCCTGATGATGACACGGGAGTAACAGAGCCGTCCACCTCTAGAGCTGGGTGGGCTTTTCATTTGACCTTGTGCCCTAGAACAAGCCCCCAATAGAAGTAGGTAGAATAAATACAGTCGGGGGGAGTTGGGGAGCTCTAGCATCAGCCCATTTCCTTTGCTGCCAGCACGAACTATTAGGAAGCTCTTCCTTAAGGAACTAGGAAGATTATAGCTGCTCCCGCCCCGGTCCGCTCTGGCTACAGGAGAATGGCTTCCAGGACAATGGTGATGGGGAGGAGCACAGGGACCACACAGCCCCCTTCTAAGAATTCGATGGGAGATTTGTGGAGTCCTCAATACAACTCAGAATTAGGGTTTTCAGATGGTCCTCGAATGCTGAGATGGAAGTCTGGCTAGGAGGCTCTGTTCTTTAGGAGAACACATTTTGAACAATTGTGAAAGCAAGACCCAGGAAATGCTGTAGAAGGGGAGGAAATGAGTAAAAGGGTATCACACTCAAAGGAATCGGAATTTGGCTTTGATCTGGCGGTGAGGTGAGCTGCTGTTTGAGGATCTGGGACTCAGAGACCGATGAGTCCATAAAGATGGTGATGGGCAAATCAACTCTAAGAACGTTGGGCTGCTGATGTTTAAAGACAGGCTTTTGATTTTTGTCTTATGGTTTTGTGCTGTAGGGTACTCAGCAAACCCACGGTTCATCGGGAGCCGGTTACACGATAGGGTTGAATCGCGGTGTTCTGTGAAACGAGAGGGAGCAGGGTTGGCCTGAAACTATCGAGGACACTTGTGGGAAGAGGGGAGGCGGCCAGAGCAGCAGCGCCAGGCGAGCAGGGGAAAGAGCGTGTAGAATGTAGCGGCTGCCTGTCCCCCACCCCCAACCCCCCCAGGAAATCATGAGCCTGGGGGGAGGGGGGAGAGCAGTGTCATTGTTTGGATGTTAAAGGAACCGGTGAACGCAGAAAACTAGGGGACTTGGGGTCATGTGGGCCACAGTATCCGAAACAATTCCAGTCCTGATTGATTTTAGTTTTCAGAACCGCTAGGAGGAGTTCAATCCCATGTCCCTGGGACATTGCTCCATCATTTGCAAGCAGCTCCGTGTCTCTCCCTCAGCGTGTAGAATGTAGCGGCTGCCTGTCCCCCACCCCCCACCCCTCCAGGAAATCATGAGCCTGGGGGGAGGGGGGAGGGGGGAAAGGAGTGTCATATTGTTTGGATGTTAAAGGAACCGGTGAACGCAGAAAACTAGGGGACTTGGGGTCATGTGGGCCATAGTATCCGAAACAATTCCAGTCCTGATTGATTTTAGTTTTCAGAACTGCTAGGAGGAGTTCAATCCCGTGTCCCCGGGACATCGCTCCATCATTTGCAAGCAGCTCCGTGTCTCTCCAGACGCAGCTCTAACAAGCTCAGGTCCTCCCGCCACCTCGGACTGGTCCCCCACACATGCACCCATTTCTCAGTGTCTCTTAAATGTCGTGCCTACGGCAGAGCTCGGTATCCCACCCCTGGCTTCCGCAACGAGAGAGGCAGACGCGGCCTCTCTCTCGGAGCTTCGTTCTTCAGCTTTGCAAGCTGAACCAGCATCGCTGTCTTTGGACTCATCAGCCTGCTGACTCCCACTCAGCACGGGTTTCACCAAGCACCTCACCTGCTGGTACAGCACATGCGCCCTTCATAGCTCCCTTATCCTGTAGCTGTGGAGTTCATCCCCTTTTTGTAAAACTAAATTTTGTTATGCACACATGGTCCGTCTTCATTGTTTCCTGAACTCACTGAGGGCACTGATTTATGTCCCGTAAAAATTTAATAAGGTTGCAAGATGTATGTCCTTCATTCTTTTTAAATCATTTTTGGCTTTACTGAGGTATAATTAACAAATAAAATTGTCAGATAGTTGAAGTGTACATCACGGTGATGTGATATCTGTACATGTCGTGAAAGGATTCCCATCACCTAGTTAATTAACACATTCATCACCTCATATAATTATATGCATAAATATATAGAATATTTTGGTGATAACATTTATTCATCCAGAGACTCTGAAGACGAATGCAGCCTCCATAATTAACAGAACTTCACGTCACACATTCTAACAAGGAAATGCGGGGTTTTATTCAAATGGAAAACACTGTAACCTGTTTACGATCTTCCACGTTTTACAAGTACCGCGTCCTCTCTCCCAGTGGTGATATTAGCTTTCTTTTTAAGTAGCTTTATGTTTTTGTCATTTTCTAGCTCAGCCTTGAAGGCTCCTTTGCTTCTCTCCTCTGAGTAAGGAGGTCCCACCTGCCCTACCTGAGTGTCATGTCATGTGACACCCCGTCCTCAGCACAGTTCTCAGAAGGTGCCTTAGATTGTGCTTTCCAATAAAAGAAAGCCTGTAATTTTGTGGAGAACTCAGATTTGGCATTTGCCCAACTTCTTCATTTCATCTTGCGTGTGAGCCTTCAGTAAATGACAGAGTCGTATTTAAAAATATACATATTTTCAATTTTAAGCTCTTCCCCCAATCATTGTAGGCCAAGAGAGCATTCTGGCTTGTTTGATGTCCATTTACTCTAAGCTTAATTTGCATTTATATCATAGTATATATTGTAATAATTGTGATATGTTATATATTACTCTATAGATAAATACGGTCTTGTTGTAGAAGTGCTCTATCAGAGTTTTGATCTGTCAGAGTGTCAGCTATATTTACATGACTATCTTTTTAAAATTTTAGAGAGAAATATTGATCGGCTGCCTCCTGCACGCCCCCCTCTGCGGATCGATCCCACAACCTGGGCATGTGCTCTGACCAGGAATCGAACTGGCGACCCTTAGGTGTACGGGACGTCGCTCAACCAACTGAGCCACACTGGCCAGGACACTGTCTCCATGTATTAGTCAGTGTTCTCTGCTATAGTCAGATTCACTCCGGCTAGTTTGTTTTTTATTATTGACACGGTTACAGATGCTCCCGTTGTCTTCTCTGGCTGGTTGAAATAAAAAGGAATAAGTCCAGAGCAGGCGTTGGCTCAGAGCATGTCTGGGTGAGTGCGGAACCCAGGCGGTGACGCAGACGCGCAGGAGGAAGGCCGGGACGCGTGGCACTGGTCCAGGAGAGAGCAGGAAACCTGATTGCAGGCTGCGTGGCTCCACCCCTCTTCACCCGAACCTCGAGGCTGCCCTGGAAGCCCCGCCCCAGAACCTCATTTCTCCTTAATTTCTTCTTTAAAGGCCCTGTCTCCAGTAACAGTCACATTCTGAGGTGTGGGGCTTAGGTTTCTACATTTGCATTTGGGCAGGACGCAGGTCAACCCAGAGCCACATGGCCCAGGCCTCCCGCGGCCTGGTGCGGGGCCAGGGAAGTGGGATGGCAGCAGTGTTCCGTAAACAGTGCTGAGGCCAGCGCGGCTGGGAGACCGTGGGTCTAGAAGCCTGTCAAACTCAAAGGCTAACACGAGCCAAATTAACAAGGCATGTGGCCCGCGGGCCGCGAGTTTGACATGCTTGGTCTAAATGGCCTTTGACATTTCTGAGGCTGTGAGCAGCCACAGGTTCTATTCCTCCGAGGCTGTGAGAGCCAGCATCGCTGTCCTTTCTTCGTTATCTTGAGCTTTAGGTGATGGCAGATTAGCAACATGAAAAAGTTACCTATTTATTTAGTCTGCAATAAAAAGAAAGTAATGTAATCTCTAGTAATTATGATTACTTTTGGCAACGTTTTGCTGGAAGAACAAGACTGAGTATATTGGGGAATTATTCTGTCAGATATGC
Organism: Myotis brandtii; assembly: GCF_000412655.1. Classification (NCBI taxonomy): domain Eukaryota; kingdom Metazoa; phylum Chordata; class Mammalia; order Chiroptera; family Vespertilionidae; genus Myotis; species Myotis brandtii. Next base: position 1,209,177 of record NW_005370105.1, on the reverse strand, counting down.
CAGGGGTCTTGTTTTTTAGGGGAAACTAATTTGTAAAATCAAAGCCTTTTTTCTAGTTACAGATCTTACAACTCCCAGATGGGCTTTTTAAAATTGAATTTATTGGGGGTGACACTGGTTGCTAAAATTGTACAGGTTTCAGGGGTACAATTCAATAACACATCACCTGTATATTGTATTGCCTGTTCACCACCCCAAGTCAGGTCTCCTTCCATCTCCATGTATCTCCCTTTCCCCTCTCCCACCTGCCCCACCCCTTTCCCTCTGGTCATCACCCTGCTGTGTCTGAGTCTGTGAGGTTTTTTCTTCTTCTTAACCCCTTCACCTTTCCACGCAGCCCCCAGCCCTCCCCTCTGACAGCTGCCAGTCTGTTCTCTGTATCTCCGCCATACGTGCCTTTGGGCTTGTCACTTATTTGCTGTGGCGTTTCCGAGTGGTGTCTGGGCTGGGCAGTTCCCGCCTCCACGCACACGTCAAGCCGGCGATTCCAGGACAGGGGACCCTGTCCTTCACCAGGACGGCTGGGTGCCATCGCCCCACACACTGTATTGGAGAGTTTCCCATTCATGGAGTCCCGTGAATGTTCGCCTCCCCCATGGCTTCTTCAGAGTCACTGACATTGTGATTTCACCCATGAATCAGTGCTCTGCCCGCCCGCGGGGGGTGCGAGGACGCGGGGAGTAATGGGCCGTACTGTTTACCCTGGTGCTTCTGGGGGCACGTCCATCTGAGGAGGCAATGAGCTGAGGCCGAAAGCATTTCTCCGGGGGAGCGCCCATTATGCATTCCGCTGGCTTTGCCTGTTCGCTTTCTCCTCCCTCGGGGGTGGGGGGAGGGTACCCCCCCTCCCCCCGCTCCCCATCATTGAGTGCTGTTGGCACGATGGTCACGACAAGCCTGATGGATGCTGTAAACACTGGAGAGAGGGTACCCCGCCCCCCCCCCACCCCGCTCCCCATCATTGAGTGCGATTGGCACGATGGTCACGACAAGCCTGATGGATGCTGAAAACACCCCTTCTCCCGGGCAGGGGATGGAGTGGGAAGGGAGTCCCTGGGGCTCCCGCTGGAACTGTGATGAGAGGGACCCGGCAGTGCTGACTCCCCTCCCCGCAGACCCGGCCCGGGTGCCTGCCACAGCCTTGCTTTTGCTCGGAAGCAGGCAGTGCTGTCTAAATCGACTGCCGAGAGAATGAAACATTTTTGGCGAAAGGGATGCAAGCTCAGTTTCCGGTGTGGCTTTCCAGCAGTTTCTTTCCGTGGCTGGATAGGAGAGAGCCTTGGGTGGGCAGCGCCCGGCCAGCGCCGTGGGCCGTGGGGGAGCAGTCCCGTGCCCTGTCTGTGCTGGGAGGCTCATCCCTGCCATCGCCTTTGGCATTTAGGACCCGCATCTGCACTCTTCACCTTGTCAGGGCGCACGGTGAGGACACGCTACGGGGACGGCAGTGAGGGGCGGGGGAGCTCTTCAAATAGCAGCGGCCTCCACAGCGCAGCCCTGGCAAGGAGGGAGGGACGTACGCTGTTTTCTCTTTTTGTGAATAAAGATCATCAATTATTGCTGCGCTCAGACACCCTTACTTGGGCCCTAGGCCACCCAGCATAATACTCTAAAACTGTCAGTTCTAATTCCCTTTCTGGGTTATGGATAATTGCTTTTAAAGGACATTTTCTATAACTGAATGCCATAAATAACAAAAGTGGTTTTTGCGTTGATGTTAGTCATACTTTTCCTAAGAGGGTTAAGAGTTCCCCTTTATTGAGCTGCTCTTTGCTGGGCATTTTACATATGATAACGAACCCAGCCCTCACACGGTAAAGTCGAAGGAGTGTGAGGAACTTGCTAACTGAACCGCGGCCAGCAAGTGGCAGGGTCCGAGTTTGCACTCCGAAGGCCTGTGCAAAGCTGCCTGCTCCATGGCATCTCCAGGGGCTTCGTTACAGGGAACGTTCTGGTCTCGTGGGAAACAAAGAAATGTCCTGGATCCAGAAGAGTTGGGCTGTTGACTCCGACCCTGCGTGTGAACATCAAGTACATTGGAAAGGGAAGGGTTTCCTGCTGCTCGCGGTGTCTGCCACGCAGACAGGATAATGCTGCTACATTTATATTTAATAAGAAAACAGTTTATGTTAAATGAACCAAGATGGGTAGAATCTCTGTAGTCAGTTCATATAGGATGTTGTATATAGTCATATGTTTAAGCCATTATGAAAAATAGAAAAAATAATTCAAAAGAAAAAAAATAACAGAAATAATAGCCGACATTGAGCACTGAACTTTGTGCCGGGTACTGTTCTAAGTACTTAGCATGTTTTGATTTCCTTTCCTCCCAGGGACTGTGAGGTCTGTGGAAGTAGCCACGCTGAAATCACCAGTGGTTTTAGCAGGGAGCTTCCATAACTTGCTGAGTGGTCGGGGCCAACGGAAACGGGCTCTGCGATTTCAGTGGGAGTGATGGGCCCTAGAGTGGCAGAGGTGGTCCGGTGTCTGTGACAGGCAGCAACGGCAGAGTCATAATCAGAATCATAATATCTGCAAGCGTATTTGGGGGTGCCGCATTGGTTATGGGGTCCCTGGGTTTGAAATAGACAGGTAGCTTTTGACTGAAGAAGGCAAGGGTTACAAATAGACTCATTAATGCAGCGCTGGCACCGGCTGGAAGGGGACTGGGCGGGGCTCTGAAGACCGGGAGGTGGGACATCCTCCCAGTGGGGAGCTGGTTGAACAGCCTGCCTCGTGTCCACTCTGCTTAGAAGGACAGGTGCTTGAGGGACGCACTTACTATGGTTCATGGGTGATGCTGGTACTTTCGCTCAACCGTCCAAGGAGCTTGGAATGAACAGACGAGATGGTTCATGAGAAGATGGTCTGAGAGGGAAGTACGGGGTATTCTCCCAGATTAGGTGGTTTGAGAATATCTGAATATCCGGCAGATTCCCTGCATTGCAGAAGAGCCTTATGATAGGCAGGTATCCGTGATGACCATTTGCCTGCAGCCTTCTCCCAGCCTCGCCAGGGCGTTCTCAATGAGGCACTAAATAAAGTGGTCCTGGAGGCAGAGCCGGCGCATCCCTCGGGCCTACTTGGCTAGAACACTCCGTTTTCTTGCAGCAGAAAAAAAATCTTTGCTCCTAGGAGCTGATTGTTAAATATTTAGGAATTTTGTATTAACTAATTTCCTTTATTTCCCTCTAGGGTTCCCTTGCTATTTACCTATTTAACTTCACGGTGCTCCGTGGGGATGGTTGCCTGCTCGGTTTCATCCTCTGGATGTAGATGCTGGGGTGAGGTCGGCTGGCTCTGGGCTTGGGGCTGATGGGTAACCAATGGCTTGTTAGGCAGTCCCCCTTTCGGGGAGAGAGTGGGTGCATTTTGTAAAAAGAATAGCTGCGTTCTGTCAGGTAGAAACATTTGTTGTGGTGGGTGTTAATGTCGGGGGTGCAGGCTGGGAAAGGAGTCTGATGCTGGGCAGAGACCACAGTGAGCGTTTGTCTTGTTTGTGGCCTTCCTTGCACCCTCTGAACAGCCCTCTCACCTTCAGACACATCGCCCTGAGGTTGAAGACTGAAGTGCTTTCCTACTTCCCAGCAGAGCTCAGTGCAGGCTGCAGAGAACCCAGTGGGGCTCAGTGCGGAAGAGAGTGACACACACTCATACACACATACATACACAGTACATACACACATGCATACACACACATACATGCATACACTCACACCCATACACACACACTCATGCACACACTCACACTCATATACACACATTCATACACATACACATACATGCACACACACATATACATGCACACGCTCACACACACACCCTCACACTCATACACACACACACTGTTCGGCAGGCACAGTTTCATGCTCCGGTGACTGTAGCCTCCTTTCTGGCCCTGTAGTGTGCAGGCCGCTGTCTCCGCCTTCCCTGGGGTTTTCTGAAGGACTCCATAACCCTGGACGTATACCTTGGACAGAATGGGCTCTGTTGCTTACAACTGGAAGCAATTCCTGGTACATGGATAATTGAAATAACCAGAGGGAGGAATGCGGGCAAGAATCTGCTCAGCCAGCACGGAAGGGACTTATTTTTATAAGGCAGCCCACTCAGTGTTGAAAAGATTGAGCAATCTCACCAAAGTCCCGACCCGCCGGACCAGAATCTGTCTTCAGTTAAGCAAATCTCATACACAAAATCTTAACTTACAAACAGATAGAGATATTAAAGGATCTCCTTTTTTTTTTAATTTACCAAAGGATTCACCAAATTAAAGGATTTTCTATATAGTTTACTTAATTGGCCAATTCCCCGTTTGTTTACGACATTCCATCTTTAAAGAATTCTTCAAGGCCATATCTGCTACATAAATGGAGACTGGCCTTTATTTAAATCTGAGAATTTAAATGCCTGGCTGGGACGTTGTAAAATCACTAGTCCCCAAGGCCCAGCAAAGGACTCCAACCAGCCCTTTCAAACTTGGGATGCCTTTTTAATATCAACATTATGAAGAATGTATCCTCCGGAGGAATACGTTTATTATGGAGGGTTCTTAAATGAAGACCATAAAATACATATCGAACTAAAAAAATCCAATCGTACAAAACAGCATGCCATTCGGTTCCAAAGTGTTTTTGTGTTAACGTGCCTAGCTGTTGATGTTGTCCAGTCACTCTCATCCAATTTGTAACAGTTCTTTTGTTCCGTTGAAAATTTTAAAATCTTTTTTTTAGGGCCTCTGATACTATATAGGTGTCATTTACAGAAATGACAGGCAATGACTGCCTGCATTAGGGGTGTGTGTGTGTGGGGGGGTACTATATGGCATCGCACTGTAAACACCCCTGAATTCCACCTGGGCTCACAAGTGCGTGTATGAAACACCTATCAGACAGTTAGGAGCATCATAAAAAGACCATCCCGGGAGGCTGGTGCTCAACCTGGGCCTAGATCCCCTCGCTGGCAAGGATTAGACTCAGCCTTTGAGCTGTTTCCTTTCCTATGAGAGAGCCATCGCAGAACTTGGCCACTGGTATGTCATGCGATGATGTAAATGCAGAGATTTCACAGATAAACAAAAGATTACCTTATCCTGCTACCCGGGACAGCGGGAGCCCTGAGGGCCACCTCTCCGCCAGCTCTCCCGAGAGGCACTGATTTCTGATGACGGAACACGCTCTGCTCTTTCAGCTCTGTCTCCCAAGCGGGGGCTGGGTGTTTTTGCAGCCACAGAGTTCTGTGTCATAAACCGGAGGATCCCACGAAACACTGGCTCCAAGGCGTGCGGGCTGCACTTGGTAGAGCTTTACCGTATTAGACCAGCAACAGCAAGCAGCGTGTTCGCCGTATTTCAACATTAGTATTCCAGATGCCACTCAAGCCATCCAAATTCTGACCCCGAGAACTCCTCTTCTCGGTTAATAATGTCCTAAATGGCTTTACGTAATGAGCTGCCTGAAAATAACGAAGGTTAGTGGGAACGTGTTGAGGAGGAGTTGAAGCACCAACACTGGGCTTCATGGGGGAGGAGACTTTGGACTTGACCTTGTCAAGTGTGTTTAGTCTGATTTTGACACCAGCACAAGCTGAATGTGGAGCTCAGTGCTTTTGTCTTCATGCTGCTTGAGCTGACCCAAGAGCAAGCTACTCAACCGAAAGGTTGTATCCTTGTCTCTCCTTAAATCTCCTTCTAGTTCACCTCCCCAGCTTCTGGGCACCCCTCAGAACACACCCGCCAGCGTACATCCTGTGGTGCCCAGACCTCATTAAGTGCCCCTCCTTTGGGCCCTCATGGAACCCTGTGTACAGCCTTACCATCGCATTACACCTGGAACAATTGGGGGTTAGCACCCCCAGCCCCCCACATCATGGAAACTCCACACAGAACTTT
>NW_005370105.1:1151008-1203278 GCF_000412655.1 Myotis brandtii | reverse complement strand
CCCCCCCCCCCCCCCCCGCACTTAACTACTCATTGCCTACTGTTGACCAGAAGCTTTATCACTGACATAGTTGGTTAACACATAATTTGTATGTTATGTGTATTATATGCTGTATTATTTTAAAAAAATATGTATATGTATATATATATATATATTTCAGAGAGGAAGGCAGAGGGAGAGAGAGATAGAAACATCAATGATGACAGAAAATCATTGATCGGCTGCCTTCTGCACACCCCACACTGGGGATTGAGCCCTCAACCCGGGCATGTGCCCTGACCGGGAATCGAACCGCAACTCTTGATTCATAGGTCAACACTCAACCACTGAGCCATGCCAGCTGGGCTATATACTGTTTTCTTACAATAAAGTGAGCTGGAGAATATGAACTGTTATAAAAATCTTAAGGGAAAATACATTTACAGTATTTATTGGCAAAGTCTGCGTCTAAGTGGACCCGCACAGTGCAGACCCGCGTTGTACAAGGGTCAGCAATATAGATGCGCTCATGCGTCCACCTTGCCTGGGCCCTTTCCTCATCGCTATTTCTGAACCATATCTGAGTCATGGTAGGTACCCAGTAAATGTTTATCAAGCGAATTAAACTTGTCTTATTACTTATCTTTCTCTAGTCTCTTTAACCGTCTCTCTAGTTTTTCTCATCCTGTGTTTTTTTTTTTAAATGACACTAAAAACATTCTTTGAATTTATTTTTCCACTCTGGTTGACATCACCATGTCATTGCTGGTTGTTGATTGGTCTGTTTATGGGGACTCTGCCTTACTATATGCATCTCGCCGTCTGTATAAACCTCCTACCCGCTCGTCCCTCCCTCCGTGTGATGGCCTCTGTTCCATTAGGCATTCCTGGACCAGAGGAAGAATGTGGGCAAGTTTTCTTTAATGAGAAACAGGAGTTGAGAAGTTTCGAGGAGACCAGCCGGTGTGCAGGTGCTCACGGCCTGTGCTGTTAGGGTCCTCACAGGCATGCCGAAGGGCTACCTGGGATGGAATCACAGAGGGGGCTACAGAAAGCCCTTTGAAATCAGGGAGCTTCTGCTTCTGGCCTAAGGGTCATGCTGTTCTGGTTTCCACTAGTGTGAGAATGAAGACTGAGCGATTGGCATAAAAGGTTCGGGTTTTCCATATTTTGTCAGCCCGAGTTCCCGGTAACATTGGAACCAGGTCTGAGTGAAAGAGGGCTTCTGATTTTGAAACCATCACTATGCCTGTTATGGTCATTTTCAGACACACGGAGCTCCCACTCAATCTGCAATGTAATGTCTAAAATCTTTATAAAAACTGCCTGGTAAACAGATTTTTAAAGTTTAATTTTGTGACATCTTCTCCCCCAATCACCTTATCTGCCCTAATTTGCCTAAATGGTACTAGGCTCTCAAAGACATTGGACCCGAGTCATGAGCAGTTAGTTCAATAGCTCTTGATGGGGAGCTGATGAATTTTTCATGCACACAATGGACTGTAAATTTAAGCAATCTCCAACTGAATGGCCATTCCGACTCCTCAAGTGACAGTGAAATAAAGGGTGCTGCAATATTGCACATTCACAATGTAACACTCTAGGAGCATAGTAATAATGCCAATTTGTGCAATGGATCCACACCAGTATTTTACCTTGGAGAATACCTCTTCCCATTCTCTTCACAACTCTCTTGCTCACATATGGCAATTTAACTGCATTGCGGGTGCTAATCAATAGATGCCGTGTCTCCATGCCCTTTGGGCTCTAACTTTGGGCTCCACCCACTCTGACTCTGAGATGGACTTGGACTTACTTTGGCCCTCGTGGTTGTGAGAGAAGTGATGGTACGCCCACATGTCCACTAGGAAGACAGTACTTAAACACAGTATGGTATGGCCACCACAGGATAGTATTCAGAGAATGAATGACACATACATGAAAAAAAATGGATGCATTATAGAAACATATCATTAAAAGAAAAGAAAAAATCACAAAGAGCAACACACAGGATGATATCATTTTAATAAAACTCCAGAATAAGGAGTCTAAAGTATACATTGTTAAGAGCCTATATGTGTGATGAAAGCTATTCTTTAAAAAGCAGTGAAGTGATAAATGCAGTGTTCCTAGAAGAGACTGAGTAGAGCTGGAAACAGGCATTTGGGTTTTGAAAGAAGCCAAGAGTTTAAAGATATGTTCCAGTTGGTGCTGGGCATATATATACATATATATATAGTAAGTTCATAGGTCTACATAAGGTATGTGTGTATACATAAGGTATGTGTGTGTACACACATACAAATGCTCATGCACACACACACACACACACACACACACACTGAGAGAAAGAGACAAGCAAGCAGTATAATAGTATAACAGCATGGCTTTGTCTCACGCATGTGCTGCACGTGGTCTGGCCCTACCACTCAGGACAAAAGCAAAGGCATCTCTGAAACATGTAGGAATAAATCATCACAGGAGGTCAAGTTTAACAACAAACGAATGGGAGCGTTACCTGAAGACATCATACTAGGCACCCTCTCTATCTCAATGCACTGAGGAGCCCAGGAGTTTTTAAGAGCAGTTATGCTCCAAATAGCTGCTTTTTCATTCTCAAATTTGTGTGATATTTTTCTTTCCAAGGACTAGGACTGCCATTTCTCCTTCTGTACTCCAGAAGAATAATTTGATGGCAAATTATTTTAAGTCAAAATAAGAAAATTCCTACCCTGTGATCACGACCCAGTTGACTGGGAAACAAACCTTTTCTTTTATGGAGAAGGCGTTGCTGGCGCCCCCTAGTGGTCGGGAGGCACCACAGGCGGCGCTGCGATCCCACACACTCAGCTTTTGCACAATTAACATCCTCAGTGTGGTCAGCGGGGAGGAGGAGCACTTGTAGACTCAGCTTCCCAGCTTGAGAGTTGACATCTTTCTCAGATTGGTTCCGGGACTTCCTTTCTCCCCGGGCACAATTTTCTTCACCCACGAGACTCAGTTCATTCTCACTGGCGCTCTCGGCCGGGGGAGGGAAATGTGATAGCAGTAGTTACACCATCTTATCAATTAATCAATGCCTTGTGTTTCCTGGAATCTAAACGTTATCGTTGTACATGGACGTTTTCTTCAATGTTACGTAACACCAACCTTGAACCAAGCGTGTGGGGGTAGGTCTGGGTGGCCCACGGTCTCTCCCAACACAGGGTCCAGGCTGGGCTGCTGGGCTTGTATTTCACCCGGACTCCCGCAGCCCTGGGAGACCGAGCTCAGTGGTGTTTTGACCCCAGATAAGTCACATGAGGCCCAGAGAGGTGACCGATTAGGCCGAGCCAACTGTAACGCATTGCAGTGTTAGCATTAGAATCCCGCTCTCTCGGCGACACTTCCTCCAATGTTCTCGCTCAGGGTAAGGGGTCCCAGAGCTGGTGCTGGCTCTCCTGTGCCCCCGGGAGATGCTGGGATGGGGGTGGGGAAGGGGCTCTAGTTCACGCAGCTCTGCTTCCAGGACTTAGCGACCCCTGGGCCTTGCAGGACCTCTTTCTTCCATCCCAGGCCAGGCTCTTGGTGGCTGCGGGGCCAGGACACCCTTCCTGCTTCTTGAGTTAGAACACGTGAAGGAAGCCTGTCTAGACCCGGGTCGAGGTCCTGGCTGCTTTTCTTGTCTCTGATGCTCACACAGGGATTGACTGCTGGGGCGGGTGGGTGTGGAAGAGGGCATAGAGGGGATAATGGGGGTGGAAAAAGATTAAAAATTTAAAAAAAAGAACACAAAAATAAATAAAATATAACTGGGAATTTCCCTCCTTTAGTGTAAACCTGGATGTTAGTTACTTACTAATGGGGGGGCGGGGGTAGCCCCATCTTCGGAGGCCCTTGTTCACCACGTGGGGGACTTTCCCCGTTACTCTCCCCTCTGTGCCCTCACTGCTCATCCTGCTTGGCCTTGCAGCCCCTGCCTCGGTCTGGTGTCTGGGGCGGGGGCGGGGGAGCTTTACCTTCCTCTGCTATTCCTACTTCAGGGAGGAGCTTGCTCTACCCTCTGGGATAAACTACAAGCTTATTTCCCTTCGCTTATCTTATCTTGTTAATATTTGATGGCATTTACTTTTTACATGATTTGCACAGTTGACCCAAAGGAGGCTTTCTAATGCGAATGCGACAGAATGAAAGGGTAAAAACAACAACATGGGCCCCAATAGACTGCCCTCAGAGCCAAACCTGAGCCATCCAAGCCGCTATTCACTTACTCATTCATTTGATTTGTTTGTTAATTAAGTGTTTGCAATAATTGATGAAGCCGATATTTTCCAAATCCCTGTGGTGGCTATGGGCACTGGTCTGGGACTTATCCTTTAGTAGGAAGAGTGAGGAGATGTGAAAAGTCACAACACTGGAAAAGGCCTGTTGGTGGAAATGCGTTGTGAGAAGGAAGGAGGGGAGGACCTACCAGCCAGGCTCCGGGGAACACCCCACCCGTTTCCTTCACACAGTGAGTGAAAGGCTTCTTTTTACCTGTACGGATAACGGACCCTCCTCCAGGTGTGCCTGCGATCCCAGGAAAGGAGGGGCCTCGGGCGCGTGGGAAGGGGGTGAGATATGGAACGGGCAGCAGCAGGGGAAGGTGGACTCCACACTCCCCAGTGAGCTGTAGGCTGTTTGAGAGGCAGACCTTTGCGACCCAAATCTGAAAGACAGCATTTGAAATGCCATCCTGGTCACAGTTGTTGTCTAGTCACCCATGAAGGGTCCATGCAGACGTTATAGAATTGGTGCAGGAGGATAAAATATGCAAGGCCTGTGAAGGGATGTCAGTGTTTGCCCCCGTGGGGGGAGGGGTAACGCATTAAGATTCTCTTTGTTAATTGAAACCTTCCCATTTTAGAATATGGGACAGGGCCTGCTGTCCGTGGGGAAGGGACCCAGTTCCTTGCCAGTGTGTCCCAGAAAGCACAAGGCCAAGAGCAGAGGGAAGAGGCAGCTGAGGAAGAGGGTGAGGAAAGGCCCGGGGAGGACGGAGGGCGCAGAGAGGCCCTGCAGGAGGTGGTGCCCGATGATCGCTCTGAAGGGAGCGGGAGGTCTGAGATGAAGCGAGGGAGACAGTTCTCCGAGAGGAAGTTATTGCACGTGAAAAATGCTGATTGAGCCATTATTGTGGGAAAAATGTGTTTATGGCGGAGAGGACATAGAGAAGCACACACTACAACTGAGTCAGGTATACAGCCTACACACAAAACGAGAGGTAATGATTAAAGATAATAATAGTAAGTGGTAGAGTGAAGGAGATGGTAATGGGATTTCTGTTTAAGGTCCTATGGGCTGGTTACACTCAGCTAATATGTGGATGTGTTCACCACGGTCTATCTACACCACATTCTCATGGGTTCTTCCATGATGAAGCGCACGGCCAACGACCACTAAAAATGCAATTAGAAGACAGATGCTCTCATAAAGTGCTAATAACCGAAGTGAGTGGGATCTTATTATTACAGCCTATATGCATTCAAATATTATATTACATCGGGCTCACGATTCCTTCAGGATCTGCAAACTCAGACAAGACACATTTTAACTTAATATTGAAAATGGTCATTAGCGCGTAGAGACGATGAGGAAGAGAAAGCATTTTCACAGAGTACAAATGACAGAAGCTATAAAGAGAGACTGCAGTGTGGGTGGACAAGCTGCTCAGACGAATTAGATAAATCTGTGCGTCAAACGACTGGAGACAAACGGGCATATGGAATAAAAAGAAACATGAACTCAGTGCTCACTGGGAACCTTTGTCAGATCATTTCTGCTTGTGACCCATCTAGCGGGCGACTGATTAAAAGCTCTCGGTAGATAAGTCCGTCTACCAAAGCAATCATCTTAACCGTAGTTATGAGCGAGCAGCAGCCTTACCCTAATGGCTACAGAAATCAATTAAACAATTTGTGTGATGTACTACAAGCTCCTCGAAAGTCTAATTGTGTCTCAGATTCCATTGCTCTCTGTTTACATAAATTACTTTTTCCTAAAGATGTCTGTGAACCCTTCCATTAAGCCTCTATTACAGTGATGGCGAACCTCTGACACGCGAACTCAATTTTTTGCTTGATTTTTCTTTGTTAAATGGCATTTAAATATATAAAATAAATATCAAAAATATAAGTCTTCGTTTTACTATGGTTGCAAATATCAAAAAATTTCTATATGTGACACGGCATTAGAGTTAAGTTAGGGTTTTTCAAAATGCTGGCACGCCGAACTCAAAGGGTTCGCCGTTACTGCGAAGGAGTGAACGCTGTGGACATCGACAGCACTGGGAAGCCTGAATGGTGTCTCCTGGAGTCCAGGACGCCCTGATGCCAGACTCAGACCTTTATCTTATGGGGGCACCAGTGCCCCCGGGAGGTATTGCCATGGGGCCTTGTCCCCACTTTCTCACAAAGGACTCCTAAGATGTCACCACCTGCATCAGGTGCATATCACCTTCTCCATGGCTCTTGGTCTTAAGATATTGAACACGGACCACTAACTCCTTCCTTTTCACTAACCCTAATGAGCCCTGTCCGCACTCATTCCGGCCCAGTTTCTGTGCCCTGACTGGGAACTGGTGTACGGGACGATGCTGCAGCCAGCCGAGCCTCCCGGCTGGGGCAACATGATTAGATTGTTAAACAGAATTTTCTCCTGCATCTCAAAAAGAAGACCGAGCAAGCTTGAAAGCAACACAAACGTTCACTTAAGATAAGAGATATATACTTATTCACCTTTGGAGACCAAGGACCCTCGCCCACATCCTGGCCGTCCCACGTCCCACCCGTGTCACCCCAGGACGTCAGTAAACCTCTCTGAAGCTCAGTTTCTACATCTGATCACGAGAAGAAAAGAGCAGACTGTGAGGCCTGAAATTAAGGTTTGAAATTAAGCGCTTCCTTGACGCCTGGTGAAACTGGAAGGGCCTCAAAGACCACAGCTCCAAATCCCCCTGCTCGGCTCCCACAGATGAGCTCCCCTGGCTAAGCCTGCTTCCTCGTCGAGTGGCCACATGTCATTTCTGCTGATTCCTGTGGCTTTAGTTCCTTGCCAGTCTGCAGGATTATTCAAACAAGTCAACCACATCCTCCCACGGGAACCAGGGGACACCCCGCCCCCTTGATACTACAACACCTGTCCAATCGCCCCTGGATCACTGTGTTCCTGAGTGCAGCCCCATGTGGCCTTGTATGGCACGTGGAATCCTACACCTCCCTACCCCCCCACCATCTGGCCATGAAGATATGGGACCAATACACTGCTGTCCATCTCATCTACCAAGTATTGGGTGTTATGTGTTCAGCCATCCCCATAACCTTTGGACGGAAATTCCTTCCTTACCAATGGGGTGAAAAGGAGGCAGTTAAATATCTATTTCAGAGCATTTTTATGCAGTTAAACCTTGTCTGAAGTATGCTAACCTCTTAGCAAAGAACTTGGACAAGCTCTGACATCCTCAGTAAGTGTAGCCATTATTTATCACTATCATGACTACAGTGTCATTGTCCTTGTGTGTATAAAATTGCCATGCTCTACCCTTGGCACATGCTGAAATTATAGCTTTTCTTATGGCCCAAACAATTGTGTTTCAGAGAACGGAGGAGGCAGCTGCTTCTGAAGACACGCTAGGTGAGCAGAGTGCGCTCTGGAGTGTTGCTGGTATGTAGACTAGTTAGTAATTTTCCACATCCAAACCCTGAGGAAATTGTCCAGCAAAAATATCTTTTACTATAGAGGAGGTACAATTGTGTTTGTCGGAGAAATGACAATCTTACCCGCTGAATGTAAATAGACTTCAGGTGTGGCTAAGGAGCTAGGCCTCCTCGACTTGTGCAAAGAAATAAATGATTCCCAGCGTGGGAGGCAGACTCCTAAGGAATGCAGCGAAGTCCAGCTTCCGACGGAAACAGGAAGAGAAGTGGATGTTTGGGTTGGGGCGATTCTTTGTGTCCTTCAGTAATGGGTCAGCAGCATCATTTTGTCAGAAGAGAACAACAAGCTGGCTTTAAACGTAAGTGCCACTCCTGGGCCAAAACTCAGAAAATGGATTTCAAAGGCCAAGCATTGAAAACACCTAAAAGTACGGGGCAAACATCAGGGGCCCATCTGTTGCTAGAATGTTTATGAAGGACGCTTTCTTAAGCACCGGATGCAATTGGCAAAGAAACTGGTGGTTACGGAGCGCCCAGCAGAGCGTCCCAGAGACCCCAGTGTGTGCTGACCCCCCACCCTCCTGGACGCCCCAGTGTCCACGGTGTGTGCTGACCCCCCACCTTCCTGGCCGTCCTGTTTATTGCGGGAGAGCTCTTGGCGGAATACCCCTGAGAGCGCACTGTGCCGCCAGCCCTTCCCCTTGCAGACCGCAGAGGATTGGCTGCTCTGTGACTCTGCAGCGCAGCAAACTCCACTTCCCATCCCATCCCAGCAACCGCGTGTGATGCCAGCCTGCCCCGTGGCAGCCTGTCAGCCGAGGCCTCCGCCGTGGCAGCCCTTTCGGGTTTGCTCCGATGGAGGAACATTTTGAGAAAATGGCTCCTCCTGCCCCGGCTCCGGCTCCGGCTCAGCGAGGGCCGCTGCTTTCAGAGGAAGGCCGGTGAGGCAGGTTCCTCAGCTCCTCTACCAGGTCCGATCCAGGGGAACCTCCGACAGATGGATGACCTGCTCTCTACGGCCTTGCTGCCGCCCTTCCATCTCTGTTGGACCAGCTGAGCAAAAACCTGTTTGCTTTAATTTCTTACTGTCTTTGCCCCCGGAGAGCCCAAACGTGGACTTGGGGAAATGATATTAGAGGAGCTCATTTGCGCCCCTGCTGTGTAGTCCTGCGAGGAGTTCCGCCCACACAGCGCTGGCTCTGGGTGGAGAGCGTGACAATCGCCAGGGGAGCACTTTGTGTTTGGCAAACACGGCCCGGGGTTTACTGCTCAAATCTGTGCCACACGTGACGCCCCAGGGAAGGCTTGGAACAGCACGTTTTCTTACTTTTGATTCCATAACATTGCGTTCGAGTTTATGAATTTCTGAAAATGTAGTAGACAGAGAATGATTTAAAAGGAGAACGTTGTCAACATTAAAACTTTTTTTGTAGTGATCTCACTAATTGGAAAAGGAGAGCAGAGCCATCTGAAGAATTTTAGAATAAATCATCATTAACCACACATGACATGTTGTACAACAACCCAGTCCTGATGCACAATTAGTCACCTAATTAGGTTTAAAGCTCATTTAAATAGACGGCTCCCAGCCCTGGCCCACCCACTTGTTTTTATTGCTCCCGCTCACACACTGAGAACAACTTAAGGCTCATGGTACAGAGCTCGGGGCCCACACACAGATGCGTGTGGGATGGAAGGACACGTGACTTGCTATGACTAATGAATCAGGTCTGTTGAGACCCGCGTTTCACGGTGCGCTGCACATGCTCTGAGCAGTGTTCATCGGGAAAAGTGTCTTTCTGTGGAGTTTCTCACCTGCAGAATATGAATCGGGAATAAACAGATGACACCACCATGAAAACTACCTTCTGTGGAGGCGTGGCTGCCAGGGGCCCATGTAATAAGTTTCCGATTTCGTTGGTACCGAGGCACACACTTTTCCACTTTTTTTGTTAATTCCCACCTGACGATATGTTTCCATTGATTTTTAGAGAGAGAGGAAGGGAGGTGGAGAGACACGGAGAAACATCGATGTGAGAGAGACACATCGATTGGTTGCCTCCCACACATGCCTAGACCAACCGGGGCTGGGGATGGAGCCTGCAACCTAGGTACGTGCCCTCGACTGGAATCGAACCTGCAGTCCTTCAGTCTGCAGGCCGACGCTCTATCCACTGAGCCAAACCGGCCAGGGCACTTTCCCACATGTTTAGCATCCTTTCAGTTGGGGTGTATCTCCCAATGGTGGCAGCCATTGTGTGTCCCAGCGTTTTTACTCCATGGTGATGCACACAATCATGGCGAGCCCTGTGCCCAGCGGCACTGCAGATGCCATGGACTATGACCTATTGCTCTGCTGGCCGCGGTAAGTGGAGCTTCTCAGAGTCCCTCACGTACCTGAGTAAGCTTCCTCATTAGACCTCTGTTCATGCTTTTATTTCTCCATCTCAGCGCGTGTAATTCACACTGTCTTCCGCACCAGCAAAGTAAAGGGAGACACGGACACTGCTCTCTACCAGCCACGCAGGGGGATCAGCCGCGTCGAGGGGAGCAGCCACACAGGGGGAATAGATTGGTTGAGGATATTATGGTGCAGAACCATGTGGCGAGTGCTGGGCTGGGGGTAAAGGCCAGGTACGTGCGGAGTAGCAGGAGCGCTGCGTGTTTTGTCCAGTCCACCTCTGTGCGCCTTTGTAACGTTATGAAACGTCCTCACTCATGACGACAGTTCCTAGAGAAGGGTTGCTTGCTTGTCTGTTTGGGTTTGGGTTTTCTAGAGGAGGATGTTCATTGAATTGACAGTGCATCTCAGACTTCAGTGCATAGGCCAGTGATGGCAAACCATTTTTTGGTTGATTTTTTTTTGTTGTTAAATGGCATTTAAATATATAAAATAAATATCAAAAATATAAGTCTTTGTTTTGCTATGGTTGCAAATATCAAAAAATTTCTATATGTGACACGGCACCAGAGTTAAGTTAGGGTTTTTCAAAATGCTGACACGCCGAGCTCAAAAGGTTCGCCATCACTGGCATAGGATCACGGGGGTGTTTATCACAATGCAGATTCCTGTGGCCCACGACCCGGGGATGCCCAGGTGGGGGCCCAGGGATTTGTTTCTAATCATCTGCCCCTCACCCCAGGGGCAGGTAATCCTCATGTTAGAATGGTCTTCCGTCCACACTTTGGGAGCCAGTTATAATCATGATAAAAATTAATACAACACAACTGTTTAAATATCCCAAGTCTGATACATGTAAGTGGGATGTTCAGATGGCAGGTAGTGGATTGATCCCACTTGCTTACAACAGTTTTATTTGACAACCAAGAAAACAATATTTTGACAAGTCCCCGAAAGTGCTTTGTGCTTGAGCCGGGCTTTGGTCAGCTTCTCTCTGCTTTTCTGCAATGAGGAGGAGGTGGCGTGGAAGGGAGACCCCAGTAGGAGGAGCTAATCTTGGGGGTGAGGAGGGGCAGAAAAGAAGGGGAGGTGTTGTGGGTAGGACTGGAGCCACACAGTTGCTTTTCCCATCTGCCACAGGCCAGCCCAGTTCTGTGGCACTCACAGAGATCGCCAGTGCCGTGGGAGCCGGACTGCTGTGTGTGTGTGTGTGTGTGTGTGTGTGTGTGTGTGTGTGTGTAGGGGGGCATCTTGAGTAATGAGGGACAAATCCACTAACAGTTCAGGCCCTGGATGTGAGCAGGTGCCCTGAATCCCAACGGCCGGCTCCCTGGGAATTGGACTGTCATTGGGAATATGTTGCTTTCATCTACTGTCAGGATTCAACCATCGTTATCTCCTGTGGCCATAGAGGAGCCAAGGTAGACTTGTGACCTCTGTAAGTTCATTATTTTTCCGCTTGGGTAGTTGTGCGAACCTTTTATACTAACTTCAAGGTTATGGGTGGGATGTGGAGGGCTGATTCCATTAATGAGCTTGTTGAATAATTTACTGGAATCTATGAAATGACCGTCCCCGATCATTTGTTTTTATGTCCTGGTGTAGGCCCCATAAAAAACAACCAACCAAAAAGGTACCGTTGATAACAGCCACCGGTGGTAAATAAATGTTGCTTACATTTCAGGGACTGGTTAAATGGACAGATTCGAGGATGCCTCTTTGATTAGCCTTTGCACATTAACACCTCATTGAATACTTTTTTTTAATTATTATTAAGGACTCCCAGCTGTTGAGTAATATATATGAGCCAAGAAGGGTTATTCTGTTCTTAGGAAGACCCTAGAGTACGGTAGGGACCCAAGGACGAACAAGGCTCTGCGTTCCTTTGTTTAGTCAATGACTGTACAGGTAGATGCTCTTCAATCTCGTTGGCGTCCACAGGAGCGAACTGCTGTGAAGTGTGGCGGGAAAGGCAGGGAGGTCCCTCATTACCAGGCATTGACTGCTTCGCCCCGCCCGCTGCTCACCCCCAGTCGCCCTTGGACCTGCAGCCTCTCCTAGCCGCAGGCCTGTGTTACAAATGCCAGCGCTGAGTTCTTCTGTCATTTGCTGATGGCTCATTATTGAGCTCTTTATGTCTAAACAGGTGTTTGGTCTTCTGCAACCTAGGACCTTCCCCGGCTGGCTAGTTCCACTGGCTGCGGTGATGCGAATGGATTTTAATCGCCTGGAAAATTCGGCGCCATTTCTATCAGGACCCCCGGGAAGTCTCTGTGAGGGCCCATTTGTTACCGAGGTGATTTGTGAGGAGGTTGGCAGGCGTCCTGGGCCAGTTAGGTGCTTTGGGGCAACGTGGGCTGTTACCCAAAATGAATAAAGGGACTTGGGGATTTCCCAACATTCAGAGGTAGTTATATTTTCTCTGCATTTCTGGGCTTGCTTTCTACAGCTCTGAACTTCATGCTGCTTTTTATCTCCGTGCAGCACAGCGATGTGCTTGGAGCTAATGTAACTCGAGAGGCGTTCTCTGCGCGAGCTGGGAGCTCCTAGCTCGGCCTTCAGTGACGGACGGCCCTTTTCCATTGGCTGATGACTTGTTTTTGTCACGTTTTCATAAATGGTTGACAAGTCAACAGGCTCGTTCACTGAACTGGTGAACAAAGTTCACATAAAAAAAATCACTTTCTTTAATTTAAACTCTCAGAGTCTGAGACGCCTGATTTCTGCTAAGAGATTTACATCGCTTAAAGTCTACCACACTGAAAACTATAATCAATCACCAGAGCGCGCGCGCCGAGGAATTAATTGTTGTCAGTTGATGTACTTAATGGGACATCACACTTCATTAACTTGGCTAACTCATTAGGCCTCATCAGAGATGTACGATAAAGAGTTCACGATCAAAGTTACAAAACAAAGTCTGGACTCTATAGGGAGTCTTTACTTGCAATCCACTACTCTGAGTTCCACAGAAGTGGGTTGTTTATTCTAGAAGATTCTTTTTGCCTACTGTGATTCCAAGACATCCTCTAGGGCTTATTTCCACTTGGGGTTTTTACTGCATGCACTGCAGCCATGCGTCGTTTAACAATGAGATACTTTCTGAGAAATATGTCATGAGGTTTGTCTCTGTGTGCATGACCCTGAGTGCACTTACACAGACCACGACGGTGCAGCGTGCTGCACACGGGGCTGTGTGGGAGAGCCTGTCGCGCCCAGGCTGGAGACCTAGGCAGCACGTGACTGTGCTGAACACCGCAGGCAGTCATCACACAGTAGCAAGTATTTGTGTATCTAAACACACGTAAACATAGGAAGGGTGCAGTAAAAATATGGGTTAAAGATTCTTGACGTGGTTGAACCACCCAGAGCCAGCAGTAAATTCAGCATTGTTGTCAGGTTTGGCCTTTGCCTTCACATCGCCAACAAACTTGTTGCTTTGGCCTCAACCATCACGGTATGGAGATGTCCGCCTCCCAGGCTGGTGGGCTACCTCTCCATCTCAGTGAGCTCCACTCCGCAGGCTCCAGCACAGAGAAGCAGTGGCCGCACCGTTCCATGGCATCCCCCAAGCCGCACGCGGATGCAAAACCCTGAATTTTCTCATAACACGGAGCGGCCTTTGCTTCTCAGAGAGCCAGCCTGGGCATCTATGGGCGCCTTGGGAGTTTTTTTGACAAGTTCAATGAATCTTTCCACCGTTTTCACATTGAGTTTTCTTATCTTCTCATGCGTTCTTCCTTCTGTTGGTTTTGATTGTTTCCATATTTCACTCTCCCGAGTTCCTGACATATCAATTTCATTTCTCTTCTGGGTTGGACAAGGTTCCTGCTCCGTTGAAGATTGTATCTTTCCTTTGTGCACATTTCCCTCTTCAGCCTCTGAAAGCAGCTTTCTGACCGCCACACCCTGGAGGATTCAGGGTGTATCTTTGAGAGGCGCGCAGACTTCGATTGCACTTCAAATTACTTTGTCGGGGTCTATGGTAGACTTGGTCCTTCGATATATTTATCATCATCGAATGCTTATATTTGGTCCAGTGTCACTGATTTCTAGTGGGTATCTCAGTACTGACATCTCTTACCCTTTAATAGAATGCATTTCTCTGCTCACCTTCTGTTAATTCTGTTGTCAGATACAATCCCCTGGCCATTTTGATGGCCTTAAAATGATACGCGGTGTAAAGAAAGGGTATACACCGAAGGTGTTTATCTAGCATCTCACTCAGCCGGGAGCTAAGCGCTGTGTTGTGATGTGTGTATCACGTTGCTGCTCTCAGCGAGTCTCTGAGGACGAAACCAAATGTCTCCATTGTTATACTCACATCCGTATTTTCGCTGTCTCTCCCATGGTCTATCCAGTTATTGATCTGTGACCTTATGATTCCAGTACAAAGGAGATGGGCATACAAGAGTTTATTGGGAAAATAATTCAAAAACTAAAGGTTGTGAGTAATAACAGGAATTGGTATGTCCTCCACCGAAAATAATTCAAAAACTAAAGGTTGTGAGTAATAACATAACAGGAATTGGTATGTCCTCCACTGGCTGTCAGGATTGATACCTGTGGATATTTTGCTTATCTTGTTATATTTTATTCCCTTATTGTTAAAGAAATACGTTAGGACTGGAATGCTTTGAAACTTTTACCTCTGCTTGTATTTCTCTCCTGCTCTCCCAAGAAACAGCCGGGAGTTTAGTATGCATATTCCTTAGCTTTTCTTTTTTTAAATTCTGGAACATTTCTTATGAACAAAATAAGATATATAAATTATAAAGATGAAGAACAAAACTAACATATATGTCTTTTCCACACAACTTAAGCAAGAGAATGTTACCAATACTCTTTTTTTAAAAAATATATTTTTTTATTTTGTTTTCAGAGAGGAAGGGAGAGGGAGAGGGAGAGAGAAACATCAATGATGCGAGACAATCTTCGATCAGCTGCTTCATGCATGCCCCCTACTGGGGATGGAGCCTGCAACCTGGGCCTGTGCCCTGACTGGGAATTGAACCATGACCTCCTGGTTCATAGGTCGACGCTAACCACTGAGCAGGGCCGGCTGGGCCTAATCCTCTTTATGCTGCCAGTGGGCCTCTAACTCCATCCCTCTGCCTCCCTCTCTGCAAGGTAATCAACACCCAGAAGGCTGTACTTGTCATTTCCTTGGTTTACCGTGTGCCCATGCACATTGAAACAACACATTGTTTAGTTTGCTTTAATTGGTTTTTCAAAAGTTGTGTCATCCAGGAGGCTGTCTTTTGTGACAACTTCATGTCTCAAAAGTTTCTCCTCGTTGTGTCATGGAGCTCTAGGTCACCCTTTGTCAAAATGCATCCTATCCCACGGTGCACACCCACACCAGGCATTTCGCATGAACAAGGCTCAGCAAGTGGATATGGCCGCCGTATGTTGCTGTGGGTAACGGTGCTGCTTCTGGTGTGAGCAGCCACACGGGCGCGAGTGCTGTTTCAGTCTCTCCCTGGGAGTGAATTTCGGGCTGCGAGAAACGAATACATGAACGAGTTCTGAAATTTGATGAAATACGACTTCGCAAATCGTGTTTTAGGAGGGCTCTGGATATTTTTAGCCTCTCTGCTCTTGCACAGAATATTAAAATCACTTTCTTGACATCACTGTTATTGAACATAATACCAGAGCTTCCAGCTGCTGCAGTGAGGCAGGGGGGGGGGGAAAGACACGAAGACTGGAAAGGAAGATATAAAACTGCTCTCCCTTGCAGAAAAGGTGATGCTCTATGTAGAAAATGCCAAGGAATCTGAAACAAAACTCTTAGCGGTAATAAGTGTATTCAGCAAGGGTTGCAGAATGCTAGATCAATACAAACATCGATCACGTTTCTCTCTGCTAATGCAGAGCATGTGGAAACCAAAATTACAAAATAATGCCATTTACAAACCGCTACTTAGGTCTACACTTAACAAAACACGCGAAGGATCTCTGTGCTGAAAATTACAAAATGCCGATGGAAACGGGGGCAGGAAATCCATGTGCTCACAGGCTTTGCTGATGGCCTTTAGGACTGAAACAGCCAGGCTCTGAGACAGTGCTCATATTCTCTGTGGAGTACGCACATGCGTGAGTGTGTGTGTGTGTGTGCACGCGTGTGTGCATGTGTGTAAAGAAAATAGGAGCTTATCCAAAAGTATTAAACCAATAATAGCACATGGTGTTATTTTTCAAATTGAAACATAACTTATTGGTGGGTTTATTTGAAAAGAGAAATAAGTCAGAGCGTGTGAATGTAGGAAGAGGCAGTGTGGCTACAGGGGCCTTGGCTGCAGCACCTGTTCCCTGGATTGCAGCCAGTATTTGTTTTTCTCACTGTAGGTTGCAGTCAAAATCGCTCGAAAGCCATCAGCCTAACGTAACTTCAGCCTCTTGAGCACTTTACTTCCAAGGGTTATTACAGGGTTCCTATGTAAATGGGCACAGTATGAAAATCACCTCTAATATGAAAAAATACTTGGTCGTAAATATAGTGATTTATATTCAAACTAGGGGCCCAGTGCACGAATTTGTGCACCTTGAAAGAAACTGTGAGCTGCAAGGCTGCGGACCCACTGGGGATTGAGCCCATAACCCAGGCATGTGCCCTTGACCAGAATCTAACCTGGGACCCTTCAGTCCACAGGCTGATGCTTTATCCACGGAGCCAAACCAGCTAGGGCTGCTCTGTTCTTACATCGTTGCTGTCCTCTTGGACCCTTAGATGTCAGAACGGATTTGGTTGTCTTAGCCTCTGCTCTCAGGCCCGCTGACTTCTCCTGAGGGCGCTCAGAGTAATCCCTCATGACCAGCTTCCAAGGCCTGGAATCCCCCTTGGACCTGCGGCCGCCTGGCCCGGGACCCACGGCTCTTCCTCGCCTCCCTCAGGGAGGGGGCGGTGCCTGGTAGAACTCTATGAACAGGTGACACATTCTGTGTCCCTTGAGTTCAGGGATCTCAAAACCCCTTAAACATAACATTTTCCCCACAATACAATTCATATTTGAAAGTGTAAAGGACTCGATACTTTGCAAGCCTCCACTTTTCAAACTTGTATCATGAAATAATATGATTCTATTGTAGGAAATCCTATATATTAAAAGGCTAATATGCAAATAGACCAAACGGCGGAACAACCCAACAACCGAACAACCAGTTGCTATGATGTGCACTGACCACCAGGGAGCGTGCGCGGAACATGGTGATGTCGGCCGCAGCGGGATGGTGGAGCAGGTGAGTGGGGGCGCCAGACCAAGGTGGGGCGCTGGTCGCTGTCATCGACAACTTCATGTCTCAAAAGTTTCTCCACGTTGTGTCATGGAGCTCTAGGTCACCCTTTGTCAAAATGCATCCTATCCCACGGTGCACACCCACACCAGGCATTTCGCATGAACAAGGCTCAGCAAGTGGATATGGCCGCCGTATGTTGCTGTGGGTAACGATGCTGCTTCTGGTGTGAGCAGGCACACGGGCGCGAGTGCTGTTTCAGTCTCTCCCTGGGAGTGAATTTCGGGCTGCGAGAAACGAATACATGAACGAGTTCTGAAATTTGATGAAATACGACTTCGCAAATCGTGTTTTAGGAGGGCTCTGGATATTTTTAGCCTCTCTGCTCTTGCACAGAATATTAAAATCACTTTCTTGACATCACTGTTATTGAACATAATACCAGAGCTTCCAGCTGCTGCAGTGAGGCAGGGGGGGGGGGGAAAGACACGAAGACTGGAAAGGAAGATATAAAACTGCTCTCCCTTGCAGAAAAGGTGATGCTCTATGTAGAAAATGCCAAGGAATCTGAAACAAAACTCTTAGCGGTAATAAGTGTATTCAGCAAGGGTTGCAGAATGCTAGATCAATACAAACATCGATCACGTTTCTCTCTGCTAATGCAGAGCATGTGGAAACCAAAATTACAAAATAATGCCATTTACAAACCGCTACTTAGGTCTATTAATAACAAAACACGCGAAGGATCTCTGTGCTGAAAATTACAAAATGCCGATGGAAACGGGGGCAGGAAATCCATGTGCTCACCTTTGCTGATGATGGCCTTTAGGACTGAAACAGCCAGGCTCTGAGACAGTGCTCATATTCTCTGTGGAGTACGCACATGCGTGAGTGTGTGTGTGTGTGTGCACGCGTGTGTGCATGTGTGTAAAGAAAATAGGAGCTTATCCAAAAGTATTAAACCAATAATAGCACATGGTGTTATTTTTCAAATTGAAACATAACTTATTGGTGGGTTTATTTGAAAAGAGAAATAAGTCAGAGCGTGTGAATGTAGGAAGAGGCAGTGTGGCTACAGGGGCCTTGGCTGCAGCACCTGTTCCCTGGATTGCAGCCAGTATTTGTTTTTCTCACTGTAGGTTGCAGTCAAAATCGCTCGAAAGCCATCAGCCTAACGTAACTTCAGCCTCTTGAGCACTTTACTTCCAAGGGTTATTACAGGGTTCCTATGTAAATGGGCACAGTATGAAAATCACCTCTAATATGAAAAAATACTTGGTCGTAAATATAGTGATTTATATTCAAACTAGGGGCCCAGTGCACGAATTTGTGCACCTTGAAAGAAACTGTGAGCTGCAAGGCTGCGGAAGGCACAGGGGTGGGTCTCAGCCCATCCTCCGTGCCCCCGCCCAGCCTCTCCCACAGTGGCCCTGGGTCCTCTGTCTGCCCGAAGCCCCACTCCCGCTGCCCCCACTCCCACGCACTGATGGCGCTGGCCCTGCTCGCACATGCTGACGGTGCAGAGAGATTGGGGCGGGCGCCATCAGCAGGTGCAAGCGGCAGCTGTTGCCCCCATCACCCCTCAGGAGCAGGGGGAGGCGGAGAAGCCCTCAGGGGCTATCAGGGCTGGCAGCCACTGCTCACACCCACTGATGGCACAGAGTGATTGGGGCGGGCACCAGGACTGGCAGTGGGTGCAAGTGGCGGCTCCAGCACCAGCTGTGAGTGCAAGCGGAAGCTTCAGCGCCGGCAGCGGTGTGAGTGGTGTGTGGGAGCAAACAATTTTCAGTAACCACCAGAAGCAGCACCGTTACCCACAGCAACATACGGCGGCCATATCCACTTGCTGAGCCTTGTTCATGCGAAATGCCTGGTGTGGGTGTGCACCGTGGGATAGGATGCATTTTGACAAAGGGTGACCTAGAGCTCCATGACACAACGTGGAGAAACTTTTGAGACATGAAGTTGTCGATGACAGCGACCAGCGCCCCACCTTGGTCTGGCGCCCCCACTCACCTGCTCCACCATCCCGCTGCGGCCGACATCACCATGTTCCGCGCACGCTCCCTGGTGGTCAGTGCACATCATAGCAACTGGTTGTTCGGTTGTTGGGTTGTTCCGCCGTTTGGTCTATTTGCATATTAGCCTTTTAATATATAGGATTTCCTACAATAGAATCATATTATTTCATGATACAAGTTTGAAAAGTGGAGGCTTGCAAAGTATCGAGTCCTTTACACTTTCAAATATGAATTGTATTGTGGGGAAAATGTTATGTTTAAGGGGTTTTGAGATCCCTGAACTCAAGGGACACAGAATGTGTCACCTGTTCATAGAGTTCTACCAGGCACCGCCCCCTCCCTGAGGGAGGCGAGGAAGAGCCGTGGGTCCCGGGCCAGGCGGCCGCAGGTCCAAGGGGGATTCCAGGCCTTGGAAGCTGGTCATGAGGGATTACTCTGAGCGCCCTCAGGAGAAGTCAGCGGGCCTGAGAGCAGAGGCTAAGACAACCAAATCCGTTCTGACATCTAAGGGTCCAAGAGGACAGCAACGATGTA
Source organism: Myotis brandtii (assembly GCF_000412655.1). Taxonomy (NCBI): domain Eukaryota; kingdom Metazoa; phylum Chordata; class Mammalia; order Chiroptera; family Vespertilionidae; genus Myotis; species Myotis brandtii. Next base: position 1,183,434 of record NW_005370105.1, on the reverse strand, counting down.
AGAACAGAGCAGCCCTAGCTGGTTTGGCTCCGTGGATAAAGCATCAGCCTGTGGACTGAAGGGTCCCAGGTTAGATTCTGGTCAAGGGCACATGCCTGGGTTATGGGCTCAATCCCCAGTGGGGAGTGTGCAGGAGGCAGCTGATCAATGATTCTCTCTCATCATTGATGTTTCTATCTCTATCCCTCTCCCTTTCTCTCTGAAATCAATAAAAAATATATATATTTTTAAAAAGAACAGAGCAGGGGCAAACGCAGGGACTAAGGAGCCCAGTGTTCTTGTTTGCTTGTTTGTCTTTGAACCTTTCCAAGGTGCACGGCAAATACAGCGCTCACACTCTGATCAGATGACCTCATTGTTGATATAAGTAAAATGCTCATGATACATGGCGGTGTTTTAATTTATTAGGTGAATTAACGAGGAGTTGGGGAAATTGTTTTCCCTTTATATTCATTCCCCTTCTTTCTCACATCTCTACCTTTATCCCGGATGCCAGCAGTGGCCATGACGTTGTGGAATTACATTTAAGGAAAATATGCTGTTTATGTGGAAATGTACACTGGGGTAGCTTTTGTTCATCAGCAAAGCCCAGGTGCATTTTGGACAGAGTTCAGGCACTGTGGGTAGTGACGATGGAGACGGGCTGGCAAAGACCTAGAGCTTGACCTTGGGTGGGGCCACTGGCAGCCATCACCCGTGGGTAGACACTGGGGGCTTGTGCTGCTAATTATTGGCGAGAAGGAAGGGCTAGTCTGGGAATGGTTTTTCTGGCTGTTTTTCCATGTGGCTAATTGCATTTTTTACTAATGAACCAAGTTTTTGACTTTTATAAGCACTGCCTATGCTTACTTTGGCAACAGACTGGAATTCACTCCTCTCCCCAGGTGATCCTTAGACCGACAGCTGGAATTCAAACACAGAAAGGCAGCGCTTAACAGCCTTTAATTAGTAATGAGTGTAACAAGGAGACAAGAGAACAGGTCACGGCTACTTGTGTCCAGAGTCCCGCCTTCGCTACCCAGATTCATTTCATTCTATGTGGTGCGCTGAATTTTTCACTTTAGAATGTGTCCCTTGTTTTTTGATGATTTCATTTTCTGAAACTTTGACTTTCTTTGGTGAAAAATAGTCCTTGCTCCAGCTATCCTTCTGCTCTGTTTAATTACTTGCGAGAACCTTAGATAATGAATTACAAAATAAATGCATCTCAGACACATTTTCCCCAATGGGACTCGCATATTTCACATTTGGTTAATAGCCCTGAAAACCACGAGGTGCAAGCATTGCCAATGACGTATTACCAGGAACAGCATATGAGGCCGACAGGCGTTTGGGAATGAAGGCGTGGACCCATCAGAAGACTGTTTTTCCATCATATGGAGCCAGGGCCAGACAGTTGCTCCCCAGATGGCATGTGTGTGTTGCTGGTGTTTTTTTGAGCAAGTGTTTGTGCAGAGATGACTTTCCATGTGGCCTTCTCTTCCAAATGAATTCAACATCTTGGGAAAAAAGTCCCTTCTGGGATGAAACTTTTCCAAGCACATATTCCTTATGTCTCACTGTTATGCTTCTCAAAATTAATCACCTAGGACCGTGGTCGGCAAACTGCGGCTCTCGAGCCACATGCGGCTCTTTGGCCCCTTGAGTGTGGCTCTTCCTAAGCCTTAGAAGTACCCTAATTAAGTTGATAACAATGTACCTACCTATATAGTTTAAGTTTAAAAAATTTGGCTCTCAAAAGAAATTTCAATCGTTGTCCTGTTGATATTTGGCTCTGTTGTCTAATGAGTTTGCAGACCACTGACCTAGGAGGACTATTGTCACTTTGGTTGGATCTGCGAGTTAAGTCTCTGTGGGGTAGGTAGACCTAGAATGGGATAGGAGTTCCCACAGACCAAAGTCATTTCTCTGCTAGACTTGGTTTTAGGAAAAGGGGGTATCATCTCATCCCCAACATGAAGGTATCAAAGCTACTCCCCAAATTGCAAGGGCAGTGATACCACGATTCTTCCCCCCATTTCTGGCCCGGGGGTTGTTCATGAGCGATGACTTGGGAATGTGAAGGCTTACCTTCAGCTTCTCCAAGGTTTCTCTGATTCTCGTGTGACTTGTGTCATGATGACTTGAGGTCCATGGAGTTGGCCAGGAGGCTTTACTGACATGAAGTTATTAAAAGAAACTTGAGCGGCAACACACAGTAGGGTTTACAGTGTGAGCTATAGAGACACGGAGAAATGACTTGGATTAAAATTTTAGGAACAGCTGTGATTCAAACACGAGATAGGAAATAGCATTTTAAACCTCCCAGAGGCGTGAAGAATTAAGTCAGTAAACATGGATTTAGGGCACTCCGTGTGCCAGAAATTATGCTCGTGATGACGATGATAAAGATATGACCTAGTCCCTACCCTAGAAAAATTCAGTCCAGTCTGGGAATGTAAAATGTATATTTAGTACATGACATGCAAAAAAATCACTGCACTTGGACAATCATAGGCATTCAATTGGAACACTTTTGGTGAACGAGAGAATGAAATTATGTACCAAGTGCAATGAATGAGTCTGGGGTCTTTTTCTATGTGGAGTAAATGCTCCTCTCGCTTCCTATGACGTCTTTAGAGAATGAGTTTCAACTCATATGTTCAGCTGGTCTTCTATTGTCAATTACAGTCATTGTCTGGCTTAAACTTCTTCAGCAACTGTCGGCAGAGTTGGACAAATTCAGAGTCCTTATCATCTAAGACATAAACGTATACGTTATTTTACATTTATGCCATTTGCTCATGCTGTTCCTTCTGGAATTTCCTTTATTTATCTCAGGTTATTTCCGTTCACATGTCAATGGCTCAGTGCACCTGCCCGAGAGCTCTGCGCCCACAGCATCCTCTGCTGACCTCCTGCCACCACCCTGTCCGCCTCTCGGGTGCAGTCTTTGGAGAATTTAAAAAAGAATCCTCACCCAAGGATATGTTTATGGAGTTTGAGAGAGAGGAAGGGGAGAGAGCAAGAGAGAAACGTCAATCAGTTGCCTCCTGTACGCATTCAGTGTACTGGACGGTGCTCCAACCAGCTGAGCCACCTGGCCACGGCCGGAGAGCGTTTGATGCACATTAGGTTTCAGAAGAGGTTTATTAAACGAAGGGAGAGTAAAGTGCTGAATTACAGTGATTATTTTTATTTATTGAGTACTTTCTATGTCCGACACTGGCTAAGCATTTCAAATATATTATCCCCAATTATCACAACACTTCTGACAGGAGCTGTAATTTTTCTTCCCTGAGAGAGAAAATAGACAGCGAGAGAGGTTGAATGAATTTTCCTGTGCCTGAGAGTGAAGCTGAGGCAGAAAAGGGAGTTAAAACCGAACCTGTCGGACTCGAGACTTAAAACTCCGACCTGGATTTTTAAGAACCTTGTTAAAGGTCAGTGAAAATAAAGTTAGTTTATAAAGGCGATTACAGTTTAATTTCCCAGTATGAACATGTAAACATAAACATGTAAGATATAGATGCTATATATAAAATATATGAAGTTACACTTACTGTAAAAGATATACTATTTTAGTACTAGAGCTTACATTAGCCATAAACATAATTTGCAATAGCTATATATTCGTGCTCTCTGAAATTATACGTAAACATATAGTAATCTAAGTTTTATGTGTCCAGAGCGTAAAATAATCAAATGGAAGCACTGTAAACACACAGCAGGGGTCTCCTGTGTCAGCCTTTACCATCCTCAGTCCCCTTTTAGGAGAATGTCACCCAACTATTTTTTATGCTAGTTTCTCGGGTAATTACCCACAACTCGAAATGAGATCCTTATCCTCCCGGCTCCTAATTTGTCACTCTGACGCCTCTGATGAAAGATGAACGTTTAGCTCATCTATCGTGCTTCATGTCGCCTCTCCACGTCTCCCGATTTTGAAAGCTCTCCCGTTTCTCTGAATTCTGTTTGGCCAGTTTTGCTTCTTTATTGTCCTTAAACGTCCATGGCCCCCATCGGTTTCGTACAGTATTTCTCAACTTCTCTTAATGTAGAAATGATGTTAGAACCAGCCCTTCCTCAGATGTCTCCCTCTCGCTCAGAGAACCAGCTCTGCTATGTGTGTCTTTCCCGTTAGTGGGGGCAATGACTTTGCCCTTCTCTTCTCTACTTAAAATCTCTATCTTTTGGTGTGTGTGTGTGTGTGTGTGTGTGTGTGTGTGTGTTCACTCTAGAAATTACAACATGCACTTTGACTTTCCCTGGACATTGCAAGGTCATTAGAACATTTTAACTCATCTACATTGACTTAATATGCCATTGATTTCTTACATTTTCTAACACATACATCTACACTTACATATGCAAATAAAGGTAAGTATAAATGAGCAGTGGCTGCATAAAACAGTAAATCATTATATGTAAATGTATAGTTAATAGTATATGTTTTAAAACAAGAGTCTTGTTATTGTTTTACTCATTCACTGCTCATTTAGAGCCTCCACTTATGTACCACCTTGCTCTTCATTCCTTCCTACATCTCTTCCTCTTCATATTTTATACTGCCTTTGGTTGTATACTTTGAGTTTTAAAATCCTGCTATAATAGCCAAGAATTTTCTTTCTCTTTTTTATGTTTTTATTGATTTTTAGAAAGAGAGAGGAAGGGGGAGGGAGAGAGAGAAACATCAATGAGAACCATCAATCAGCTGCCTCCTGCACGCCCCCTACTGGGGATCAAGCCCACAACCTAGGCATGTGCCTGATTGGGAATCGAACCAGGGACCTCTGGGTGCCAGGGCCATTCCAGCAGTTCCCTAGCATTTTCATTTGGTTCTTTTAGGTTATAGCTGCCGGCCAATGTTTTCAAGCTTGACTTAGAAATCATTGTTGATTTTCTCTCCCCCCGGCCCCCTTCAGGGTTTCTTATCCTAACACGTTTCTAGTTACCTTAGCTTAGCTGGACATTGTAGTTTGAAAAATTAATTGTTGAAATCATTCACGGTGGAACATTATGTCACCCACCTCTAAAGAGGACTTTTATTTGCCTGTCAGTATACCTGGGGCACTAGAAATTAAGTTCAGGCCCAGATGACAAAGGCTGTGCTTTGGACAATATCTCTGTTTTGACAATTTGATCGATATCCCAGGTTTCCATCCTGAGTCCAGACAAGTGCAGTGAGGGTGATTAAGGAGCTGACAAACATTGATGTTATTATTAAAGTAATTTTTCCTGAAGAAGACAAATCTTGGTGTTGATTTTATAGGTAATTTTTGAATCACTACAATTCTATTCTTCATATCTACTCAGCAAGGAATAAGAGAAAATAAGCTTGAGGTCTCCCAGTGGGGAAAAGTGTAGATTAGATAGGTGACTAAAGCAATTACTGGAGACACAGGAAATGTTCATGCATTTCTTCCTTCCGGTGCTACTCCCAGTGGATCTTTGTGGACCATTCTCACTATACGGCTTCCATTGTAAGTTAATGAGGTAGAGACCCTAGCATTTCATTTGATATTTCTTGTGTTGTTTTATGTCCCTCGTGAAGGATTAGAACATCTACCCATCACATCCGAGTTGATTGCATTCAGGTACAAAATGATACCAATTCCCTTTACCTTTGCATTGTGCTTTATACTATTTCAAAGTGCTTTCTTATCCATTATCTTACCTGGCACAATATTTAAAAAGTGTGATGTAGGCAGGCTGGTTTGATTAATGTTCATTATACAATTAATGAATCCCAGAAAGGTTATTGCTTAAATTTCAACAATTTCTGATAAAGAAGTTTGATTAAAAAAGGGGTTTCTAGTCTTCTTTTCAATAGACTTTAATGTGGCTGGAACAGTTCCAGGTGAATGTTTTCCAGAATTGAAATACCAAGCTTGTTAATGAAGGCAAGGCCATGCATACCCCAGTGCCAGCCTCGCTGGCTCTGACCTTCATGTTTGACATGAACGCTGCGCATACCCTTCCTCTCCCCCCTTGATATAATCTCTTTGTGCACCTTCTCTCAGCTCAGGTACTGCACTGCCTGTATCTTCCTTGGTCTTTGACATTGTTATCCTTCCTGAAGATTTATTCTTGAAATATTCTCTCCTTTTTTCATCTTTTTTTTCCCCTTGGATTTCCATTTAGCTCTCTTTGCCCTATCAGAAGTAACCAGGACTTATTTCTCCAAACACTCTTCTATTTTCTCTCTTCCTGAGGGCTGGTAGCTGTGTAATTAGGTATGTTTTCTCCTGGTATCTTAGGAAAAAATATGCATAGATATTAGGTCTCCTTTGGAACATTCAAATGTATGAGATTCTCAGTATTAAAATTACTATTTCCCTAAATATTCAATGATTAAGTTTATGGACAGTGTGTGTAGAGCATTAACATAATGTTTGGCCCAGGGAAGTACCCAATAAGTAAGAACCATTACCACTATTTCTACTATTGTGAATACTAATACTAATACTAATACTAATACTAATACTAATAAAATCTCATGCTTCCAAACACAAATCTGAATGTTTCTTTCCTGCTTTATTGGGCTGAGGTGGCATCGTGGGCACATGAAGCAACATGGTGCCAACTTAGAGGTGCTCCTCTGGCTCTGGGTTGGCCGGGCACCCAAGGTCTAGGTGTCCTCTCTTAGAAGACAGTTTATGGAACGAAGCTATATATCACCACTAACATGTCACCAGTGCTGAAGGACGACTTGGCCACAGCTGTGACAGTATCAGAAGCATGACTTTCTGGTGGGATTGATTTCTGAAATGCCGTTCTCAGCGGGGGACTTCAGCCTGTCTATCCCACATTTATTTTGGGAAATGCCTGGGGAGTGCAGTGTGGAATGAGGGTTTTCTGAAAAAAAAAGAAAGAAAAAAAGGGGGGAGATTGAGTTTCAAGATCATTTTTTAAATAGCATGTGGAGGAGGTTCTGCAAGAGTGATGTTGAAACTATAAAGAGAACTTCCTGTAGAAGACATTTTTAAAGACAGAATCACAATTTAATTTTTGTCTGGAGTAAGCTATCTTTATTTGGTTGACCAGTTTTGGCTGGGGTGTGGGGGTGGAGGGTGGAGTGGTTAAACATAAGAAACCTTGTCTTTTGTCTCAAATGTTTGATAAATGGGTTTATGAAGGTGAATTCCTTGGGGCCCGTTGTGGCAGGGATGTAAAGGTACTGAACTCTCTTTGGGAAATACCGCTACCTCTGTTGTTTAATTGAATGTTGCTGCATCAGCCAGAGACCATCTACAAATCAGACAAAGAGAAGAAATGCTATGATGAAGACTGTCATGTGAGCGTTGACATTGCTGACTGTGGAAGGAATTAAACGATGCATTAACTGGTACAGGATGTAAATTTGAACAAAGTCATCCTATTATTTATGAGGAAACTCATAAATAAAAAGGCAGGATGCTGGCCAACAGGAGACACGTTTGCCCTGTATCACTGATTCGCTCTGTAAATATTTCTAACTCTTGAGCCTGTGGCATACTGAAAGTGAGAAACAACCTATCTGCATTATCTGAGTTATAAGAACTCTACCCCATCATGGTAAAGAGGCTTTGAGCCCAGTGGCGTGGCTCAGTGGTTAAGCATCCACCTATGAGCCAGGAGATCATGGTTCAATTCCTGGTCAGGGCATATGCCTGGGTTGTAGGCTTGATCCCCAGTGTGGGGTGTGCAGAAGGCAGGGGTTCAATGATTCTCTCTCATCATTGATGTTTCTCCCTCTCTCCCTCTCCCTTCTTCTTTGAAATCAATAAAAGTATATATATATTTTTTAAAGGCTTTGACCATGATTGTGATGCAAACAGAAATTTTAGAAGATGAGCTACTTCTTAAGGCTGTTTTTTTGGGCTAGGACCGAGCAGATGAGCTCTTTCTTCCTGAAATCTCAGAGCTATTGACCAAGAGTTGGAGAGGGCTTCGATTTATAGTATCCAATAGAGTCTGGATTCAGACTTGATGTTCTTCCTCAGAAAAGTGAGCCTCTCTGTGGTTGGCTAAGGTTTCCTCAGATGACCTGATGCAAAAACTGCCTCAGGAGATCTGGCCAAGTCAGAAATGAAGGTAATTTAGCTGCAGGGGATATTTTAGAGCATCCTTAGCTTCCTGAGTCTTGCAAGATCTGAATCATCGTTTGTTTAGATGAATCAGAGTTTTATTTTCTGAGCTTCAACAACAAAGCTCCATGTATTTGAAGCGTAATTACTAATATTGAAGATTATAGCCACCTAACTTGGCAGACTATTACTCTTCCTCTGGCTCACTCCTTTAATCAAGGGCATTTTAGGGGCCAAATTTGACAGCTGCAGTGCTGGAGACAGATTGGGAACAAGGTTCTGGGATAAGTTACATTTTCTCTAGCTTTTGTGTCAAAGCAATTGGCAATCTATTAGGAAGTTTCATTGTCTGCATCAAAGCCAGGAGCGTGGAAGGCACTATCTCTTTGGCAGAGGTAACACTAGAATAAAGTGGTTTTGATGAAATCTCATTATAGTCACATCTACAGGATCAAAGGAGGAGAAAAAGAGCCTATTTTTAATTAAATTTATTGGGGTGACATTAGTTAATAGGATCATATAGGTTTCAAGTGTACATTTCTATGATACATGATCTGTATATTGCATTATGTGCCCACCACCCAAAGTCAAATCATCTTCCATCACCATGTATTTGGCTTCTTTTACCCTTTACTATCTTTGCGCCCAGCCTCGCCCCCCCCTCCCACCCCACACACATTTTCTTCGCTTTGGTAACCACCATACTGTTGTCCCGCACCTTCTTCCCTCAGGTAATCACCATACTGTTGTCCATGTATGTGAGTTTCTGTTTTATAGCCCACATATGATTGAAATCATATGGTTCTGAGCTTTTTCTGTCTGACTTGTTTTGTTTAGCATAATATTCTCAAGGTCTATCCATGTTGTCATAAATGGCAGTATTTCATCTTTTCTTATGGCTGAGTAATATTCCATAATATATATGTATCACATCTTCTTTTTTTAAGATATGTTTTCATTGTTAGTATATAGGAAAACTGGATTTTTTTTTACATGATCCTGTATCCTGCAACTTTACTGTATTTGTTTATTGTTTCTAATAGTTTTTTGGCGGAGTCTTTAGAGTCTTCTATATATAGAATTGTGTCATCTGCAGAGTGACACTTTTACTTTTTCATTCCCAGTTCGGATGCCTTTTATTTCTTGCTCTTGCCTGAATGCCCTGGCTAGGAGAACTTGGAGAACTGTGTTGAATAAGGGTGGTGTAAGGGGGCATCCTTGTCTTGCTTCTGATTGTAGAGGAAAAGCTTTCAGTTTTTCACCATTGAGTATGATATTGGCGGAAGGCTTGTCATATATGGCCTTTATTATGTTGAAGTACTTTATTTTTTCTCCATTTTATTGAGTGTTTTAATCATAAATGGATGTTGTATCTTATCAAATGACTTTTTTTTTTGCACCGACTGATAAGATCATATGATTTCTCACCCTTTGTTTTGTGGTGTATTACATAGATGGATTTGTATATGTTGAACCATCCTTGTGCCCCTGGAATGAACCTTACTTGATTGTGATGTATTCTTTTTTAACGTGTTGTTGTATTTGATTTACTAGCATTTTGTTTAGGACTTTTGCATCTGTATCCATCAGAGAATTGGTCTGAGTTTGGAGACATAATGAATAAAATTCAAAACAGAGGCCTGTTTTTCTACCCTGCCCATCCCCACTTTGAGGACATTTTTTCCCTTGAGTGAGAAGAAGGTTCATGGCTAATTCTTTATCATTCAAAGTGGCAGCCTCATTTTGTCATGCTGTATCATGTACTGGGATGTCCCTTATCTCACGTGACTGGCTAATTACTAACATATTCCATGTTTACTCCAGCTGTTTTTTCTTTCTTTTTCTTTTTTTTTTTTTGAGTAAACAATTCGCCAAGTTCAACTGGCTTCCATTTGCACTTCATTTCTTCCTGACAGCAAACACTTGGCAAAAAATGCATTGCCCCTGGGTGTGTATGATCTCCAAGGGCAGAAGAAACAACTGCTCGCATCACTCTTTAAGTTAAAAACTAAAAACCACCCTCCGTAAGAATCCAACCCACTTGGAAAGTCTTGCACAATATTAGTTTCTAGACTTCATAAAGCAACAGTGTCTGTTCTTGTGTCCCCTCAGTTCCTTAATTGGCCTTTTAAAGATGTTATTTCATTAAATGGAAGAGAAGGCAGCATCTTCAGGGAGTCGGACCGCCATGATCAAGGACACTACAATACTATGGTATGGAGACCATCTCCATTCGGACCGAGCAGGATTACACGGGACAAGAGTGGAGAAGAGTAATGATTTGTTTCCAGGCGATTCAGTTTGGTCTGTTTCTCTTGCTTCAGAGTCGGTGGAAACAGAATCCCAGGGCTGCAACCATTTTCGTTCTGACCCAGGTGTCTGAGGAGCAGATATTATGGGAAATGCGTCAACTTGGCCAATTTCTCCAGCTCCATGAGCAGACTTGTTGGTAGAGACTCCGCCTGTTCTTGTCACGACTCAGGGGAAGGATGGCACATGGTAGAGTTTAACATGCTTTACATCCAAGAACGAGACTGCGAGTGAAAAGGAAACGGAAAGCAGGTCTTGGGCTGGCATCTCTGTTTCTTCAGACGGTAAGCTGGTTAGGAGGCTGCTCTTGGAAGCCGTACAGACTCGGATTACAGACCAGGCCTGCCAGTGCTCAGCTCCTTGATGCTGGGCAAGATACTGGCCTCTAAGAACAGTGTTAGCTCCCGGGTCGCTGTGAAGACAGCGTGGATTAGTGCACATGCCTGAACAATCCAGACCCTGACGCGGAATAAGGCTACAGGAATTGTTCCTCCTCCTCCTCATTACTGTTGCTACTATTAGAAATCGTTATTACATATGCAGATTATACTATGCCCACAAGGTAAAATGCATACCAGGATTTTAATTCTTACTATTAAGTTATTATGTTAAAGCCTTACATGTCCACGGAAGGGGTGTCAGAGGTAGGAACCACGAGTGTCTCCATGAAGTAATGGATAAGATGACTCTAAGTCATCTTATCAGCACCGGGTGGACTCTGGGAAAACCTTCTAGCTGCGTGGAGACAAAGGCTCATCTTAATGATGCTAATGAAAATTCTTTCCATCCATTTGCATTTGCTTTATTGCGATGATCTTGCTAGTTTAAGTAAACAGATTTAGAGAGGTCAAATAACCTTCCCAAGATCCCGTGAGAGGCAAAGCTAAAACTTGAACTTGGGTTTGGTTGACCCCAGTGAAAACTGTTTTTGTTTTGTTGTTTGTCATTTTGACATTTGAATTTTTCTGATTAATAACATAATACTTGTCTATGTCTGGTAAGTTGGAACATAGGAAAGCATAAAGATGATAAAAAGGTAATTTGTCCTCCCATTGCCATGAGACCGTCACCCAAACATTTTGGAGTTTATCTGTCAAACACACACTTCACTGATTGCTTCCCTCTGACACAGGAAACTGCCTGCATTTAGAGGGACCCTTTTTCACCGCCCTGGGCTTGTCTAGTCCCCCTGCAGGAAACGCTTGAGTCTGGGCCTTCGCTTCTGCCATGAGCATGTTTTCAGCTCGTACTAGTTGACCATCACGCTGGCCAGTGTGGGAATGACTTGGGGTATGAGTATCTATATTTACAGGGTGACTCCCAATGATCTCAGTGATGCCCGTGGAAGGTCAGCAATTCTCTGCTAGCGACACGAAGGTCTTGGTCAGAGCGGGACAGAAGGAGGAGGCAGCGGCCAGGAGCCATTGCACTCCAGTCTAGATCCCCTCCCTCTGCATTCACTTTCCCTATAGCTGGTTTCCGACTCCCAGGATTAGCCGATGACAAGAGGGCCTACAGGCAGGTGGGGTGAGCATGTGTAATGGAGAGGATGGTGCCTCCATCCTCTGCACTCAGATGAGAATCGTTGTAGACACTCTTTAGTGTGACTGCCATCGAGGACCTATCTCAATGCAGGCTGGCCCGTGGACCTGATTCTATTTCATGGTCTCTGATCATCTACTGCAGGGCAAGATCTGGGTGTGTACTCGTGTGAGTGTGTGTGTGTGTGTGTGTGTGTGTGTGTGTGTGTGTGTGTATAGGCAAATGTGTCTATAATTCCACTTAGGACGCTGGTGTCTGTGGAGGGATTATTGCTATACGTATGTTTATTCCTGGCTTATTAAGAACCTCTTGGGGATAGAGGTGGGTGTAAACCAAGCACTCTGCTTTTAAAAAAGCAATTTTAGCATTTCCCCTCACTTGCATTTGTATCAAATGTGCTGTTTTCTTTCTTTTTTTTTTAATTTACAGAATATCTAAAGTCATTCTTTTTAATAAAATGTATGTATTTTCTTTTAAAGATGGTCTTAAGGGATTTCTATACCCAGGACTCTACAAAGCACATTGTTGTAATGGATTTGGGTTGTACACCCATTTTTCATCTCTTGCGCTTAGCTGCTCGTCTCCCCTCTTTCCAAATCCATAAATGCTGACTTCCAGGATTTTAACATGGGATTAACCTTGGGTCCCTGCTCACCCCGTGACACTGAAACAGCACCCAGGGACATGGGAGCGCCGAAGGACAGGGTTAGATGATTAAAAACTGTGAAGAAAGAAAAAGGAGAAATGCATGATGATGAAAATAAAAAATATAGCAATTTACTTTCTTTCACCATAAGTAGCCTGTGGTAGGACCCGCGTGGGAAGAGAAAACAGTGGTGGCCACATCGGTAAATCACGCACGGCCTCCTGGGGTTCGGTTAGTCTCTGCATTTGTGGGGAACCTGGGCCTCAGCCATCCTGGGGACCAGCAGCCCCCTGATGTGTGCGGTTTTCTCACCTCCCAGCCTCCATCCTCTTTCTATAATTTCACTCATTCTTCAAAATGGAACGGAACAGCTTTTCTGAGAAGCTTCCCCTGTCATCTTCCTTCATACTCTCAGTGTCTAGCATCAGGGCTAGGTGTCTGATCGATTGTGAGACAATGGATAACTGACATAGGGAGCAATACTGCTGGTGAGAAGGTTCTCTTCCCTTTCCTTGGAGAAAGGCAGTAGGAGGAGGCACAGTTTCTGAGATGAGGGGAAAGGAGGGAGACGTGAAGAATATAAAATTCCTACACGTGAATTGATTTTTAGAGTCACATAACAATTGAGTTTCTGATTTAAGAAAATTGGAACAAGGTGAATGAATGCTCAGCAACATACCTACAGCTGTGACTGGGTGACTGAATAATACATTATATTTGCATCAAAATAATAGATACAAATTATTCCTGCTTTATCAAGGTTTTACATTTATGTTTGGGACAGGAACTACTTTGATTTAATTTTTTTAAAATCTTAAGATTCCTACTGAGGTCTGGGGACTGAAGAAAGAGGTAGGGTGGTTATAAAAACAAGCTTTGAGTGTATTGAAAAAAATGTTAAATCTAAAAAATAACTCAAAATGATGAAATGAGGCCATTTGCTAGAACAGAAAAAAACAACAACAGGCATTGATTGGAACTTGGTTCTGTCTGAAATTTGAGTCAGAAAATAAGTGGCAAATATTTTTCAGAACTTACGGCAAACTGCTTTTTATAAAAGACAGAATGGTGTGCTGGAGAAATATTGTTTTCAAGCCCGAGACAGTAGACAGAATACATAAATACGCAGGTTTATCCCCTTTTAGAATTCTGCAGTTCAGTTCTGCTGATTGCAGTGGATCGGCTCTGAAGCAAGTCCCTGGGTTCCTGAGAAGTCAGGCATGGCTAAGTAATTGCAGAGTTCAGAGGAAGCGAATCTCGGAGCTGGAATGAATGTTATGAATAATCTAGTCTGGCCTCTTTATTTTATAGTTGAAATTGAGGCTTCGAGAATGAAATGAATTGTCTGGGGTCGCGGAGGGAATTATTAACGGAGTGGGAACCCAGACGCAGGCCTGGGGAGCTCGGCCTGCAGCCCATTCCTGGGACAGTATGGGACCCTAGGTGCGGGGTCAGTGGCTCCTGTACGAGGAGTGACGTGTGGACTTGAACTGCCGCCTGGGCCGGATAGATAGCCCTTCTCACGAATGACGAAGCATAATTCCATTCCACAAGTACTTACTCAGCTCAGCCCTAGGCTTGGTGCTCAGAAAATTTGAAAAATAACGTAAGATCGAGTTCCTGCTCTAGTGACACATGGAAGTGCGAGGACCTCATAACTGCGTGAAGTGGTCAGGGCCTGGGGCTGATGCCAGTGATGTGTTCTGAGCAGTTAGACGAGGGCCTGGCACACAGCCGATGATGGAACACTGCTGCGTGCCTCCCCCTGGAGAACGCGGCTTACCTGTTGCCACCCAGTGCCGGCCACCGAGGGTAGGACAGCTGATTCCGAGCAGCTGCATAGAAGGGGCGGGGCGTGATGGCAAGGTGCTTGTTGTCTAAGCCACGGGAAAGGTTTTCAGATCGTATACAATTCAGCATTTACCTTTTTATCAATTTAATTAATCCTCACCCGAGGACATGCTTAGAGAGAGGAAGGGAGAAATAAGAGCGTAACATCGATCGGTTGTCTTTGGTATGAGCCCCAACTGTGAATTGAACCCACAACCCAGGCCTGAGCCCTGACCGGGAATCGAACCAGCAACCTTTCAATGCACAGGATGATGCTCAACCAACTGAGCCACTCCCGCTGGGCAGTTTTCATTTTTTAAAGGAGGAATACAGTGATCTGGGAGAACACTCAAGCTAGCCGTGTGCGCAGCGTTGCAGAAACGCTGAAGTGGCAGGCAGAGAGACGAGCCAGCCCCAACAGCAAAGTGTCCCCGCCTCAAAGCATCCACGAAGTGTGAGTTACCCTCAGAATTCCTCCCAACTTGGGCGAGGAAGCTGCTTGCCCAACCCAACACCAGTCCTTGGCTGAGGGCCCAGGGGTTGGGGGCACTGCGACCTCCCCAGCGTGTCCAGCTCTGTGTCTGCAGCCAGGTGGTTCCAACAGCTCCGGGCCGCCCTCCAAAGACACTCACAGGAGGGCAGTTAGAAGCAAAAGCACGCAAAGGCCAGGGGAGGGGCACTCAGAATTGGCCCAGAAAGGGAGCTGGGAAGAGCGCCCACGGTTTTTATACAGCCGGCTCAGCGGACTTTCTCTGCAAAGGGTCAGGTGGTAACGGGTGTAGGTATTTTGGGCCACATGGTCTCCGTGGTAACTGCTCCGTTCTGTCCTTAACGGTGTAACAGCAGCCACAGACCATAAAGTGTGTCTGTTCCAATAAAACTTTATGATGGACACTGAGAGTTAATGTCATGTACCTTTCACGTGCCACAAGGTGTTATTCTCGCTTTGACTTTTTTCTCCCAACTCTTTAAACATGTAAAAGCCATTGAGCTTCCAGATGGTGCAGGCATGGGCATGGGCCTCAGGTTTTGCAGTTGTGCTTTTTAATCGTCAGGTATCAGCAGATTCACCAAGTTCAAAGTACCGTTCTAGGCACTGTGTTGTTTTTTAATATATATTTGTTTTAATTGATTTTTTAGAGAGAGATGAAGGGAGAAGGGAGAAGGAGATAGAAACACCATTGAGAGGGAAACATTGATCAGTTGCCTCCTGCACACACCCCCCTACCCCCTCCACTGGGGACTGAACCCGCAACCTGGACATGTACTGGGAATGGAACCAACAACCTTTTTGAACTAAAAATTTGTTCCTGGCTTTGAGGCCGGTGTTGTAACACTTTTGAAATCAAGTGTGCCTCCTGTCACTGTGACAATTACCCAAAGGGTATTTAAGGCTACGATGCTTTTTACAATTAATGAATGGTGTTCTCTAATTAAGGCATCTGGGTATTTGATTCAACCCGCTTTCGACAAAGGCCGGTGTCAGTACAGGTTCCAGTCTTCACTTGGTTCCTGGGAGGCCAACTGGGAGGAGTTGAATCTTTCCCAGTGACAATCTCCATTGAGGGATATTCTGAGGGAATTTAAAATGCAGTAAGTTCATATTTTTATCAGGAAAAAAAATCCCAGAGCCCTGATTAGAAACCCAAAGCCCTTAAAAACCCGTGTCTTGGAATTTAGAAGAAAGACGATGACTTTTCTGTTGAAGCTATGGTAAAGCTCGAACACGGAAGGACCGGGAGCCTAATTTGGGTCAGTTCTAGTCACAAATCAAATTTTATTTTAAAGAAAGCCTGAACGTAAGCTGAAATGAAAACTTACTGTTCCTCTTGCTGTATTTCTCACTGTGCTCTGGGACTTGGTTTACTCAGCTATAAAATTTTTAATAGAGTATTTCTTGCTTTTGCTTGGGAAACTAACAAGAATATGACACGTTAGGGGTTACCGGGCAGAAAGGAAAAGAAAGTCTTTAAAACCTGCTGAAGCTCCCGTACTCTTCACCCACGGAAGCTGCCGTTCGCTCTGTTCATCCTCCCCGAGGCCCGGAAGGCCCCTCTGTCGATGGGCAGAGACTTGCTAAAGACACGCCTTTAAAATCTTGCTACTCCACTAACACTAAGTGCTCCTCATACTTGGAGTTTGCCCACCACGGCTTCTCCAGAGAGATGATAGGAGGATGGAGCCTGCGGGAGGCAGGAGGCCGCCAGGGTGGGAGACGGGGTGCAGGGGCAGGGTGGGGAGAGGGGGTGACAAGTCACCGAAGGAAAGAGAGGTGTGGGTTTTGGGGAAGAAGAAGACTTACTTGCCCTGAGGCAGAATTATCAATGGAAACGTAAGACTTCTGGGTCTTGCCATCTCACTGGTCATCTTCCAGTTGGGCAAAGTGCACAAGTCCATGGCCCCACCCTCACCTGCGACCCCAGCCTCATCTCCAAACCCCACCGCCCACCGGACCCCAGCCACTCCCCCAGCTGGTTCTGGCTGAGCTCTCTCTGAGTGTTCCGACTCTCTAGCCTGGAACATCGTATTTTTTACAGGAGATCCAGATGAAGGGGCCGGAACCCCACACCCATATCCTAAAATCAGAGACTTTCAGTGGGAAGGCACATTGGAGGTCATTTTCTGATGAGAGAAAGCTCGAATGCTTGTGTTTTAAAACCACCAGTGATTTCCACCTATTTATAAGCTAGCCTGGCCGATTTAATAATAGATATAATCGTTAGGAGGTTTTCCCTTATGTTAAAATGCAATCTGGCTCCCAGAGAATAATGCTCATTGTTCTTTGTGTGGCTCCTTGGGGCACATAAGAAAAAAAAGTCTAATTTCTCTCTGGCGTAATATATGAGGTCAATTATGGAGTCCCACGCCCGCCTCCCCTCTCCGCTGGGCCTGGGCCACAGCTCACAGCCATCGCACCGGAGCGTCCCACCCTCCAAAGTCTCATTCGTCCTAATACCCAGGACTTCGTGTGTCCTGATGAGCTCAGGGTAAAATAGGGCCATCTTTCTTGTCCTGGTACTTTCTACCCAGTGATGCAGATAAAGTAGAATCATTCTGGGCATCCTCCACATTTTGAAGATGAATTACAGTTGACCATACCCCTCCCAAACAGGTTCCATGTTAGCATGCAAAAAAGTACACGTTTGTTGTCGCTCCTGGCAAATCTCGTAGGAAATCAAATCTTCAAACGGTTAAGTATGTGCAGCTGTATTTTTGGACTTGCGTCTAAATTTACGTATCCAGGCTGAATTCTAGTCAGAAGCAGCCCATAGTTAGATTTGATGGGATCCTTTTGGGTTCTTAGCTCCAGCACTCAGCACATGCGCTTTCTCTCTAGTTTCATGTTACCCACCAATGTGATTTCCCTGCTATCAGAGTTGGCCTGGATTTGAAAGAAAGCCATAGTCATGCCAGGACCCCTGTTTCCATGGCGGGACTCGGGCCTTCCTGCGGGGCCCTGACCTTAATCCTGGGGCCTGGACCTCCATACCAGGATCACGCCTCAATTACGGGAAGGAAGGAAGGAAGGAAGGAAGGAAGGAAGGAAGGAATTAGAATTAGTGCAAGGGCCAATGCATTAAATTGCTAGGTCATGGGACTCATTCTACCAATAGCATGCAACTCCTCAGTTCTAGATGCAAATACTGTTACACTCATTCATGCAATATAGTATATAATATCCCCTTTGATCCTCACGGCAGCCTGGACATAATTATCATTAGATTATTACGGCGATTGAGAAACTGGCCAAGCGAAGGAATGCATCCAAGGATGACTAGACTAGTGACAGGCGGGGCTGGTGTTTGCACATGGTCTCACATCAAGACTTGGCTATTTTCTCTTTGCCACAGTAGTATTTTCTGAGACGTTGGCAAGTTGATAGAGTATTTACATCCCGAAGAACAATCATTCACATTATGTTGCCTGCAGTGGGGCCGGCCGACAGCACAGTGTCCCCGTGTCTGACGAATGTGAGGTCACCTGACCCGGATGGGATTTCTGCTTAGCGTGGCCCTGGAGGAGCCTCCCAGCAAGTGTCAGAAGTGTTTCTCCTCTAACACCCGATCCTGTCATCCTCACCCCCTTGGCTGCACTCCCCCGGCCCTGCCTCAGCTACACTGCTCTGTTCTGGAAATGAAGCCGCCACTGATACCTTGAGAGGAACTGAGAGATCCTTCTCACTGCTTCCCCAAAGCGAAGTCCACGTGGGAAATTCTTTCCCGGACCGAGGCATTTTCATCTAATTAAGTGGGAAGCGGAAGCTGGTCTCTTCTCAGCTGATTTCCCTAACTCGGACGTGTTAGGGATTCATGAAGAACCAGCCGGAAAAATACTCATTTGAAATCCCTGGAGCCTTTTGTCCTCTGTCTCAAAATAGAATAAAATAATTGCCTTCCAGGAATGAACGCCTTTTGTCTGGCCATGTGAGTAGGAGGTCACTAGACCCTCACAGTGTCCACCATGGACTTCAGCCTCCGAAGACAGAACGAGGCCACCAGGCCCAAGCTCAAGATCCAGCAGCAGCATCTATTCTTTCTATGAGGTCAGGCCAAATACCTCATAACAGCTCTGAGTGTCAAGATCTTCATCTACAAAAGGGTGGTATTTAATACTCAACCCCATACAGTGGTAAGTGGGGCTTCCAGCAGCTAATGTATGTGTGGTGCTTAGCGTGAGGCTGGCATAAAATGCATGGGTTCCAAAATATTAGTGCCCCTCCCCATATACCTTTTTTAAAAATATATATTTTATTGATTTTTTTACAGAGAGGAAGGGAGAGGGATAGAGAGTTAGAAACATCAATGAGAGAGAAACATTGATCAGCTGCCTCCTGCACACTCCCTACTGGGGATGTGCCCACAACCAAGGTACATGCCCTTGACCGGAATCAAACCTGGGACCCTTGAGACTGCAGGCCAACGCTCTATCCTCTGAGCCAAACCAGTTAGGACTCCCCACATACCCTTTTATTCATGCAAAGTCAACATCAATTTCTTGTGTTTCCAGTCCAAAGCCATCATTTTGCCCAAGATTAGATTTTTTCTCCAGTCGATATTCTTTTCTGGAAGCCTTTAAACATTAATGGAATATTTAAATTGAGGTCTGATTCCTGGATTGGGGTCTGGGTCCCGGGATGGGGGTCTGGGCCCCCGGATACAGGTCTAGGCCCCGGGATTGACGTCAGGGCCCCGGGAGGGTCTCTGGGTCCCGGATGTAGGTCTGGGTTCAGAATAGAGCCAGGCGCGATGGGAGCTCTTGGCGTAGGCACAGCATGGAGTCGCTTTAAGAAATACTGCAGGACTTTATAGCGCCCTGGTGATTTACAGAGTGGGATATCCTTCCAATTTTTGCTCATGTACTTCTCCTGTGTGTTTGTTTTGTGCTTGTATTGGCTTGGCCGGATGGGAGCCAGTGTCTGGTCTGGGGACAGTTTGACTTTAGGATGTTCTGGGTTCACAAAGTGGAGGACAGAGGCAGCTGGCAGTGGTTCAGGGCGACATCCAATTCTCCCCCGAAATTTATGATGGATGCCGTGCGCTTTTTAAAAATCCACTTGTCGGGGCCGGGGGGCGGGGGGGGATCAGTTATAAACCGAATGACTTAGGTGCAGGTTACAAATTCCTGGAGAGTGACAGGCGCCTAAAATAACCTCGGGGTCCAGGAACTCATGCTGCCCATGAGTCCAGTTGCCGTGAGTGTGACCTTGCACCTCAATGGGCTGGGCAGGAAGTGGGTTCCAGGGCCCGAAGGCAGAGCTGGGGTTACAGAGGCGGAGTGAACAGCTGCTTCTGTGCTGGGATTTGAGGGGAAAATCCTTTCCCGCCTCAGAAGCTGGGGTGCACATTTCATCCACCGGAACACGCACAGTCACGGGAGGAGGGGACCTTTGCGTGTTTTGTCATCCAACTTCCAGGTCTTAGAAGGGGGACCCTGAGACCCAGGGCGGTCCGGTAGTTTTTCCAATCTGAAGTTGCCCCTGGAAGTTTATAAAGTTACATGAAATAAATGTAACAGGAAATCTGTAAAACTTGGGACCAAAATATATATATATCAGAAAAAAATGTCAACCCGGAGACTGTAATGACCTGTTTAAGTATTTTGTATATAACCCAAATATCCTGGAATTATTATTATTTTTCAAGATTTTCATTGATTTTTTTAGGGAGAGAGGAAGGGAGACACAGAGGGAGAAACATCGATGTGAGAGTGAAACAATGGTCGGCTGCCTCCTGCACGTCCCCTACCGGGGATCGAGCCCACAACCCAGCATGTGCCCTGACCGGGAATGGAACCGGTGACCCTTCAGTGCACAGGACAAGGCCCAACCATGTGACCCACACTGGCCAGGGCTCTTGTTTTGAACAGCTTACGCACAAAGGAAAATTGAGTCACAGGATTCATAGCAATGGTAAAAAAAAAAAAAATCTCTCTTTTTTTTTTTGGCAAAAGTACAATTAGCAGGCAATATTAATATTCTGACCAGATAGCAATCTCTCCAGAGAAGTACTTCATAAAAAGGACTGTGATGTAATAACGAAACTGTTACCAATCCTGAAAATGGATGCGACTGAATTTCAGAGAACTGTTTCCTATCATCACCTTCTATATGATGGATGGCCATACACCAAAGTGCGAGGAAGTGAAAGTGGGGGGTGGGGGACCGGGATGCTGGGACCCTGCTCCCATCCGTTCTGTCTGGCTTCTGGAAACACAATCAGATTTATGCTTAGCGCGGTTGAAAATGATTTTCTGTAGAATCAATAAAATATTAACAGTAGTCGGCATGTTTGACAAGCGGTGACCTTCTCACATCCTGATGTAAGTCAAATGCTCTACTGAAAATGGCTAATTTTAAAATCCACTTTCAACGGCTACATGCATTGTATACAAAGAAGAAGAGGGATTCACCAGCTAGAGCAAAAAGCTCAAGAGAAAATGAAGATAGAACAGTTCCATCGGCCCAGAATCTAGAGATTAGGTTTAGTGATGAAACCAGAGAAGAACTAGACACTGAGCATCAGACATGCTCCCAAAGGTGTCGGGGGGGGGGGGGGTGGGTTGCATTTACATTTACGGCCTCAGGGGTGAAGCAGATGAAAATTTTCAGCAAACTTCATGTTGGAAGTGTTTGAAAGCTCTCTCGCATACAGACTGCCCTCCACTCAGCTCACATGGAGACCGCTAGGTATAATTTTTCTTAACTCTTAGCAGTACAAAACCAGAAGAAAATTCACACCACTACATTCCTCTACTCTATCCATGGCTGCGTGCTTTTTCTTGCTAGAAGTTGAGTTTTTCTTGGTAGAAGTAGCTCAGTGACCAGCTCAGTGAGGACTTTATAGCCTGGAGCAGCCGCTAATGCTCTAGGATACAGTTTCTCCAGCCTCCCATACATAATCCGTCAAGAAGTCGTATTGGCGCTGTCTCGAACGACTTCCCAAATCCGATTACTTCTCCACCTCTTTACTGCACTGGTGAAGTCACCACCATCGCTCACTTTTACGACGTCGGAAGTCTCCAAACTGATCTTTCAACCGTCACACTTGTCCCCATCCCAAAACCCCAAGGCCATTCTCCAATCAGCAGCCAAAGAGATTTTCATAAAATGAGTATCAAATCCTATCATTCCTTTTTGTATCACCCTCCCAAGACTGTCTTTTGTCCCTGTGACATAATCCCCAATTCTTATATATCCCTCAAAGCTCCATCCGATGGGGGGGGGGAGGGCCTTTCCCATGGGCCTTTGCTTCTCTCCTTCTGTGTCTCCACCTTGTCCTTCACTCTTCTCCCACCAGGCCAAGCGTGAGACTTCTCAGAGCTGCTGCAATTGCAGTTATCTGCACCCCAAACCCTCTCCTTCTTGATGTGTCAGACAGTTTTACCGTTTGGGGTCTCACTCGGGTTGCCAGACCCTTGGAGAGGCCTCTGCGATAGCATCAGCCTGTCTCCATATTTCTTCTCAGTGCTGTCCTCCCCTTACGCTGCATTTCAACTAAATGGCACTCTCCCCAGAGCTGTTGCAAATGGTTGTGCAGTTCCTGTACCGCACGGAAGCAGACAAGGTGAGGGAGCTGAAAAGCAGCCTGTACCCTTGCCCCACTGGATGCTTTTGGGGTTATGTCTGCTCAGTGGGGTGCCTTTTTCTAATTTGCACAAAAAATGAGATACACCAGAGATGGCCCTCTTAATATTCACCGAGCACACCTTATTGTTTCCTGCTTCTGTGTCTTTGCTATGCTCACTGTCTTCTCTAGATTCCTTACCTCTCTTTCCGCCCCATAAATTTCTTTTCATCTAACCCACTGAAGCTGTCAGACTTTACTAGGGACCTCCCACTAAGTCTTGATGTTTTTTTTAAAATATATTTTTATTGATTTCAGAGAGGAAGGGAGAGGGAGGGAGACATAGAAACATCAATGATGAGAGAGAATCATGGATCGGCTGCCTCCTGCACACCCCCTACCAGGGATCAAGCCTGCAACCGGGGTATGTGTCCTGACCAGGAATTGAACCGTAACCTCCTGGTTCATAGGTTGACGCTCAACCACTGAGCCACACCAGCCGGGCAAGAGTTGATGTTTTAAATCTTTTCCATGGTAATTTATTTGTTGACCCTCCCTCTGAGGTCTCGCTTCTCTTGGTTTTTCTGTCACATCCACTTCTTTGACTTTTTTCCAAATATCTCATGTCACATGGGCTTTTTCTGGGTTTCTTCTGCCCCACCTCACAGCCTGACCCCAACATGTTATTATTTCCCAGGTTTCTCATCTTTGTCTTTTTCTGCATTGGCCTGCCTGGTCACTCTCATTTTCTAGCCTTCACCTCTCATATATGTCTTGACTTTCAAATCTAAATAGACAACCCTGACATCTTTACGGAGCTCTAGACCTTTGTCTCCAGCTGCCTACTTGGCCATCTCTTCTCAACAGCATCCCTAAAGCAGTATGTCTGAGCAAGTATGTCCCCCCTCCCGACCACCTCTCCACCCGCATGGCTTCTGCGTGGACGCTGGATGGCCTCCTGTGGGGCCTCCTGTGGGGAGAGCTTGACTTGAAGAACAGCAAGGTCTGAGGGGTGGACTATTTTGAAGAAAGATAGCAGCTCCCTCAAAATCGTGTCCCTCTTCCCAGAATGTGGAGTTGTTGCTGGGATGTGATTTCCCAGCTAGCGAGGACTCGCACCAGTCTTATGACTCACCTGTAGGGTTCTAAGCGTCCTTCTCACTTGTTTTTTCATCTTTCACCAACTTCGTACAGGGGAACATGGTGACTTTGGAAGCCGCTCATTGAAGATGGCAGAGCCATAAGATGGAAGGCGTCTGCGTCCTTGAACTGGTCCTTGAAGGTGAGTTTCTAGCCAATTGGGAATACCTTCTAGTCGTTACAGGAGGCTGAAATAAACATTTAGCACATTGGAGCTGTCTTTAGATTGGTTTGTATTATAAGCTAACATTAGTTAACTAATAAGCTAAGTATGATTTTTATATGAATTTGTTTTTAATTACACCACACTAAAGAATGAGATAAGGAAAATAGAACAGATAAGAAATCCTTTGGTGATATTTAGGTGGTTAGGTGCCAAGGTGAAGGGAAGTTTCTATGGGATCCTGGCCTGTCTGACTTGAAGGACTTATTTGTAATGACTTTGCCATTTAATTGCCTGATGAGGTCCTATAAAGAAGGCCATGGTCCAAAGACCTATCACAGTCAAAACTGATTACAGAACAGGAATAAACACTCTATTCTCAGGCGAGAAGTGAATATAATTACATTTAAACGAGGGACAAAAGGGAAATTACTGTGTTTATATTTAACAAAATGAGTCTTTTAGAAAGTCAGACTCATAGAAACAGAGTAGAAGGGTGGAGGCCAGGGGCTGGGGGAGGGGAGAGGGGAAGCCGTTGGTCCAAGGGCACAGGCTCTGAGTTACAAGACGAGTATGTTCTCAGGAGCTAATGTGCAGCGTGGTGACTGCAGCTCATTGGACCGTATTGTGTGCTTGAGAGGCACTGAGAGACTCATGCTCCTCACAGGCACGGTGATAGATGTGTCCATCAACGTGGTTATGGTAATTATTGCATGATGTACACAGATTAGCCCAGTGCACACCTTAAATATATACAATCTTATTTGTCAGTATCCCTCAGTAAAGCTGGGAGGGGGCAGGGAAATCAGTAGGGCGATGTCCCTGGTTGGAAGCTCCAGTACAAGGCTGGGTAGAAGCGGCAAGAAAGGGCATCCTGTGGTCTCCTGGTCCGAGGCAGAGAGCTCCGTCTTCTCTGTTAAGCAGAATCTTCGCCCCAGTCTTTCCTGCAGGTGCCTTTCCAAGAGGGAGAGCCCTCCATCCCCATCTGTCCTAGGGTTTTTATCACGAATGAGTATTGGATTCTGTCAAACGCTTTGAATGTATGGATTGATACGATCACGTGAGCTTTCTTGTTGAGCCTGTTGATATAGTGGATTACACTGACTTTCAAATATTGAATCGGTCTTGCATCCCCGGAATCAGCCTTCTTGGTCACGCCAGGGGGAATGAAGGACCTGGGAGAACTTTAAATGTGTATGAAGAGAAAGAAGTCGATCTGAAAAGATGACCTACTGTGTAATTCCAACTATATGACGCTTAGGAAGGCCGGGCGAGGGTAAAAAGATCAGTGCTTGCCAGCAGCGAGGCCTGTGGGAGGGATGAGCAGGTAGAGGATTTTCAGGTCAGTGAGACCATTCTTGCAACAGTACAGCGGTGGACACATGTCATTAAACACCTGTCAGAACTCCGAACGTGCAACATCAAGAGTGAGCCCTAATGTAAACTGTGGACTTTGGCTGATAATGATGTGTCAGTGTAGTTCATCCTGATAACTAATGTACCGCTCTGGTGGGGGATGTCGGTAATAGGGGCCGTTGGGCCTGTGTTAAGAGAGAGGCTATATGGGAATGCTGTACTTTCCACTCGGTATTGCTGTGAACCTAAATTTCTATAAAAACAATGTCTATTAATCAAGAAAAAAAATATGAGTAAGTACTGGATGAATAAATTATGGTTTGATTCTATAGCAGTTTTATATAAAACATCCAGAGGTTTTTCATTGACCACAGATTCAATGCAAACAAAAAATACAATGAAGTTGCTAAGGAAAAAAAGAAAGAAAAGAGAGAAAAGATCCCTCTATTCTTGATTAAATAAAAATTGAGGAAATAATAGACACATTGTAATAAGCTTTGATCCCATTACATCTGGCATTCACTACTAGGCCCTGCATTTTAAAAAGAGTCATTTTCATGTAAATGAGATGGTTGCTAACTTGTGGAAGGTTCTTGAGCCTCCTCATTATAGAAGCATTATGAGGGGGTTGAAAATGTATGTCCTACAGAAGCAATAACGGAAGAAAGATGTAATGTCTGTATCTCAGGATTCAAAACTATTATGTGAAGGTGTATCCACCGTAGCTTCAAATGCTAGGGTTTGCATCCATTCACAGAAGTTAGAAGAGGATCTTTAAAAAAGAAGGTTTTTATTGATTTCAGAGCGGGAAAAGAGAGGGAGAGATAGAAACATGGATGAGAAAGAAACATCACCGACCAGCTGCCTCCTGCATGCCCCCTGTTGGGGATTGCAACCCCTGCCTGTGCCCTGACCAGGAATGGAACCGGTGACCTCCTGGTGCTGGGATGATGCTCAACCCACTGAGCCCCAGCAGCTAGAGGTTACAACCTCTTTCTCCGGAAGGTCTTTCAGGACGAGCTGTTGTTGTGAGCGCTGGGGAACCTGTCCCGGAAAACATACACGCAGGGCTCAAACACCCCTGTGCCCGAAGGTCAGAGCGGACACTTCTTTGGGGGTTAGTCTGCCTGATGTCCAAGGGGTAGGCCCCAACCTTGTGGGCACCATGGCACACGAGGCAATGGTATTGTGGCACCCAGCGTGAATCACTGACCACACTGCTTAAGGCTGGAGGCAGCTGGCTGGAGCTCCATCCGCCGCATTCCCTGTGGGGGGACCCTGTCTCCCTTCTCCTCTGGCCTGTTCCGTGTGCACCACGGTGCTGAGAGGCACAGGAGTTGAAAGAGCGTTGCTCAAAACTCACATCCAACTGGAAGGCGCCGTGGCTCCTCACTGCAGGAAGGAAGGATCTGAAGTGGACTTTTCTTTCTTCAGCAGCAATGGCTTCCCTGTTAGGAAGTGAATGATAGAACACACGCAGGTGAAGCGGCCTGACGTCACTGCTCTGCCCTCATCCTGGAACCTGGTGCTGGGCACGGGGTTTTGTATGCTGCACCCAGCGCGAATCACTGACCACACTGCTTAAGGCTGGAGGCAGCTGGCTGGAGCTCCATCCACCGCATTCCCTGTGGGGGGACCCTGTCTCCCTTCTCCTCTGGCCTGTTCCGTGTGCACCACGGTGCTGAGAGGCACAGGAGTTGAAAGAGCGTTGCTCAAAAATCACATCCAACTGGAAGGCGCTGTTGCTCCTCACAGGAAGGAAGGATCTGAAGTGGACTTTTCTTCCTTCAGCAGCAATGGCTTCCCTGTTAAGAAGTGAATGATAGAACACACGCAGGTGAAGCGGCCTGACGTCACTGCTCTGCCCTCATCCTGGAACCTGGTGCTGGGCACGGGGTTTTGTATGCTGGTCACCCTGGGAACTTGCTCCCAAATAAAAAGTCAATTGTCTTATTATTTATTTATTAGTTGATCCTCACCCAGAGGACATTTTTCCGTTAATTTTTAGAGAGAGTGGAAGGGAGAGGGAGAGACAGAGAGAAACATCGATGTGAGAAAGACATCTGATTGGTTGCCTCCTGCTCACACCCCAACCACTTCATGTAAATGCAACCAAGGGACGTGCCCTTGACTGGAACTGAATCCAGGACCCTTCAGTCCGTGGGCCGACGCTCTATCTACTGAGCCAAACTGGCTAGGGCCATTGTTTTCTTTTTGAATCAGTGTCAAGAAGCGAGTCAGAATGTTTGGCCTGTGGCCGAGAGCTCAGGGCCTCTGCAGATAAGAATGTGTTGACTACAACGCCAGCATAACACGTGACAGCGCTCTTCCCGGAGGGAGGAAGCCGGAGGCCAGAGCTTGGACTCCACGCACACTTGCTTCTTTATCTCCCTTCTGCATGTGTAGCTGTGAGGATCTAAGTTTTATTTCAGCCGGAAGGATTATGACTATGTCACGGTCAAGCTATCACGTGTGGCGGCCAATTTGTGGCTGCATGTTATGGCCAAAGGTGATCCTGAGTGGGGGGGGGGGTGATGAAAGGATTGAGAAAAGACAGACAAGAGAATGAAAGCTGGGTCTTGCTGGGACGCTGCTCCCTGATGAGGAGACAGCGCGGGCACCCACAAGCCGTGTCTTTATAGCAGATGCCACGAGGCAAAGTAGGGGCGTGATCACATTGTTTACAGCATTCTTGTGAGTTCCAACCCTACTCAACTACGTGCACCTGAACTCTAGCACAAGGCACGTGGGGCCACGTGTTCGGACCATAGGTTCAAGCTTACAACCACAGCCGTTGGCTATGATTGTGCTGGGAGGGCCCTGCCCTCCAGCTGGGACTTGCACGTGGCAATGAGAGGACCCTGTCCTTTCATTAGTCCGAGGCTTGAACCTGTCCAAAACACTGTAGCCGCGCCCCACAGCTGCACATCAAGGGGGGCTACACATGCAACCCTGAGCTTAGCCTTAACGCGCCAGCGGAGGCCTTCCTGCTAAAGCGCCCTTGTCTTTCCCCAAACAGGGCTTCTCGGAGCTCGGTTCCTTGGTGGAGTGCTTTCCAGCGAGGGGAGGAGGCGAAGCCTCTTGTCAGAAGGAGAAAACAGCACTCCAGTCCCCGGTGCACTTTTGTTGGAGTCTCACCATGTTACACCTGCTCCTTTCGCAAAAGGGGTGCGAGCGAGCGAGCGAGCCTTCCCCAGCAGTGGCTTGGTGGTTGCTGGTTTCCCCTTTTCTCTTCCCAGAACGGTTATTATGGTCTCCGTGTCTGTTGAATGACCGTTCACTCATCCGGGAAACCTTAGGCTCCACCCACCCAGCGAGGCTGGTGTTCAAATAGGAGAGCTTCCCAGTGCAGAGGTCAGAGGAGGGAGCAGCGTCTGGGCTGCTCTGCAGGAGAAGGGCTCCAGGAACAGCCAGCCTGGTGTCCTGGGGCCTGGGATGAAGCTCCTCGCTGCTGAGGAAGGAACCCCGACCCTGGACGGGGCAGGGGAACGGCCATTCTGGGTGCGCGCTGGCCCCGGACACATGAGGATCAGGGCGCATCGCTGTCGGGGCCTCTGCCTCCTGGAAGGTGGCTGGCCCCTCTGGCCTAGGGCCTTGCCGTCCTGCGGGGCTCTGGGCCACCCTCCCATCGGGGACAGCTGTCCGGGACCCTGGGACAAGGCCCCCCAGGACTGGGGTTTGCTGGACGGGTGGCGTCAGCCGGACTCCCTTCCGATGCATCAATGGGGAGCCTCCAGCACCTGGGCGCCCAGGTGGTTCTCATTCCAGGACTCACCTGCCGGCCCTTAAAGCTCCTGCGATCTTGGGACGTCGGATTCCTGGGAAGTGTGGTTGCAGCCTCACGGGCGGATTCCGCCACCAGAGCCCCCATCTCTGTGCACCGCAGCCCGTCCTGCCCCCGCGCCTCCGTGGGCACCGGCGGAATCTCCGTGGGCTCACACCTCTCCCCACACCCAGCAGCCACAAGCCGCCCCGCAGGCTCCAGCCGCGCCCGTTCGCCTTGTGGGAAGCCCTGCACGTCACACAGCTGGACCAGGCCCGACCGCTTGCTCGCACTGGAGAAGGTAAGTGACCGGCGCTTCTGTCTTTGCTTCCAGTAGTTTTTCTTACGTTAACAGTTCCTCGCGCGGCACACACAGCGGGCGGCTCATTGAGCACATTGCACAGCGACTTTCTGACCAATGTCGGGCCCAAAGTTCGAGAGGATGTGTCTGGAGAGCCACTGGATGTAGGGAGGCGACGAGTCTGTTGCCCAGTCGGTTTACCTAACATCCGCCATCCAGCCTCAGCGGGGAGGAGCAAAGGGCAGGGAAACCCGTGTCAGGGAAATGACTAGAAGCTCAGATTAAATGAGCGTTTATTAACCATTGCTTTGCCTGGGCACCGTGCTGGAAACCACACGTTCTCCTCCTGACAGGACCATAAAATGTAAAGGTCTTTTGTCATAGATAAGCCTGCCTGTGGTCCACCTTAGTTGAGTTAATGAAGCCACATTCTCGAGGGAAGAGCAGATTTGCCTGGTTAAGGTGGAGGGCGGGTTTGAACCAGCTCTGTTGGGGTCTCTAAGCCACACACTCCCAGCACTGAGAGCAGGGGGTGGGGCGTCCATACGCAGGCCCTACGGCCAGACTGCGGGGCTCACAGCCCACCTGACGCCGCCCAGCGCCCCAAGGGGCTCCAGCTGCACCCCATCTGCCCACGTGGGAAACGCTGCACGCCGAGTGCCACGCGCCTGGACCAGGCCCCGACCCCGGCTCGCACTGGAAAAGGTAAGTGACCAGCGCTTCTATTTTTGCTTCAAACGTTCACACACACATACAACCCCGAAGCTCATGGATCACACTGTATCTTGAGAGTGTTCGTTTTGTGCAGCTGTAAAGGATCTGATGGGGGAGGGGGCGGGGGGCCCGGAGAGGACAGGGTGTCTCTAAGTCACACACTTCAGCGACTCGAGCAAGGGGGGTGGGAGGCCCGCAGCCAGACTGCCTGGCGGGCCCTCAGCTGTGGGCGCTGGAACACCGTTCAGCACCTGGGCCTCATTTTCTCCTCAACGAGAGGAAAACAGGGTGCCGACCTCATAAAGCTGGGCTTGAGGTTTCAATGCGCGCGTGTGTATCCCGTGTATCTTATGCATGTATATGAATAGATACGTGTTTATGTTATATGCATATCCTGGAAAAACAGGTTTTGGAATGTGTCAAGCCCAAGGTAAGTGTCTGCCCTTATTATTATTATTATTGGTGGTGGTGGTGCTGTGACATGCGTTTAAGGTGAAATTGTTTCTTAGAGACTTAGTGTCTGATGCAGAGACAAGGAGGAAGGGTTGGGTTACGCCCGATAATGTAGGCCATCGCTAGAGTCACTGAATGAGACTCTGAGGTCACTGTGTTCCTTCTGGTTTTAAAAATTATTTCGAAACTATAAAAATCTGCATTGCTGGCAGGGAGTGTCCTTTCTGAGTTGTCTTATATTTCTAATATAATGTTTTCTCCAAAGGATACCCTTTAGGAATCGTTCCTTGCGCTTTTTCTGTGAATGTGTTAAAAGCCCGTTGGGTGTCTGTGGAAAGTTAAGTTTATCTGGAAATGCTGTCGGGACTGTGGGGAGGAGGGCAGAAGAAGAGCAGTTTTCCTGTGTGAGCGTCGAGCACAAAGCAGCCTTTTCCGGAATGAGGGACTCGCCGCAGTCCTCCTGGCTCAGGCTTCAATCCGCGCACAGCATTTCAGCCGGAAGTTAGAATAAAGGGGAAGCGAGAGCATCTTAGATATGGGGTGGGGAGGGAGGGAGGGAATGATGTCTGGGGAAGGGAGGCGCTTGGTTGAAGTCCTGCAGGTGAGATGCAGCCTGGCAAAGGCAGGAAACGGCCTCTCGGTGATGCTGAGACGTAGAAGCAAAAACTTAAAAAAAATTTTTAAAGCAAATATTTTGACATTTAAAATGGAGGGTAACGTCCTTCGAAGGTTCGATTCATCTTGCCAACTGATGTGAACTGACTTGTGAAATTTCCAGAATGAAATTTTCCCGTAGGCATCGGGGAGGTGTTCAGATCCGACCTCATCTGATGCCGAGGCAAGCTCCCCCATTCGCATGTGTCACCCAGAGGGAGTGAGGTGTCCCCTGTCCTCACACCCAGCGCCTGGTCCAGCTGGGCCGCTCTCTTCTGGGAGAACGTGCACACACCACCCCCACCCCCCCCTTAAATACCGCGGTCAGGTCAGTATTTCTTCTCGCATCCTCAAGGCACGTCCTGCGTCCTCATGGCAACGTCAGTGGTCAGACCTTTATTCCTGTCTCTTTACTTTGGTGTCCTTTTGGTGTCTTTTTTTAAAAAAGAACCCCCGTTCTGTGAGAGGAAGGTCATTGTCCTAACAGGGAATCTTTCTGGGATAGAGACATAGCTAGTGGTTCCTATGGCTAATGTACAGCCACCCTGTATGTACTTCTTGTTAACATGCCCATACCTGATGTTATGGAAGTGTATGGTCATATTAGATACACTTTAATAAAGGAGGCAAAGGAGGAAGGGACATGAAGGGGAACGATACACCGTTTTCTACGCACATACGGTGTAAGCTTTCGGAATCTTCGTTCCCCAATAGGGGACTGAGTCCCCAGGCCCTATTAGAGAAGACAGACTGGGTGGTAAACTGAAAGAACCCTGGACATGAGTTTGATTGAAGTTTGGGAGTTTAACTTAGTTTCAAATTTTCTAAACTAGAGTCAATTTCATTCTCCTTAGCAACAACTGAAACGAACTTGTATTTGAAATCTTCTTTGCTTGCTGCATTTTAGACAGGTTTGATCAAAGTGGTTAAATTCCTATGAAAAAACAAGGGGGGGGAGGTTTTTAATTTAAAAAGGAAAAAAAAGACACTAAAAGCAAAACAGACATGTTCAGCTAGATGCTGCTGAAAACTGAGGCGACGTCTCCAGAATATTTCTCAGCGTCGCTGAAAGAAGTGCCGCGGCTACCACAGCTGCAGAGGGAAACGGTTCTTCTTAAATGCCACCTATTTGCTGGGCCTGAACTGGGGCAGGATTCAGATTTGATTCATTCAATTACCGTTCCCAGCAGCACTCTCACCGGCATATTGCTTTTTCGGCCGCTCAGAAAAGCTGGAGTAAGATTGGGCCGCATGCGAGCAGGCCCTCAAAGAAAGAGGGTTATTGGCTTTAAAAAATGACCGCAGTCCATTTTGTACCTTGTGTTGTTGGAATGAATGGAAACAGGATGCGTTTTCTTTTAACCTCAGAAAACAAAGCTTACACGAAGCCTACAACATAAGTCTCAAATTTGTTTTTTTGTGCATTTCAAAATATAACATTCT